>NC_138137.1:30403968-30989356 GCF_964188305.1 Podarcis bocagei | reverse complement strand
CGGCTAGATTTAATAATGTGTACAAAAGCAGGTGGCACGTTTGTATGATCTGATAGCTTTATGGTTTAGCTGATAAGGAACCTGTGGTGGGACATGGCTAGGCAGAAGTCTGAAAGGGATTGCCAGGGTTACAATCTTCATTTTGGATTGCAGCTTTCGGAACCTTCTCTATTTTGTGCGCTCTGCCAATTACTGTGGGGAAATATTTCCTTTTTCTTAGCATAATATCTTTGTTCTTAAAGACATTTCCATTTAAATGTGGAAGGCCGCATTAGTACATTTCTGAGGGGTGGATAATGAGATGTTTTGATGTGAGCACTGAGGCCTGTCTCCCTCCTTTGAAGCATACATACAATATGACTGTAAAAATCACATTGTATGATTGTGTGTAATATAGCTGTGATAAGACTTCAGAGATAGAAATTCTTATCTTCCTTTATTTGATCAGCGGAGCCTAGATTGAGGTGAAAATTATGTGATAAGGAAAATACAGCATATTTTGATTCTTCGTTTTCCGGCATGCAGCAAAAGACATCAAAAAGTCCCTTTGAGCATGGGCTCATCACTGACGCCAGCACACTGAAAGAAAAATGGGGTTAATAAAGGACTTAGGTGTTACTTTGTAAAAAAAGAGAAGAGAAGTAGATTTTGTTTTGCAGCAAAAGGGGGTGGGGGTGGAATCAAGACGACAGGAGAGGAAAAAAACACCCTCAGACTATTTACTTGTTTGAGAGGGTTGTTGTTTTTCCAGCCTTGAAGTTGATTGCAAAAGGCTTCTTGTTTTTCACAAAACTTTATTGTCTCAACAAGTCACCAGTCTGCACTGGTGCTTACCTAGGCCAGTTTACCAACAATGGCTTGTGAAGAACTGCCTACCCAGGATATCAGAGCAGGGTTTGACATTGGTTAGCAAACCACAGTTTATGCTACTAAATGTGTAGAACTGTTATACACCGTTTTGGTCATTGTTGTGCCTCAACAGGCTGCCACACCATGGACGCCGGAGCTTCTCTGCCTTGCTGCACTGTGAGAATAGGGGTAGGCTCATGAGGCTGAGCAGATGGAAGATGAAAGCGCACAAGTCGCTTTAAACCATGGTTTGCCTATTGTACTCTGGATCTAGATCTAAGCTAAGGCTGGGCCTAAATCCCTTTTTTCCCACTTTAAGTACCCAACTCACAAGCCATTAAAGTCTCTGTGTGTTTTACATCTATTCTTTGAGTGGGTGGGCTGCAGTGCTGCTATTGTTGTTGTTGTTTAGTCGTTTAGTCGTGTCCGACTCTTCGTGACCCCATGGACCAGAGCACGCCAGGCACTTCTGTCCTCCACTGCCTCCCGCAGTTTGGCCACCATTTTTATTTCCCAGATCTCACTCGGAGTGCTGGTCTATCAAGATTAAGTACACTCCTATTTCCATCAGCCCCAGCCAACATTGGATGCTATGAGTTATTGTTCAACAACATCTGGAGGACCACAGGTTCTCCATCCTTGACATAAGTGTTAGGGTGGAATTATGGATTTGTTTTAGGTTGAGTGATAAACTTCCACTCAACAAGCATGATCTGGCCTATCAAGTATTTTTTCCATGTCCCACCACCAGTGACCCAACATACTACAACCACAATGCTGAACAAATCACCTCTGCTTTACCCACTGCCATTGTGGACCAGAGGTCTCCAGAAATAGGAAGGAATGCTCTGGTATATTCTTATGTTTCCTGATCAAAGAAGACTGGAGAACTCTTTCCTGCTTCTGGAGCATTTTGATGCAGAGGGCAGGAGATGCACTTTCTTCAGTGCTGCCACCAATGGTGAACTGGGTCACAGTGCCAGGCTGAACAATTTAAATCATTCCATGTCATTCTGAGGAACAGGAAAGGGGCTCTATATATATATGCACACGTGTGAGTGTGCAGTGTGTGCGTGTTGGTACACTTGGGTATATATGGATCTTCAGGAGATTGTGGAGTAGTCCAGCTCCCTTTCTGGCCACACCGACTTTTTCACCACTCAGATGCAGGTCATTAGAGGGCACTGTGGCATTTGGAATGGGGGGGGGAGTTATCCCTGCAGTGTGTACCGTATTTCCATGTCCTATACAAAATGCTTTGAATGAACATTAGCTTTGTATATTATTGAAATGGTAAAATACAGTTGTACCTCAGTTTTTGAATGCAATCCGTTCTGGAAGACCATCCAACTTCGGAAACGTTTGAAAACTGAGGCGCAAAGGGTGGCCTGCAAATTTAGAAAAGAAAATTGAAAAAAAACTCTGTGGAAGCTATCTAACTTCCAAAGCATGTTCGAAAAAGGAAGCATTTACTTCCAGGTTTTAGGTGTTTGAAAACCGAAATGTTTGACTTCCGATATGTTCGGAAACTGAGGTACCGCTGTACTTGCAAGGGTGAGCAGGCTCCAGGCTTGTGCGATCTATTTCATTTTTCCCATTTTTTTTTTACAACAGCAATATCCATCAATTGAACTCTTGGTACTTGGTGAATACCTTTTTATATTCAATGTTTCTGATTCTATGATAAATTTTAACAAAGTTTATCTCTGTTCTATCTTTTGTAACTGTACTGAACACCAATCAGATACTACAGTGATAAACATGTATAAACTGTTGAAATAAACAAATATGCAGGCCAAACTGCTTCCAAGTGATCACACACACCATATACAGTATTTAAAGCACATCAAACAAGCCTCAAAGAATTCTGGGAACTTTAATTTGTCAAGAGTGATGGGAGCTTCAGCTCTGTGAGTGGTAAATTACAGTTCCCAGAATTCTTTGGGGTTATGTGTGCTTTAAATGTTGTGCAAATCTGGATTAAAGCAATAGGCGGCCCTGTGCTAGGAGACCTTGGGAGGACCAAACTTATAACACCATGAGAAACATTGAAAGTAGAATGTTGCTGAAATTTTAGCATTGATAAAAAATATTGTTTATAATTTTATAACCGTTAATAAGTTTACAGAAATATGGAATTAATGAAGACATCCACACAAAACAGTCATAGGGGAATCTCATATATCAGTTTCGAGCTCTTTTGGATGCAAACTTATTAATTATATTTTTAAAATCAGCAAGTCCCAGTTTATTGTTTTCTATGCTTAGATAGTAAACTCTTTTTTTCCTTTTTCTTTTAATGGCAATGAGGCATCTAATCATAGCCTGCATTTTTATCAAGGCTTATAGTTTGATTAGGGTCTGTATTTTAAAATGAGCTTAAAGATTTTCAAATGTTTTATGCCAGGCAGAAGACCAGCTGCCTAAGTACTTTGGCAAGATGTTTATCCTCCTGGACAAGGGGGCCCCCTGATTTATAGCAGAAAACAATTCTCAAAGTCGTAAAAAGGGAATTACAGGCAAGGTTACACTGACCCTACATAATTAAGAGTTGGTAAACAGTAAAATAAAACCATGTGCCTCCATTAAACTTGAGCCATATCTTCCTAAGGTTAAAGGCCAAGAGCAAATGGAAAAGAAAGCAACTGGCTGGAGAAGGGGAGTGTAAATAGAAGAAGAGGCTTTTTTCCTATTTTATTTTGAGGCTGTAAACTCTTCCTTCCTTTTACTTTGAGAAGGTTTATTCTTCTAAAAAGCTATCTATGATAATGTATGAAATATACTGGCTTAAATGTAATTATGCAAAGGATCTAGAAATAAATAAATGTTAAATTCTTATTTCATAGAGTCATATTGCTGTAGGAGACCAGAGGGGCAAACGAGCCCAGCCCCCTGCCAGACAGGAGACGCCATCAAGCACTCCTGATATATGGTTGTCAGGCCATTGTTTAAAGACCTCCAAAAAGGAGATCTTTCATTGATGATGCATGAGAATGTGAACCCAAGATCCCTGACATCTGTCTAAGATAAAAATTTAAAACTATTAACCATCTGTTTTGGAGGGCAATAGGGCAAGGAGGGCAAGAGGTGAGCTGGTAATTAAGGTTCCTTGTTGAGACAAATGTAAGATATATGACTACTTATTTGTCATTTATAGATAGAAGAATATATAGCTTTTAGTATCCCATAAAAGGCAATAGGAAATGGGTGTATCTTATAGCAATCAGCCAATAGGAAATTCAACCAGGCTGATTGGACAGAGGCAGCCAAAGGAGGAGCAAGGAGGCTGGGCTGAGGGAATATAAGTGCTGGCCATAATGGCAGGAGACCAGGCCAGAGCTTGGTAACCCTATACCACTGTGCCTCTCATTTATTTGTCTGACAAATAAATTATTATTTTAATTTCTCTATTGCTGCGTTGAATATTTCATTCCAGCTAAGCGTTAACCACAAGCAGGGTGCTACAGCAAGAGGCTAAGGACCCGCTAGATTACAAGGCTCTGGGATGCAACTTGATTAGTCCATATGTAAATCCAGCACTGGGACACGTGAGCAATGTGTGTATTACATTTCCATTGATAAGAAACAGAAGTGTATTCAGATGAACAGAATCTCCACCTCGTGGGTGCAAACCTGGAGTGATGCCTTTTCAACGGATGTAATATTGTAAGCCGGGGGCCGTGTGTTCCTCTAAAATGTAAACGTCACATGAGAAAATACTCGTGCTCTTTCCAAGTGATGACACCCATACGCCGTTTATAGAATTGTCCATGGTACGCCTGAAAAAATAAAATTGCAAATACATTTTGCCGTTTAAAAAAGAGGGGACTGCAGGATCCTCGGGGTTCTGGACAAGGAATGCGATAGACTAGAGAAAGAGGACAGCGAGAGCTAGACGGAAACCCGGCCGGGCCGCCTCCATAATAACCCCGCCAACCCTCGCCGTGCGATCCCCTCCGGCTTCCGCCGCACTGAATAGGAAAACCACGTCCCTGTGCCAGGAACCATAGCGCCGGCAAGCCCTTCGTTCCTCCCAACGCGCCTGCGCGGCCCTTTTTGCACATGCGCGGCTGCGCCCCCCCCCCAGCGGAAGCTCTCTGCTCCTTAGCGGCGGGTCGGTTCCTGCTTTTGGTTTCGGCAGGCGAGGAACTGCATCCGGGGCGAGGCTTCGCCTATTGTCTGGGTTACGGAGGCGGCCTGTGGGACGCCGCGCAGCCTCTCCCTCTCCAGCGCGGGGTTGCCGCCTAGAGGGGAGCCTGCCGGGCTCGGGGCTGAGGGCTGCCTCCTCATGTGCCCGCGAGCGGCTGCTCGGCTCCAGTGAGTAAGTCAAGGCGCCGGCGCCCGCGAGGGCTTCCTCCCTGCCCGCTTCCCTGCGCTGGGAACCTGCGGCCGCCGGCAGCGGGGCTTTTCCCTCAGCCGCTGTCGCCCTGTGTCCGGCGGCGGGCTTCGTCCAGGGGCTGCTGTGGGGTGCCCCTCCCTCCCTCCCTCCCATGGCTTCATTTTGTGTTGGGGTGGGCATAGACCATCCCGCCTTCAAGGGAGCCTCCCCCGACCCAGCCCTGCTTTGCATTCCCACGACCCAGCTTTCTCTGCAAATTTAAACTCGCGTCGTGCCAGAGTTCTGAAGCCCCACATGGTTTTCGGTACTCTTCTCTTCTCCCCCACCAACAGCTGGTCACAAAAGAAACATGCATGCCTCTCTCTGTCCTTTTCTTTTTCTCCCCACAGTGGATCGCAGCTCGAAGAGGCGGCAGGTGAAGCCCTTGGCAGCTTCTCTGCTGGAAGTTTTAGATTATGACAGTTCAGATGACAGTGACTTTAAGGTTGGAGATGCTTCAGGTAAACGCTTTTTTTCCTGCTTTTCCCGTTTTGACATAGTTTTGTGTTGTAGGGTTCTTCCACTAGTTATGCTTTATTTAATTGCTCGTAAATGTAAACTACCGTTACCTTTTGACTTCTGATCTGCTGAAAGGATGAGAACATCGGTTATGTATATATAGCACAAGTGGTTTTTTTTGTTTTTTGCTTTAGAAGTTAAAATTCTAATGTAGTTGAGTTTAGCAAGTGCTGAGGGGATACTGGGTGAATTGATGAGGGTGGCGCTGTGGTCTAAACCACCTAGCCTTTTGGGCTTGCCGATCGGAAGGTCTGCAGTTCTAATCCATGTGACGGGGTGAGCTCCCATTGCTCTGTCCCAGCTCCTGCCAGCCTAGCAGTTTAAAAAGCATGCCAGTGCAAGTAGATAAATAAGTTCCGCTGCGGCGGGAAGGTAAACGGCGTTTCCATGCACTCTGGTTTCTGTCACAGTGTCCCGTTGCGCCAGAAGCGGTTTAGTCATGCTGGCCACATGACCCAGAAAGCTGTCTGTGGATTTCCCTCGGCCTGAAATCGAGATGAGCACCACACCCCATAGTCGCCTTTGACTGGACGTAACCATCCAGGGGTCCTTTGCCTTTTTTTTTACTGGGTGAATGACTAGCAGTGTAGCATGTAGCATGAGGCAGCAAGGTCTTGAGGGTTAGAAAGTTGGGAGAGGTTTGGGATTTATAAATAAAGAGATCTAGGCCCCTCCCCTCTTCCCTGCTGCAAGGTGGACAGCCTGAGATCTTGAGCTCTTTGGCATGTTCTTTCAGGTAGTCTTTGCTCCACATAACTGCAGTATCCCATGTGTCATTTTCTACCTTGATCCCCTCTCCCTGATTTGGGGTAGTGAAACTGGCTATCCAGATGTTTTTGGACTCCCATAATCTCATCATTAGCCATGTGGATTGGAGCTGATGAGAGTTGGAGTCCCAACAACATCTGCACATTCCCCACCACTGCTGTGAACACAATAGTTTGCTGCCCTGTTCCTCCCCCCCCACCCCGTATCTGTAAGTCAATATGATTCTGACCCAGATCCGTTTCAGCCAGCTTTCCAACAGTACAGTCATGCAAGCCACTTTCCCCTCTCTCTTCTAGTCTTCCAATTATATGATTTCCAAAATCTTTAGTTTTTTCTTGCCCAAAACCTATCCATATACTTACTGACACATTGCTAACCTTCAGGAAATCCTGTGATCAGTGCAATGACTGACTACTGCTGGGGATAAGAAACAGTGATTCTTCCATGATGGGGATGGGGCCTAGAGCTGTATATTTGGTTATTCTGAATTCAGTAAAGAGTTGGATGCGACACATCAACTTCTGGTTGAATAGTTACAAAGTCCAGTTAAACAATTGGAGAGTTTTTGCATGTAAGAAGGATGTACATTTCAGAATATCTAGGAGGATTCCTTCTATATTTCAGACTAGCTTAGCTTTATGCAGTCTTGGTGGCGCTTTCATTGTCTCAGAACTATGCACTGAAAGTAAGGGCAGCTTTGGCTATCCATGTACTATGTCAGATTTTGCTTTTTCACCCATGCTTCACTCATTCTGCTACACACACTAATTACAATAGAGGAAGGACATTTAAAAAAAAACAACCCTTCTGGTGGTTCAAATAGAAGACTTCTTTAAAGCTTAATTGCTTTACAAGTGGTTCCAGTGCTTAACTGCTTTCTCAGAGAAAGGCATTACCTCACCACCTATTGGTTGATGAGTGGAGCTAGCATGCCTTGCTCCAGCAAAAAAGGAATCAGGAACTCACTGTAAGCTCCTGGTTGTTCCTTTGAAGCCACATCAGTATGTACTGCACACATGACATTGCATAAGACATCAGGTGCAGTTTGGGTGAAATGGGTAAAATGACTTCATGGGCCAGATTGAGATCCATGGCAGGCCAACTTTGGCCTGCAGGCTGGACATTCACCATCTTTGCTCTGAAAGCCATTGCAGCAATTGATCTGAGGTTGTTATAAGTGAACAGTCAGATTAGCACTTATAGTGGTGCCTCGCAAGACGAAAAGAATCCGTTCTGTGATTCTCTTCGTCTAGCGGCTTTTTCGTCTTGCGAAGCAAGCTCATTGACGGATTAGCGGTTTAGCGCTATTAGCGGCTTATCTGCTGATCGGATCAGCTGATAAGAGGCTTAGCGGCTTAGAAAAGGGGGGGGGGAGAAAAAAAACCAGCAGGAACTCGCAAGACATTGTTGTCTTGCGAAGCAAGCCCATAGGAAATTCATTTTGCGAAGCACCTCCAAAACGGAAAACTCTTTCGTCTAGTGAGTTTTCCGTCTTGCGAGGCATTCGTCTTGCGGGGCACCACTGTACTTAAATAGCTCCATGTGGTTACCAGCTTTGCCTGTGCAACCAGGTGTTGGCTTGGGGCAATGTCTCATGAAGAGAAGTCTGCTTCGGCCACACTGCCACTTCAAAACCATGTGAATATGCATTTATAAGCAGGTTTGTGATGATGAGGTAGACCACTTCAAAGTTCATACCATGGGAGATGCAGTCCTTATTTCTTCCTCACCCACTGGGGTGTTTTTAAGTATTCACATTGTGATAGGTATGCATCTACATTCACTTGTTTCAGAGCATCAAGCAAAACCTCTTTGAAGATGTGCACATGCCTAAATTATTATATAAATGCCATATTATCACATTTACATGTGGATTTGAATTTTGAATTTCAGTATGGAAGGTGGTCTTGCAAGTCGCTATCAATTTGATCTACTTTTCTGAAGCAGATAATATAATATTTAATAATATACAGTTGTACCATTGAAGTTGAACGGAATCTGTTCCGGGAGTCTGTTCGACTTCCAAAACTTTCGAAAACCAAATCACTGCTTCTCATTGGCTACAGGAAGCTCCTGCAGCCAATCAGAAGCCGCGGAAGCCCCATCGGACGTTCGAGTTCCAAAAGAACGTTCGCAAACCAGAACAATCACTTCCGGGTTTGCGGCGGTCGGGAGCTAAAACATCCGAGTTCAAGGGAGTTTGGGATCCAAGGTACGACTGTAATACAATACCTTATATAATATGTATAGAAATAATTCAAGTTTGATGTCTCTTATCTCTAAAATTTTGCAAGCTTGCATACTGTGTTGGTTAAATGCAGTTCCTTGAGTACCTCTTTTATATATTTTTATTTGCAATATTTTAAATAAAGTGAGTGAAATATAGCATTGCTTTTTGTCTCCATAGTTGTCTGAGAATAATTGAATTGTCATGTTAGTGTATAGAGATGATGGATGTTAAAGTTTGCAGCTTTTGTTGCATAAGAATGTTGAAGTTCAGTCACATTTTAATTCTTCAAAACTTTGAATGAAAAATGCTGAATCTTACAGCTTTGTGACAATTTTGCTTATAATTGATGACACAAAGCCTTGATTTGTATTTTACTGGAGTCTTGAATTGAGACTGATAACAATAAATAGCAGTATTTGTATCACAATAAATAATAATACTTGCAACTGGTTTACTTTGCAATACAAGTTTACCTGAGTTTTTTTTAGAGGTTGTCCCTAAATTAGATTTCCTGGCTCTTTCAGAATCACTCTTTGTTTACTGTCCTCAAGTCATCTTTATATGACTATTGTGAGGAAACTGTACATTATGGCCCTTTGAATATTAGAGATAACAACCAAGATGTAAGTGAGATAAATGAAAAGCCCAAGATTTTACAAGCCCTTTTTTTTCTTTCTTTTTGCCATCTTCTATTGAAACTCTGATTTATCCCTTACAGTGCTAAGCCATGGTTTGTTTTAACCATGTTTTTTCAGAAATCTATAGCTTTCTCACAGCCATGGTTTGTTCCTCCAAAGCTTGGTTTGTTTTCCTGCTGCTCTTGACTATGTACCATCCAAGACACTCACCAAACAAACTGTTGTTAAGCAGTACAGTGGTGCCCCGCAAGACGAATGCCTCGCAAGACGGAAAACTCGGTAGACGAAAGAGTTTTCCGTTTTGGAGGTGCTTCGCAAAACAAATCTCCTATGGGCTTGCTTCGCAAGACAAAATGTCTTGCGAGTTCCTGCGGGTCCCCCCCTTTTTCTAAGCCACTTATCAGCTGATCCGATAAGCCGCTAAAAGCCGCTAATAGTGCTAATCCGCTAATCCGTCAATGGGCTTGCTTCGCAAGACGAAAAAACCGCTAGACGAAGAGAATCACAGAACGGATTCTTTTCGTCTTGCGAGGCACCACTGTATTGTTGGAATCATACAGATGCCAAACCATAGTAAGCCAGCAACAAACCATGACTTCATATCATGGCTTGCTGCCAGAATGTTTAGTCTGCTGAGCTCAGTTCAAACAAAACACACTTTTTCCAGCTCAGTGGTTCTCAAACTTTCGGGTTAGCACCCTGGTTTCATAAACACATCCCCAGTGCCCCATAACCTACCCTATAAAATAAAAAAATTCCTTCCAGTAGCACCTTAAAGACCAACTAAGTTTGTTCTTGGTATGAGCTTTCGTGTGCATGCACACTTCTTCAGAACTGAAGAAGTGTGCATGCACACGAAAGCTCATACCAAGAACAAACTTAGTTGGTCTTTAAGGTGCTACTGGAAGGAATTTTTTTATTTTGACTATGGCAGACCAACACGGCTACCTATCTACTACTACCCTATAAAAGGCATCATTCAGAATAGTGATTTGCACGTACCACTAATGAAGATAATACTGTAGCACAATAAAATTCAAAACAATAATAGTTAACTCCACTTTTATTCAAAGTGCAATTAAAACTATTTAGTTTAATTATTTCAACAAAATTGATGAACTTAATCCAGTGGTTCCTGCTTTTCAGAGTCTCATAGTCGTTTACACCTCCAGCCCCTCATGATGACCCTAAGTAATCCCACTGTCTCCTGGGGGCAGTAAGCCAACTGCTCTAGCTGAAGTGTTTTGCTTTGCTTTGCTTTGCTTTTAATGCTAGCATAGCACAAATAGGCCATGAACCTCTTTTTTCATTTCAGTATCTTGAAATAGGCTTTCTACAACCAGGGGTATACAAATTCTAAAATTACTGGTAACTGATATCTGTAAGGATTTTCGCTACATACTGTACAGACAGCTGGTCTCTAACCCAGTCATTCTCATATGTGCACTTCTACATGTGCACATCTTCCTACAGGCACAACATTTAGTATTTTGAAGAGAGGATAACTTTGTTTAAAATCTGTTATTTGTAAGTCTTGCCTAGTGACAGGCAAATTAGGTTGGTAAATTTGTTGACAGAGTTAACATCATGGGTTCTGATCCTCAGTTGCTTGGCAGGTTAGAAATGTTTTGTACATATCATCCAGTTTAGTTTGCATACCCAGTTTAGTTTTTTCTTCCCCACAATTTACATGAAAATATAGTAGTTGCAGTTAAAAAAACCTAATCCCCCCTTGAATTACTTTTTATTGGGTTTTATAAACAAGGATCATAGGAATAATCAATGATACAAATAAATAGACCAAGTCATCTCATGTCATTTGTGTATCACAAAAAGCATAATAAATTTTCAGCAATATCTGCAACATATGAAACCCGTAAAATGTTTTAATAGCACAAATATGTACAGACATTTATTTAAGCAATAAAATATTTGTCAGTGTCAACAAGCAAGTAAAGCCAAGATGTAATAGATGACTTGTTTGTCAAGTTATATATTCATTATTATATGAATGAAATATATTTCTGTATTTTTTGTCATTGAAATATTCAAGACACTTTTTACCATCACTTTTTATTTTTGAGTTGACATTTTTGCTTAAACAAAATGTCTCTTTTTACTTGTTAATACAGTAATAAGATAAATTACACAATACTGTGGCTGCTTGGACAGGTGGTGTTTGGTCAGATTGAATTGACTGCATAAATGGTAGTTGTCTTACTAGCTAGACATTATTTATCAACATTGAGTTATGTGTCTGTGTAAGACGGTGGGGCAGGGGTGAGGGATCTTCATATTGTGCTGAGCTTTGGGCCATGCAGAAACAGTGCTGCTTCTGTCTTCTCCAAAGTGACGTGAGAACCTTTCCCATTCCTGCAGGATATATTCAAATGGACAACTTAGTATGTGACCCAGACACTGGAAGTGATACTCATGACTTCTCAACTACTACGGTCACAAAATTTGCTTACATGAACCTGCAGCTCTATTTTTGGAGGTATCAGGTCACATGTTAGGTTCTTCACACAAATGAAGATTATTGTGATTAGGTTCTGCCACACCGGCAACTGACCTAACCAAAGAAGTGCTGAAACTAAATCTATTCATGTATGCTGTTGGTAATTTGTCAAAGATGATTTGCATATGCTCCTGGTGATTCTGAGCAAACTTGGGCAAATAGGGCACAGCAAGGTGTTAAAAGTAGTCATTTCAATGTTTATTTTTATTCTGGATTTTGTTCCAAAAGGGCTCCCAAAGCATTGTTATTTATGAAATATAGTTGAATGTGTTCTTTACTGTAAGTTTTACACTTAAACACACTAATGTCATATTTCTGCTGTTGGCTAAAACATGGCAGTGTGGAAGAAAATCTTGATTGGACCATTTTTGTATTTCCAAAAGTCTTAATTGAGTTAAGAGGAACTGGTGCTCTTTGCATTGATGTGTAGCTGCTTATGATGATAGATTGCATTTTATGGGGACACAATACATTCTTATTTGTGAGTAGGATGGCATGTAAAGTAAAATGGTGAGCAATGAATAATTATACCAGTACTCTCTATAGAATAATTTTTCATATACTAGTAGATTTGGAGTTATAAATACCTGTAGTGTTTCCCCCCCACAAAGGTAACGTATTGACTGATCATAAAAGTATTCTACTTGCACCAGGTATCAAAAGTTGCAGTGTTAAGGTTGCAGGCGAGTAATAGTTTTCATTGATACGATTTCATATTTGTGAAGTGCTGGTAGTTTCTTTTAACTTTAGGTTTCCTTTAATTATTGTATTATCACATAACTGTATTGTTATAATCAAAGAGTATTATAAAATGACAGCTAGTATTTTGTATTGTACTGAATTATGATGTTTAACCAAAAAACCCCAAAAACAAAACCATTCTACATTTCAAAATCAAGCACCCCCAACAACATTTTGATGCCCCAGTGCTAGAACTGGAAAACATTTCAAATCGCTTGGTGCAGACATTGAATTTTAGTCATGCAAGGCTATAAAAAAATAGCCATTTTTTAAAAACCACAAATTGTGAAATAACTACATTGTGGGCACAATTCTGTGTGAAACTGTGTACTCACTTTCTTTAAATCAGCTACTCAGTTTAGTGTAACATGCTTTCATGAAGCAGTTTGGGTGCTGAGCTGAATATATAAAAAAGCTTTCCTTCCTATTCATGTTATGCAGGGCAATAGAGACAGAGCTTCTTGCTGTTCTACAAAATACAAATCATTCTTCATCAGTAGGTTTGCAATACTAAAAAAGCTAATTCAATTGGGGAGAAAAAATTGAGCCAGATGAAGAATAGGCTATTAAGAATATTTAAGTTGACTAAGTTGGTTGCCTCAAGCCTTTAAAAAAAACACTACTTTTTTGGTTCATTTTGCTTTGGAACTCTTTTTTTAAATTTTCATATGCTCAACAGATTCTGAAGGCAGTGGACATGGCAGTGAAGATGGATCAAAGGATAGCGGCGAAGGTTCCTGTAGTGATTCAGAAGAACATATATTGGAGGAAGAGCTGGCAGAAGAAGAAAAAGTAGAGGAAGAACAACCTAAAAGCTCAGGTGGAGAAGAGCTGCCCATAACAGAGAAAGAGGTGATTAAAACTGAGAAAGAGGAAGAGGAGGAGGAGGAGGAGGAGGTGGAGGGAGAAGAGAAGTTTAGAAAGAAAAAAGAGAAAGAGAAACCCTCAGAAGCGGATGCTGGCATTGATGAGCAGACAAATGAACCCAAAAAATGGAATTTGCGAAGAAACCGCCCTCTGCTAGATTTTGTTTCCATGGAGGAGCTGAATGACATAGATGACTATGACAGTGAAGATGACAATGACTGGCGTCCAACTGCTGGGAAGAGGAAGGGGAAAAACACACTACGTAAAGAGGGAAGTGATGCAGATAACGAGGATGATGAAGATGATGGGAGCGGGAGTGAGGAGGATGACAATGAAGAGGAAGGCAATGAGGAAGAGGAGGAGGAGGAGGAGAACAGCAGTGCTGCTAGTGATGGTGGATCCAAGAAGAAAAAAGCGAAAGCTCTTAGCAGAAATAGTGCTGATGAGGAGGAGCTGACAAATGATAGCCTGGCCCTTTCACAAAGCAAGAGCAATGAGGTAGAACAGCCAACTTTCTATGATACCTCTGATGAAAAATGGAAATACTCTGCAGTGTGATTGTTTTGAAATTGCTCCCTAAAGCTAGGTGATGTTACCAGACAGTGATTGCATTAATGAGCTGCAGAGTTGTCCTTAATGCTCATTAAGATAAATGTGCATCAGCCTTATGTCTGAATCCAACACCCTTTGAAGACCAGTGGGAATCTTCCATTGGCTTCAATGAAATTTGGATTTTAGGCCGTATTAAAGAAACTCTTACAATAAATTAATGTTAGGTAAGAGTCTGCACCACACTGCACACACATTTGGGATGTATTGCAGTAAATAATGCATACCAGTGTTAATTAAAGATTAAGGGAGTATGATTTTGTAGGCTAAGCCTGTGACTATTGCTGGAGACAGTGCCTTCAGGTTTAGTTAGGGGTTTCTTATGCATAATTGAAATTATGTGTTCTGGTATGTACTCTTAAAAGCTGTGAATGAACACAAGTAAAATTAAGAGGGGCTTACGTGCAATCCCAGAAGTAAGTAGCACTGGAAACACCGGTTGCAATTCTATTCACATACTCAGGAGTAATCTCCTTTGAACACAGGAATTGCTTCTGAAAGAACCTACATGCGTAGGATTGCACTATAAAGGCATTATAGAGATGTTCTTTGATTTTTGGCTGGAATGAAGTCTATGTATCCCATTTTACTTGGACATAGGAATAGATTAAGGTGTTTGTGGAGTGGGTATTTTGATTTATTGGCATTCTTAAAAAAATATTATTGCTCAGACTTGCACTATGTTAGTTAGATATAAATGTTTAAGTACAAGCTTTTATCTTTTGGTTACTGACATGCTTGAAGAGAAGAACTCTTTAATATGAGAGCCTCTGAGTATGTACAGGGTCTTTCTTTTAGCAACACATAATATCAGTCCAGTACCACATAGTTATCTGTCATACCATTGCCTATCACTGGACCAGTCAACTTTCCTAACCTATGTTCATACTTAATAGTTGCGCATTCTATTATTTTTACATTAAAAATATAGCCTCCGTTTCACCAACAAAATGGTTCTTATTCTCAGGCAAGTGTGTATAGCATCAGGGCAGCAGAAGCAAACTCCATTTAATTCTTCTAAGTAATGATGCCATCATGGTTTAAGGGAGTTTTAAATGAGAAATTGTGTGCAGAGTATTTTTTTATATCTCTATTTTTGTTTTGAGTTCTTTGCTCTAGTATATTAGGAATGTAGCAGCAGCAGATCAAGCAGGGAATAGTAACTGAGATGATCTGGGGGAACGCTGTTAGTGGTCCCTCATGCACCAGAGGCATGGCTTATATTAGTGATGAGTCATGCCTTCAATTTAGTGGTCCAACTCTATGGAATGTCCAGTTGGCATCAGGCAGGTACCATCCCTGCTAAGTTTCAAACACCATGTTAAAAATGGTTTTATTTCAGGAGGACATTGCACCATAAATGCTATTCTAATGTTTTATTCTATGATATTTTAATCTATGTTTTAAATTATTCTTTGTTTTAATTTTTGTAAGTCACTTTGAGACCCAGATGTGGTGAAAAGTTGAGTATTTATTTATTTTTTTAAATAAGGTAATACACATGCCCATCTGAAACAGGGTGGGGAACCTATGAATCTCCAGATGTTAGATGTAGTGTTGAATCTCCAGATGTCCTATGAATCTCCAGATGTCCAGATGTAGTGTTGCAGGGAGGGATTAGTTTAGGAAAAAGGCTGGGGGTGGGAGTGTGCCAGATGATAGAAGTATATAAAATTATGCATGGTGAAGAAAGTGGATAGAGGTAAGTTTTTCACTTTCTCTCATAATACTAGAAACTAGGGTCATTCAGCAAAACTATCGGCCGTGGGGGTGGGGGATGCAAAAAAACTATGAAATTCACTGTCACCAAATATACTGATGGCTGATGACTTTGAAAGGGGAATTAGACCAATACTATCCAGGATCAGAGGCACCATGTCCCTGAATACTGAAAAATGTGAATGGGAGAGTTCTATTGTGCTATTGCCCTGCATGAGGGCTTCACATAGGCATCTGGTTGGCCACTGTGGAAACATTATGCTGAACCAGATGGCCTTTGGTCTAATCCAGCAGGACAACACTTATGTTCCTGTGTACAGCATCAAACTAGTACCTGATGGTAATGTGCTGGTATTAAAGATATGGTGGTGTTTCCAATACAGTGGTACCTCCAGTTGTGGACGGGATCCGTTCCGGAGGTCTGGCCGTATCCCGAGGTTCTCACAACCGGAGGACCGCTTCTGTGCATGCACTCATGGCAAAACCCGGTAAAATACTCCGGGTTTGCCGCTTTCACAACCAGAAGTTTACATTACCTGAGGGTAACGTAAGCTGAGGTGCTACTGTATCCATGTCTATGCAAGCATTCAGGAGCAGAGGCCAGTGGTCTAAATACTATAGCGATCTTGAGGTACAGTGGACAGAGTTATGAAAATAGTACATGCAGGTACACACAAGTGATGAAGTCTTGGAGTCAGTGGGACTTACTTTCAAATGTATATTCAGGTCTGCAGAGAGATACATTAATTGCTGAATATCCTGGCATGCAAAGTGCATAGATATTGCGCTTTATAATCTCATCATGCGTGCTGTGAAGGAAGCTCACTCTATTACAACTGAATCCTTTGATCTTGCATCAGCAAATTTTTTATCGTGGTTCTTTGCCTTTAGGACATCTTCCCAGCCAAGTCTCGCAATACATTTTACAGGTATTAATAGGTTGAATCTCTCAAAGTTTGTGCTCAAGTTGGACTGCAGTCCAAGGAAGCTATTTGCATGCATATATGCAGGTGCGAATTATGCATGCAGCCAAAGTTGACTTTGAAGTTTTCAGTGCAGCATCCATGGCCACTGACCTCACAAACTGGTTCTAATAATGAAACTGCAACCATCATCATCTACGTTTGTGATGATGAAACCTTTGAAGACAGCTCTGGCATGAAGGGTCTTGCATATAAGTGCTTCGGATTGTAAACCGCATCTGTGTTCTATTTAAGGAATGAGGAAAATGAAGGCCAGGGAGATTAATTGCACTGAATCACATTGCTAAGTGTGATGTGCTGTTGTAAGTGCTGTTCTGCTAATGGCAATCAGTGCTGCATCTTTAAAGTTCAGTCCTTAGTGGAGACCTGTGTGGGGTAGAGCCAGCATTGCAATCTAGTCTTTCAAATTCTCAAGTCTGTCATCTATCACAGATCATCTATCCCTCTAGAATAGAATACTTCAGCCAATCCATATTTCACAAACTACACTTTAAGAGTTTTTAAATTATTGAAAGTTGAATGAAAACTTATTTAGGTTAAAGCAATTAAACTGTTGAGACTAGGGATTTATTTTAGTATGGTCCTTGGCTACACATGTCTCCTGTAGTTAGGTAGTCACAGACCTAGCTGGAGGCGCACACTATGTATCTTACTGAAGGTAAACTGGTCTGGATCAGATTAGTGCCTAAATGGAAGGCCAGCTGGGAAACCCATGTACAACTACCTCGAGTTTCGTAGTTCTGTTCTTTGGTTTATATTGTGTTATATTCCATCCGGTGGTATTCAGATGAAGAGCAATCTAGAAATAATAATTCATAATACATTTGGCCATTCCCTGTGGAATCATTTTCTGTTGGATATCTGAATCTATAGCATAGCCATGACTAAACTGTCCCAATGAGTTCCATGGGACTAAGGATCAATGGTTGTATCTTCATATAAAATATACTTTGTAGTATTTCAGCGCCTGCCATTATGAAAAGTTCCATAGTATTTCACTAAAGTTGTGAAGGTTTAAATGTGTCAGAAGTTGGATGATGAATTTCTACTTGGTTTCAAGCAGAATCCAAAGTACTCGGGTGGTAATTTAAATGTCTGTTTTTCATAATTAGGGCTGTTGCACAGTTTTAAAAAATCTTAGCCAATTAATCATATGACTTTTAATTGATTAAATATGCATATATGTGTGTAAGAGGAAAAACACTTGTTTTTAAGGAAAAAGGCATGCTGCACACATCTGTCACATCAAACATAATCTTAGAACGGGCATATTTTATCTCAGGAGGAAATGCCTCTGCTAAGATGATGCTTTCATAGTAATTTTTATCTTATTCAGAAGGCACATGAGACACCTTATTGAAGCTAAGTGGGTTGGGATCTTTTCAGTACCTGGAATGGGAGGCCAGCTGGGAATCTCAGGTCCACCACCTTTGAGCTCCATAATGGGAGAAAGGTAATGATGGCAAAAAGTTAGGACATGAAAACAATAAAATTAAATGTTTTCAAAGCAGTTAAAAAAACAATATTTGCGTGATTAATTGGGACAACTTTTTAGTCAACCGAAATGTTTTTTAGCCTACAAACTATCCAATTAATTGATCAAGTGATGATTTAGTTGCAATGGTCAATGTTTTACTATGCATTGGGATTTGTAGCCACCTACCTGGGTGTACTTGCCTTTGTGTATATAGAGTTTGGGGAGTTGATCTAAAAACCATAAATTGTAAATGTTACAGCTGGAATTATTACATGTTCTTGCAGCTCGAAGACTGGGAGATTTCCCCCCGCCATGTTGTTCCTTATTGTGTCTACACTCCAATGGCAGTGATATTCTTGGGAAGGTGTATAGTAGCATTGGTAATAATAATGCTGCAGTGCCTAAAACCCAGGGAAACCTAAATCGTTTCTTTAAGGAGCCAATCTTGAGAAAGGCACAGGAACATTTTAGTCCCAAATCAGGAAACCCTGAATTAAATTCATGCATCATATAACATAGGCTGGGATCCATAGAACTACTTTAGGCAAAGGCTTCTGCATGGCCAGTGGAATTTCTTGCTTTTTTGTTTGAGCACCTGTTGGAATAGTATCACAATCTGGATTTGAAATTTCCCTCAGCTTCAAAAGTACCTTGCCACGAGACACGAGGCTGCTGCTTGGGGGAAATAAGATGCGTACAAGACAATCCTGACGTTGTCTTTATTCAGAAGCAATTCTTGTTTCTTTCAACCAAAACAAATATTCTTGTTTATTGAAAGCCAGACCTAGCCCTTCAGCATTGTGGCTTCAACTTTTGTGTGTTTCAGTACTTAATATTTTGTAAGTTTGTGTGATAGTAATGCATTGTTTGTTATGTTTGTATCCTCTTTTCTCTAAAGGAGCTCACAGTGGTATTTTGACATCATAGCAATTCCATGAGTTGGTTTCGGCTGACCTCAGGGTGGATTTGATTTAGATCAAATTGATTTCAATCACGATTTAAACCACGATTGAAATCACTAGTCAGTAAGACTTGATTTAAATCATATTTTTTTACAGAAAGACATTCCTCCTGGTATCATCTTAGTATTTACAACCAAAGGAAGGTTTCATTCTTGGAATAATAAATTTTCAGAGTAGTTTTTACAGTTATATCAAAAATTACTGATTTGGTTATACTATTAGAAATACACAGACAGATAAATATGAAATCATTGTGAGGTTTAATAAGTTAACTTTATATTTGGACAGCTTTTCTGCTGCACTTTATTGGAAGGAGAAAAATAATCATTTCCTTAATAACAATTTAAACTATTTAACTAAAACAATAACATTATAGCATATGTATCCATGTTTGTTAACTGATGTGGTTAAACTTTTTTTTTAAAAAAAACCCAATTTAGACTGAGTTTCAGCACACATGAAAAACCTAAAACAAATCCTTATTTCCTGATGAATGCTAGCCTTTGGACTATAATGTAACTTAAATAGAAAACTAACTTTAGAAATATTTTTTCCCCACCAAAAGCATTTTATTTTAAAAATCCAATTTAAATCAAAATAATCAGATTTTTTTGAAAAATCATTGATTTTTATCCACCCTGGCTGACCTATATGAATAACTTACTGTATGACTGCAAAGGAAGGAGATTGGAGTCATTTGTTGCACCTCAATTTGGTAGTGTTGTGTAAGGTATTTGGCAGGACCGGGGAATCTCTGGTGCCGTAGAAGTTGTTGAACTACAAGTTCCATCATCTCTGATTGTTGACTGTGTTCCTTGATCTGATAAAAGCTGGAGTTCAACAACATCTAGAGGTCAAAAGTTTCCCCACCATTGGTATATGGCATGCATGATTTGTAGGATTAAAACCAGCGAATAGAAGCAAGAGATTGCAAAGTATAAGGAACAGGAGCTGGAAAAGAACACGAGGCGAAACAACAAGGCTAAGAATGCCAGGCCTTTGTGAGAGTGCTTAGGGCCATTGTAGATGTGATGTGTGATGGACACATATAGTATAACATATAGTATAACATAAAAACACCAGTAGATAAGAAGTAAAGGGCTTGAGGAATCATGTTCAGAAATACACTTACAGTTCTAACACAGGTTGCAGGCTCAAAACAATGGTAAATCATGGTAATGCCTCTTCTAATATAACAAGTGTATTTTTACTTTTCAATGATAGGACTCGCTGATTCTTGAGAAATCTCAGAATTGGAGCTCTCAGAAAATGGACCATATTATGATTTGCTGTGTTTGTCTTGGGGATAATAGTGAAGATGCTGATGAAATAATCCAGTGCGACAATTGTGGAATAACAGTGCATGAAGGTAATTCTTTTATGACTTCAATTTGCAACAAATAATAAAGCTTTGTTTTTCTCTTAGCAAATTGAGGTGAATTTGTTTTCACGCAGCGGCAATGGATACAATACTTTCTACAACTGTTTGGTATTCCTTGACTTTCAGATATGGGAGATTAAATCTGCAACCATGAATTTGCATGCAGTCAAACCTGCTTCATGTTTATGAAAACTCAACTGTTAATTTGTATTTTTCCTTAGTGGAAAACAAATTAAAGCTATAATCCTTATGCCCTTCAGTTCCAGTATATAAAAGCTTCATATATTAAATGGTTTTGCCAATAAGATCTAACCCTGATCTTTTGAATAGAAACAAAGGATTTGCCCAGTGAATCTTTTAAATTCACAAAGGCAGTTGCTCCTCTTAATATAGTGTCATCCATTAAAGAAGTAAATGCTGATAGAAGGCATGCTAATGTATACAGTTTACAATTGAGTGTGACTGATTTGTTGTGGTATATTATGATTCAGACTAGTTAAAAGGGAACATAAAAATATCTTGAAATAAACACACTGGTAGAGGTTAGATCCTCTCCCAAATACTTGGCATAGTGATTCATACTGCATCCATGTGAAGTTATGGTTCAATTGCTTATCATTCCCAGCCCTAACAGTTTGCTTCATATCAGAAGCATAGACTCTTATTAAATCACAAAGGCATGTTTGATTGGGACCAGAGATAGGGCTTTCTCTGTGGTCACACTCTGGCTCGCCAACTTCCAACTAGGAAACTCAACATTTGCTGTCTTAATTTTCTGTCACAGTGTGAAATTATTTACTCAGAAGTAATCTCTGTTGAGCATATTAGGGCTTACATCTGAGTAAACATGCACTGGGTTGCACTGTTAGTGTCTCCTTGGATATATTTTGGTTTACTGTATATATTTCATTATTACACTTTCAATATAGATAAATTTTACTTGGAGGGCTCTGTGTAATATTTGTGTGTTTTAATGTGTTTGCCGTTGCTGTTTTCTTTTGTACTTCTGTTACTGTTTTTTGTGTTGGTTTAAAGTGTAGCTGCCTTTAACATTTTGGGGTTGGGGTAGAAAGAGTGTATAAATGTTCTAAATTAATAAATAATTTGGCTGTCTCTCCGCTGGATAATGTGCAAAGAAGCTGCTTTCTTTGGTGTATCACAAAATACAGATGAGCAACTCAAGAAGACAAGAGGACGGGTGTAAATATAAATCAACTCAGTGATAGTACATGCAGATTGCTCATTTTAACTCACAGCCCAAGATCCAGTCTTAACATGTATCTTTTCACATGGTGAAACTTCATAATCAGGGTTTTTGGACAAAGTCTAGATGTCTGACAGTGTCTGTTGCAGCTTAAAGGATAATATGGATTGGGGTCAAATTGGCCTTGACAGTGGAGTCTGAATCCAACTCCTTAGATCCCACACTGTAGAGAAACAAGCAGCAAGCTATGTGCTTCCATTTAGCTTACCTCTTAAGCTCCAGATAGCTGAGAACTGGTGCTTTCACTTTGTTCTCTGCTGCCTGGGTTGGAGGCAGTCTGTTACGTTTTGAGCTCAGTCTAGACTTTCCTTTCTAGGAAATACTTTCAATCACAATGGGCAGTGATTGTTTTGTTGGTTTAAAACAATGGTTTCCAGCATCAGGAGGTCACCATATTTTCTTAATTCAAGACTGAGTGGTGTGCCAGGTTCAGGAATCTGAAACCAACCTTTCTGGACTGGCAGGAGCCCCTTCTGAGAGCCCTCAACAGATGCCTGATGGTACTGACCCCTGAGGCTGACACGGTTTTCGAATCTAAATGAATGTTCACTCTTGGTGGAAAGGAAAAAGTGTTGGATGTTGAAATATACTTGGTGTGGGTGGTAAAATCTGCCACCTGCTCCTGATATTCAAAGGCCATACCTTTCTGCACTTTACGGTCCCTCATAATAACAGACATTTTGCTAGATCCATGTCTGGAACATTTTTTTTTCTTTTAAGATCTGGGTGACAAATTTCTATCAGTGCTTCAGGAAGATGTTACTTGTTTTAATTAAAAAAGTATATTTTATAAAGTGTTCCTTGGATAGATTTGCCCTTCTGTGGATAAATTTAAAAATAAAATCTTAAGCTCTGGCCTGTCACTTTAGATAACTGCTTTTGTGCTAAAATCTCCTTACTGGTTTGTAATAGCACAGCACCCCCAGCTGGGGTGTCAGTTCTCCTGATGTACTGATTGCAGCATGTCTAAAGAAAACTGTCTGGTACATATCATTGCAGGCAATGTAGTTGTGGGTAATTCACTTTCTGGCAATTGTCCTTGCATTGGTGCTATAAATTAAAGATGTACTGCAATTTTCCTAAAAATATTTTTATATCCCTTTGTTTACTCCAATATTGGCATTGTACACAGTGAAGAATTCATCTTCTTAAGAGTTACATGAACTGGTGACTTTATAATAAAATAGGTGCATAGTGCAACTATTTCTCCATAGTTGAGCTTTCAGATCTCTTTGCAATCAATCAATCTCGCTCTTTCTTTGAGTTTTCTAGTCAGCTGAAGTAAATCTAATTGTTTGCAGGAGGCGTTCAATATGTTATCTAGAAATCACCCATATGGTTAAAGGTAAGGTAAAGGACCCCTGGACAATTACCATATTTTTCGCTCTATAACACGCACCCGACCATAACACGCATGTAGTTTTTAGAGGAGGAAAATCCGTAGGCATGGCACCTATAGGCATTCCCTCCATAACACGCGCAGACATTTCCCCTTACTTTCTAGGAGGAAAAAAGTGAGTGTTGTGGTGCAAAAAATACGGTAAGTCCAGTCAAAGGCGACTATGGGGACTCATCTCACCTCAGGACAAGGGATCTGGTGTTTGTCCACAGACAGCCTTCCAGATCATGTGGTCAGCATGACTAAACTGCTTCTGGTGCGATGATGAGTGCCAGAACGCACAGAAATGTTGTTCACCTTCCCTCTGTAGCTGTACCAGTTATCTGCTTGCACCCCGCTGCGTGGATTCAAACCGCCAACCTTTGGATCGGCAATACCAAGAGGCACAGTGGTTTAGACCACAGCACCACCCACGTCCCAAATCACTCATAATAATAGGTTGTTAAAGCAGAGAATAATCATTGCTTTAAAATACTGTAGTATTTTCTGATGTCTTTTGAATTAATCCCAAATCCTCTTCCAGTAAAGCACAGTCAATTGTCCAAATTAACAGAATATGACTTCCTGTCAGAGGGTATGTGTAATGCTCCAAAATCAACCAAACAACCTTGCTAAATGTGACCTAATTAGCCATTTGGTAGTACCTGCAAATTTGTAAAAAATAAATAAATGTAGCTTTCATTTGCTGAGGGAACAATCTGCACAGTTACAGAGAGACAAATCAAAATGCATGGGTGTTTTCTACTTACTGCTTACTAATTAGAAGGCAGATGCTTTTGGTTTTTTGAGTAGCTACTTCATCCAGAATAGTTATCTCCCTTATTCTCTCCTTATAAATAAGGCTGCATAGAGACAACAGTTTTCCAGAAAGCTCATGGTAGTGTAATAGAGCTCTTGTGGCTGGAGAAAGTGAATATCAGGTGTTGCATCCGAAAACCCTGTAATTGAGACCATGAACACACACATGTCAATTTGGCCACCTCCTTCAAAGAGCTCTGTTAGTTCTGCATTACCTACTGTATAGCTCCATGTGCCCTTGCTTTCCCGTGTCTTATATTAATTCTTAAATACATCCCTTGATATAACATTTATTTGATTTAATTCATTCGTATTTCTATCTTCCTAGGTTGTTATGGTGTTGACGGCGAAAGTGATTCTATTATGAGCTCCGCTTCAGAAAACTCCACTGAACCATGGTTCTGTGATGCCTGCAAATGTGGTGTTTCTCCGAGCTGTGAACTCTGCCCCAACCAAGATGGAATCTTCAAGGAGACGGATGCTGGCAGGTTAGTTAAGGGAGCTGTCATCAGAGGGATAGGTTCCTGAAAGTTATCCTTCAATTTATTCCAGTCGTGTTTTCTTCACCAAGCCCATTCTGGAAAGTCAGGCATAACTTCTTTCCTGCTTTCCAATGGTAGATTAGACTATAGCCAGATTCCTATTGGAGAAACATAGCATTGCTGATGCTTCTGCAATAGAGGTTTACTAGGATAATTCTGTGAATAAATTCACAGGTTCTGTTGCACCTTAAAGGTTTATGAACTACTCAGGAGGAGGACTAAACAAACAACTTAAATGTTTGGTCAGAACTGTGTACTGTGTTCTAAAACACACAGTTTAAGGGATAAATTCACAGGTTCTGTTGCACCTTAAAGGTTTATGAACTACTCAGGAGGAGGACTAAACAAACAACTTAAATGTTTGGTCAGAACTGTGTACTGTGTTCTAAAACACACAGTTTAAGGGATAAATTCACAGGTTCTGTTGCACCTTAAAGGTTTATGAACTACTCTGGAGGAGGACTAAACAAACAACTTAAATGTTTGGTCAGAACCGTGTACTGTGTTCTAAAACACACAGTTTAAGGAATTATAAAATTTTCACTTTGTGACACTGGGTAGTCTTCTCATAGGTTTCTGTCTACTCAGGTATTCCCCCCCCCCCACTTTTATTATTTCAATTAGTATACCTACTTTTCCTCTCATGGGAGTCCACTGCAGCTAACAACAAAAACTCATAATTAAATCAAAATCAATACAAAATATAATATGTGATTCAACATAAATGTCAGTATTAAATTATACATATAAACCCACTCCTCTTATGTTCCAAAGGCTTGCCAGGAAAAAAAGGTCATAAGATGTTGCCTGAATTAAAATAATGTGGGGGACAGATAGATGTTAATAGGAGGTAGTTCCATAACTGGGAAGTTTTATGTTGGGAAGTTGCTTGTTTCAAAATGTTTGTGCGGAAATATACCCCATATCAAAACTTTGCAGTCTGTCATCCCATAACTGTTAAGGAATTTTTAGACTGCCATCGAGCTGTTTAAGACACTGGAATATATTTCTTGGTGAGGCATTAACAAGCTTGCCAAACATGACCTGGTGCTTTCAAGCTTAATCGATTTCATTGCTCCTGTTATTAACACAGTACCTCTGAAACTCAGCAGGACATTCCACACAGTCAAACTGAGCATGGTTCCATTTGCCCTTTTGTGCTTAGAATATCCTGATTATATTGAATCAGAAGTCCCAGCAATTTTAAACCATTCATAAATTTCTTGTATTCATGGGTTTGTATTTGTCATTTTGAATTTGGCTCTATACTAAACACTTTCTATTGAAATGGATGTTGGCATTTGAAACCACACACAGTAGACTGTAATTTGAGTCTTTGCATTTAAAAGAATTGCACTCCAAGTTTAAAAATCTTGGCATTTACGTCTTGTTCAATTGTCAAGTGTAAGAAAACAACCTATTTTGTAAGCTGCCCTGAGGACTTGTTGAAGCCATATTGGCAGACTCTACATTAATAAACAAATAAATAAATTGAACCCAGATTATAATGAAGCTAGACTTTCAAAAACCTAGTGCTTTTATCCAGCTGTGTAG
Source organism: Podarcis bocagei (assembly GCF_964188305.1). Classification (NCBI taxonomy): domain Eukaryota; kingdom Metazoa; phylum Chordata; class Lepidosauria; order Squamata; family Lacertidae; genus Podarcis; species Podarcis bocagei. Next base: position 30,963,160 of record NC_138137.1, on the reverse strand, counting down.
AAGTGCCTTGTAGCAACAACCCTTAAAAACAGGATCCCCCCCCCTTCATAATCATTGTCCTTGCTCTCCCTTAACAGTGAACTCGGGGTGGTGTGTACCAATATAAAGCAAGAGGAATATATTGGCCTCTTAGTAGCGCACTGAGGTATACCAAAATAAATAGGTTAAAATCAGATACTTAAAGATACTGTGGAAGTTAAAAACAAACATGGTAAACTTCCAGGACTGCACATGCTCAACAGCCATAGCAATGGAAGTATAGGTGTGGGAAGTGCATGGCTGGTTGGACTCCTAAACAGGAAAGATGGAGGATGCATTGCAAAGTTTTGTTTTGAGTCCCGCTTGTTCCCTTTATTACTGGACCTGGGAGGTTCCATGCCTATCAATCTGGAGCTCAAACAGGACCACCAAAAATAAGGTAGCAGTTTCTGCATATTAGTTGTAAATTAAAAGATATTAAGAAATGACCATTCAAGACCCTATCCTGGGCCTATGAAATGTTGAGGACAGTTGATCCATGGAGTATTGAGGCTATCGGTTGAGAAAAAGAATAGAAAAGCAGGGACAGAGTTGGTCTGCTTAAGCTCTGAAAGCTTGTGGTGTTCTGGAAGGGGGATTAGAGTTGGAGGGATGTGTGTCATGTGGTGTTTTTTTTTTTTTTATAAAAAAAACAACTATGTGCCATACAGGAACATTTCAGGAGTGCTAAAAGGACACCTTCCTCTTTTCTCAGTCTTCAAACTCTTCATCACACTGTTCTATAACATTAAAGTGCATAGGTTCAGGACTGGCACAATAGGGAAAGATTTCAGGAAGGTGGGAAAGAAAAAAAAAAAGCTGTCCTTTTTAAGTTCACTCTCCCTGCCCCCCTGAAACTCCCTTCCTTGGATAAGGTCAAAGCAATGTTAGTGATTCTGTTCCAAACTGGCTGAACATTTGAACATTCATTCTAAGGGCTAGGAATATAATACATTTTCTTGTGGTTGCCACGTGTGTACATGATGTCAATGTGGAGTTTTGCAAACGGCTGTCAAACCTCCTGTGATCCCAGGACACCAAATTATGTGCTACAAACAAATAACATAGCTTTCCTTTCTAACTAAAAAATTGTCAGAATGTTAAACTAAACCTGTTAATATTCTCTCTCTAATGAGGGATGATTTTCTCTGCCCTTCCCATCGAAGAGGTTGAATAGATAGTGGAATGGTTAATTTGAAACAAATCTACTTTTTGCATGTACTCTTTAGTTTCCTGAGCACCAATGTGGATATATTGTTTTGCTCTGTATACATGATATGATACTAACTGGGCTAAGACTATTGTCTTTATTTTGCTTCAGCTTTTTCCCTTCCCTTCACCAACATCTGTCATCTTAGCTTGGAGCAAAATGGATGGGGAAGTAACAAGAAAGATTATTCTTCTTTGATTACCCAATTTGTCTTAATTACAAGGTTCTCAAACATGTGCGGCTAAACAAATGAGCAGGAAAACATTTAGGCACTGGTATTAAATGCAGCTGAAGCTGCCTCAGCTGTGAACTTGACTGACTTCTGTGCTTTTAATAAAGATTCAGGATGGAGTTCATACATAGGTGGTTAAGGAAATGAGACACTTGTGTGCCAATCATACTGAAATGGCAGTTTAAATCTGTAATACTACAGTACTTGTGTGACATGTACTAAAACATTTTGAGAAGGTCAGTATGAAGCAAGCAGCCAGCTGTTGGGTTTATCATAGATAAACTCCTACAGAGTGCAGCAGCATTTAATACACCAGTGGAGCATGAAAAAACTGTGCAAATTAAATTGAGAAGCAGCTGCTTGTTGAAGATGTGTATCTTTATATTGAACTCTGCAGGGTGCAGTGGGGAGGTTGCATTAAAACGTACTATCAAAAATCACCAGCCAAAACCTTGGCTTTTTTTTTTTTAAAAAAAATAGAAGATAATGTGAATAAGAGCAACTATTTCCCTGGTAAAATTGTTACCAGTGCAACACATCTTAAAGTTGGGGGCTTCAATATTTGGATCTTTTGGGGCAAATTGCTAGATATTTCAGTGTTGCTAAAACTCAATACATTGATAAAAAAGACTCAGAAGTGACTTCAAATGAGTAAGATCTAAGATGGGGGTAGTCAAAATAATGACTTCCAAATATTTTGGACTACAACTCCATCAACCCCAGCCAGTATAGCCAGTGGCCAGGGATTATGGGAATTGTAGTTCAAGGCATTGGAGGGCACCACATTGGCTGCCCCTGGTGTAAGGCCTTCACACTGGAAGTGCAAGACATGTACATAGATCAGAATTGCCCTTCTGCTTAAGAACAAACTAGCAGCAATTTTATAATATAAGCAAAGATGTTCAAGCAGCTTCTGCATATGGATGCATTGCTTTCAGATTCCTATTAAATAATACAGAATATAAAACATATCATTAGTGCACTTCAGGCTCCCCCTTCTTCCCCCAGGATATCCGCCCCAATCCCAGTGGACACATCCTGGTAAAATTTTATTGATCAGCTGTTGTAGGGGAAGTGGGAATAAATTCTCTGCTGAGCTGTGCATTTGTAAATTTACTGAAAGTGCTAAGCTAGCACAGGGTTAACAAAAACCTATTTTGCATAGATTTCTCCAACCAGGAGCAGATATGTGTATGAAAGCCAGCTGTATAGGATGGCACTATATAGGGTTTCTCCGCCATTGATTGTATTTCAAATTGGCTAAAACAGTAGGGAGACTATCACAGGTTCTTAATTCGGTCTAATCCGTTCAAAGGGGAATTGTGAAATATTGTTGAAGTACATATTAATTAATTGTTATTACAAAAAAGTTACATTCCTGTCCCATCATTTAGTTGTTTCAAAACCATGGCGACTTAATGTTTGTAGTATTTGTAGAAGCTCCCATTAACATCTGAGTCACCTAAACTGTTCCTTCCTTGTCTGTAATTTTCTTAGTGCTCAGAAATGAACCGTAAATGCTTTCCTCTTTTGTTATAGATGGGTCCACATTGTTTGTGCACTCTATGTTCCAGGAGTAGCATTTGGAGATATTGACAAACTGCGGCCAGTTACTCTTACAGAAATGAACTATTCCAAATATGGTGCTAAGGTAACATTCAAATATATATATTTTGGGGATAATTTGTATGATTGTAGCTTATATTTGTTTGTTTCCTTTTCAGTTCATTACAGCTAAACACTCAAAACGTAGCTCAGTCGGTTAGAGCATGGTTAGAGCATGGTGCTGATAATGTCAAGGTGGCAGGTTTAATCCCCGTAAGGGACAGCTGCATAGTCTTGCATTGGGGGGGGGGGGGGGTAGACTTGATGATCCTCAGGGCCCCTTCCAACTCTATAATCTGGTTATAATGAAGATTATTATATATAGTCTCAATTTTCTTATGAAACCCTCATTCGATAGGAACTATGCAACTAATTCCACAGGACTAAGGCTTGTAATTTTACACTGGGCTTTAGTTATAAAAGTACTAATAACAGGGCAGTCAAGTAAATTCAGGGCAGCTCAATTAATCCTCTACAGTACTGTAAAGATTTAGCCATCAGACCACAATAATATTGATCTGAGAATATATGAGATTTCAAACAATTAATCCTCGAGTGAATTCTTGAGAGGCCTTCCCTCATCCCCAACCGGAATCTTCAAACGTGGCTCACTGAAGATCACACTTTTAACTCTTGTCTTGATGTTAAACTTTTAAATGGTATATCAGATGTAATAAAGGGGTTTGTTTGTTTTTAGGACATCTTTTTCAGTATGCACGTTGTTGCTGTCTGTGGACTTGGCTTTAAGTGTGTATCACTTATTGCAACCTGCCTTGGCATGTCAAAAGATGGGATAGAATGTCCTATCTTTGGGGAATGTCCTATGCAAATACCCCACTCTAATAAGCATATATAGATACGGATATGGTAATTTACATGAAAACTATTGCTGACAGTAGGGGAAAGTTGTAGTTAGGGTTGAATGTACTATCTTATATATACTTCTGTTTCTGTTTTATTCGTTTTCTCATTCCCTTTTGTTTGATTCTTGTCTTCTGTAAAATATATAGTACATTTTAAGGTACTATATAAAGTTACTACTTTATTCTGTATGAAGTTACTGTACCATAGTATTTTAATATTCTTTTGGAAGCCGCCCAGAGTGGCTGGGGAAACCCAGCCAGATGGGCGGGGTATAAATAATAAATTATTATTATTATATTATAAAGATAATACTTTTCTAATGTTCTCTCTCTCATTTATTTGCTAAAGGAATGCAGTTTTTGTGAAGATCCCCGTTTTGCCAGAACTGGCGTTTGCATTAGTTGTGATGCTGGGATGTGCCGAGCATATTTCCATGTGACGTGCGCTCAGAAGGAAGGCCTGTTGTCAGAAGCAGCAGCTGAAGAGGTATGATAATATTCTGCATTAGTGAAAATAACCCAGGTGACTTTTGTTATGGCTAAAACTTCAAATTGATGTGTTAAAATATCTAAGAAATATTTGAGTTGATTGCCTTACTTAATATTGATTGCTTCAGTTTTCCTGTGTTGGGATGCAGGAGGTGTATTTTGTACCTTCCCTTCTTTTTCTTTTAACCTTTTCCCTTGAAACATGTAGACATTTTTGGCAGGAATCATCTTTCTTGGATCCATTCCATACTAGAAAGATAAATATGTGTGGGGAGAGTGATTATGATCTTCAATTCCCTTCCGTCTCAATGACTTTCTAATCATACATGGTTCTGATCCACCAGCAATCCACCATTTTGGTCAGATTATTTTTTCCAAGATTATCTGTCAAGCATTCCTCCTGCGCTACCTATGTTGATGTATACTGCAGCATTTGGAAACAAAAGAAAGTTGTGTGGCAGTGCAAAACTTGCTTAGTTGTTTGAATGAGCAGAGGGAAACAAATATGCTTTTCAATATATGTATGAAAATATTTCCCCCATTCTATACAGTATTCATGTATGTAATTGCTTTCTACATTAACGCCTTTGGAAAATGGCACACAGAAATAGCTGCTTGATACTCAGTCTTTAAGCCCTTTGGAAATGAGATTAAACTTGAAAGTTTACCTCTAACATTTACATAGATTGTAGTGATACCACTTATGAGTAGCTAAACAATTAAAACTAATGTATCTGTTATATGTAGATAAATATGTGGCTATTTAATTTGTAATCTTTGCACTGAGTTTGAAAAGCTGAATCAAAACAAGAGTTTCATATTCTTTGTAGTGATGTTACGTTAATCTAGCTTTGGTTGCTTAAAATACCTTAAAAGCCATCAGAATCATTTTTTTCAGACCCTACCTAACAAAATTGTGGAAAATGTGTGTGTGTGTGTGTGTGTGTGTGTGTATACATGTACCATCCTATTTATTTATCCTATTCATTTACTTTAGAATACTTTTAGGCTGTCTTTGGGGGGGGGGGACACCTCTCAAGGTGGCTTACATAATGGCAATTTAAAATTACATGATAAAATATAATTAAAATACTGCTTTTCCTGGCTGACAAACTATTTTCTTTCATAAGCTTTTGCCTTCTTCATTTTTATTTTAATTGGAACAGGATATTGCAGATCCCTTTTTTGCTTACTGCAAGCAACATGCAGACAGGATGGATAGAAAGTGGAAGCGCAAGAACTATTTGGCTTTGCAATCTTATTGCAAAATGTCTTTGCAGGAGAGAGAGAAACAACTGTCACCAGAAGCTCAGGTAGTATACCCAAGCCAAGTTTGTATTTGTGTTTAATATAGCATACTAAGTGAGAAAGATCAAGGCAGAGGGAAAAGGATGGAATTGTTGTGACTGCCAGTGAAAATGCATATGGCTGTAAATAGTATGAAATGTTTGAGAATCACTATTCAGCTGCTTGCAGATAATCTAAACTCAGGTGTATAAGCATGTGTACCTCTCCCAGCTGCATGATATCTCTGTGACCCCACTTTTCCTCCAGCTCAATAAATCTAACCCCACCCCAAGCCTCCTAGTGCTCCCCCCAGTTTGAGTCTTTGTACTTACCTCTGCCACAGTCTGTTGTCAGCCTGAACAATTTCTAGCTTGAGTTACCCAGATATTTGGGGAAATTTGCCTGCTGATGTATTCGTTCCTTATTGAGTTTTATGAGAATTCTGAATTTCAGTTGTGAAGGATCAGCATGATGGAGAACAGAAACCAATACTGGATTTCTCTTGAGGAAGCTCATAAATACATCTGTTTCAAACTCTACCTCTTCTAGTCCAGAGACTATTTTAGGATCAGTTCTTTTGCGCTATTAAAAGCAATCTTCTCTCACCATAGATTTGTGTGTTCAGTGTTAGAAATGGAGATTAAATTTTCTAGCAAAAGTGTTTATGTGCTTCTTAGCTTTATTTTGATTTGCTTTTTTAAAATTTGTAGGCCCGAATTAATGCCAGACTACAGCAGTATCGTGCTAAGTCAGAAATAGCACGTACCACGAGGCCACAGGCATGGGTACCAAGGGAGAAACTGCCACGGCCGCTCACTAGCAGCGCTTCAGCAATACGTAAGCTGATGCGCAAAGCAGAATTAATGGGAATTAGCACAGACATCTTTCCAGTGGATACTTCAGATACCAGTTCCAGTGTGGATGGAAGAAGAAAACACAAACAGCCAGCCCTGACCGCTGATTTTGTCAATTATTATTTTGGTAAGGGTGAAAAGATATGTGCTTTGCATTGTTGCCAGGAATGGCTGACCTTTCATTTTCCGGTTGTTGCAGGACTATAGCTCCCATCATCCCTGAACATTGGCTTGCTGGGCAGGTGGGAGTTGGAATCCAGCAACAATCGGAGGCTGCAGGTTAGCCACCCCAGTCTAGATTTTGAAGGGATGGTTTACAGATGAAAGAGTGGAGTTGCTTTAAACTTCAAGCCACCCATATACTCCAGTATGTGAGCACTATCATTCCCTCGTTACAATTTTAAAGCAACAAAGCTGCCCCCAAGTAGCCAAGTAAATATTCATATATGTTGCGTTAAAATAATGTGTGGGATAGTTAAAAATGTATTTAAAGTTTGGAGTGCATTCTAACTCAATATTAATTGGTGTTAATACTGCTTCTTTCCTCCCTCAGCCCTTGCTATTGAGATCAGGTGCAAGCGTAGCTCTGTAAAAACCCTCCAGTAATGCAATCTGGTTTCTTGCCCTTGTCACCCTTCCTTTTCTGCTTTGCAAGGGATGAATTACTTACTAGTATTTGTTTTTTATGTGCCTTTGATCTTAATATCCATAGCTTGGATGTTTTAGAGATATCGTAAGCGTTGTTCAGCTGCAGAGAGTGTTTTCTGCATGTGACATTGAATGCGAAGAAATGTTGTCATATGATGTATTGTTACCTACATTCATTCTGTTGCTTTGCATGCTCAAAAAAAAAAAGAAAGAAAGAAAGAAAAAGGAAATACAGAAAATGCTGGCTTTTATTTTAGAGAGAAACATGCGCATGATCCAGATCCAAGAAAATATGGCAGAACAGAAGAAAATTAAGGATAAGCTGGAGAACGAACAGGAAAAACTTCATGTAGAATATAACAAGGTAAATGATGTGTTTCAAATCATATGCTGTATTTAAAATAAAACTATAGTTAGAAAACCATTGACTTCCACTAAAACCCATCTTAAATCAAATGGTCGTTCAGTAACCGTCACCTGCTGTTCACTAAAAGATTAAGATGTTTCTCAGAGGTTCTCGTCTATACAGCTTTTCTCAGTCTGGTACAAGAGCCTGACTCTCGCTTGTTCTGTGCATCTGCTCACGATCATGAGCATAAAAAGTTGCTTGCGTTGAGGTGTTCCCTTTGAGCTTTAGGGTAACTGAGGAGGAATTCCAAGTCCTAGTTTTAATCATGGGGATGGCAGAGTCCGGGATTGCCAAATTATTATTATTTGCTTTACTCACAGAAAATATTCAAGCAGCTTACAGACATCATAGAAATACTAAAATGACACTAAAAAAACGAAGTAAAAAGATGGGAACAGTAACATAGGTCTTGACTGGGCAGTTCCCTCTGCTCGTGTGGGCTCCTTATTCCTGTCCATTCAGTAACCATGAATTTGGTCCATCTAGTCCAGTATTTTTTATTTGGATTCACAGCAGCTCTCCAGGATCTTACAAAGAGGTATTTGACACCACCTGTTTATCCACTTCTTTGGCGATGTCAGTAATTGAACTTACGATCTTTTGTATTCAAAGCTTGTGTAGTTTTATCACCAACTGTGGTTCTTCCCATACGGTCACCAGGCAGCAGCTGTCAGTAATTTTACCTAGTGAACCACTTTGTTGATCACCACTGTATGCAACTTTAGATATCTGGGATGTTGGTGATGTGTTTTTCCTGTTAGGTTGATGTAAACAGAAGTATTGATTTGAAATACCGTCAGTGGATACTTTTGGGATATTTGAGGGAAGCCTTCAATGTTGCAGCGACTGCTGTGTGAATACACACATGTATGCCACGCTGATCACAAGGAATGGAAGACATGACTAGAGAAGTCAATGCTACCTATTGTATTGCTGTTCTTATTTGTTCTCAACAAGACATGGCCGTGCATTCACGCACACCCCATGAAAGTAATGATAGTTGTTGGAATTGTCAAAAAATAAATAGTAGTCTGGAGGAGAGAACATCATTCCCAGTTACACTTAAAAAATGTGACAAGGCTTCATATTTTCTTATTTCAAGTGTGCAGATGTATAGCTCTGAAATCTTGATTCCCTGTGTAGAAAAACCTGGCACATCTTTACAGATGGAAATAACAGAGTGGAACTGTTTTGATGTTTCTTGACTGCCATTATAGTCTTATTGTCAGACAAAATTACTTTAGGTTCTCCCTTACTAACCAGATGGATGCCCATGTTTTCTTTCTGGTGTTATTGAATGGCTGATTAACTTTACTGATTTCAGTTGCATTGACATGAGTGAACAATTTTATTATTTAATTACCTCTCATAGAAAAGGGTTTCATAAGTAAAGAATGCCTCCTCCTGGATACGAGGTACGAAATTACTTCCACAGTATTTTTCACTGCTTTGTTTTTTAGTTGTGTGAGTCTTTAGAAGAACTTCAGAACGTGAATGCAAAGCTGCGAAATGAAGGACAAGGAATATGGGCTGTGCTTGGTAGAATAATTGGGCAGGTTGGTTTTCCCCATTGTTTTTCTCCTCCCCTCTTTCCTTATATCTTATTTATTTATGGGTCATATGAGTCCTAAAAATAGGGTTTTCTCTTTGTTACTGTCACTTTTTGAGGCTGAAAAGATACATTTGATAAAGTCCTGGCCTTATTCTGCAGATAATGATTTCTGATTGAAATGTATATAGGGCTCTGCGCCTACCTACTGGGAAACTGCAGCCTAATTTTGTTTTTGGATTAGCTATCTTGTTTGCAAAATTCTTTCATTTGGTGTAACTGATTGACCTGTCATTTGTGATGAAGCTAAACCTGAAGCATGAGTTAATCTAACCACATTCTTTGCTATCCCCCCCTCACTGTAGCTTTCAAAGAGCAGGTTTTCTTAGGGTATATTGTTTTCTTCCCCCCTGTTTCGTGAATATGCAACTGAAAGCATATGTAATTTGCTGTAGTTTTAAATGAATTATGCATGTGGGAATGTCCTTCATAGGAAGTGAAGAATATTAGGGTACAGCTGGTTATTTTTTTTTAATAGAATTAGTGATCATTTTGTCAGTTGTAAAAAAGTGAATACTGTCGCTTCCCAATTATTAAATTCATTAGCTTTTAAAGAGTACAGTATTGCACTTGTAAACCAGCAGAATCAAATATGAGAATCAAAACATGGTTATGTTTTCAGCTACATTAAAAGAGCACAACGAACACTTTACATAGTTTGGTGCCTGTTGTACAGCTGCTTCTCCCGTTCTACAAACAGTGGAAGTTATATGGCACTTTGTATCTGAAAGATTGATGAATTTCGCTGGTTTTTTCTTTTAGTGCTTCCCAATTCATCCTTCACTGAGGCTTATATCTGGTATTCAGTGCAGTTAGCAGATTCCTCAAGAAAGTGGGGAATGTGTCATTCCACTATATAATCAGATCTTTGTTTTTGTTTTTGTCTGACTCCTTAGTTGGCTTTTTAAGATTATAAAATGTTAAAATGATCTTTTAAGAAACTGGACCATTGGCCAGCTCTGTTTTTTGTAATTATCCTTGCTTTTGTGCTAAGTGTTAATTCAACACGAGAATTAGGAAGGTTTTACAAAGTGCTTGATGGTTCTGTGAAACTGGCCCAGATGATTAATATAACCTGTTTTTTTATGGGCCTTTCATACATATGGGAGTCGGAATTTAAGTTTGTTAATAAGAAGTTCATCCCTTTTAAAAAGAAAAGGGGGGGGGAATCAAATTTTTCACAAATATGTTTCCTGGTGCAATCATTTAATAATAATAAAATCTAGTAGTTTCATTTGCACAGCTTGCATGACACTTTTTTCCAGTTGGTTGAACAGATGCAGGCCCACAGGGCCACTGAGAAATGACTTTGATAGATGGTTGCTGTCTGTGAAGCTAGCATACTGCAGATTAGTAGAAACCCGAAGAGAATCTCTCCTGCTTTGTGCAGAGTTTGGTCCAATAAGATAATTTTTCTAATTAACCTATGGAGCACCACTGTAGCAGGGATGGTGAGGAAAATAAACTGCCTCAATATTCTTTCGTGAAGTGTAGTGGATTTTTCTTTTTTCTTTTTCTTTTTAACCTTCTAAACCAGCTTGTCCTTGTCTGTCTCTGTTAAAGCTCCCTCTGTTAAAGGGGGGAAAGTTAAAAAGCCAGGGCTTTAATGTCTTTGGTTTCTCTCTCTCTCTTTTGCATTGGAAAATATGTGAATGCAATTTCATTTCTCATAGGGCTCACTTGGGGACAGAATATATAGTGTAGTCATTTTTGCAGCCTGACTAAGCAGTTTTCTCTCCTAACTTTTAGTATATTGGGCACAGCCAAATTTTGATTGCTGAGCAGTAAATGAGGGGGAATGTTATGTTATATATGCCTCTCACAAATTATCCTGTATTTCTTCAAACCCAATAGAAATTGAACATACCAGCAATTTTGCGAGCACCCAAGGAAAGAAAGCCGAGTAAAAAGGAGGGTGGAACCCAGAAGACTACAACCCTCCCTGCAGTTCTCTATAGGCAAGTAGTAGAAACACAGCACAATAGACATAGATTATGGATAGAGTAAGAGACCTTTATAAGTAATCTTTTTATTCCAAACAACTGAATAAAATGTCTTTACTCCTGGACACCATTGTTGTAAGGCAGCTAACTTGATTCATTTAAAATCTTTTTTTAAAAAAAAAAAATGTTATAACTATCATCAGAGTCCCAGACATCATTACTGAGATTTTCTCTATCCATTGGCAGCACTTCAGAAGGAAATTCCTTTTATACCTGAGATTTTAATCTGTTTTGTGATATATGGTTGAGAACCTTCAAACATTAAAAGTTTTGCATTTAAAATCGACCAGCAAGGTCTGAATGAAATTATTATGAACTTAAACGGTTTATTAAGCCCTAATATAACAAAGCATATTTGATCCTCAAGTCTAGTATTTTTTCATAATTCAGGTTAATATATTGTTAGTAATTGATGTATTTACTCATTGTTCTATGTTTAGTTCTTTTTACCATTTACCATTATGGTTGGTTTTTAAATAAATAAATAAATATTTGATACAAGTATTGAAACATAAACTCCATATAAAAGCTACCTTTCTGCAAGATAAAATACAATTATAACAGTTAGAATATTTACACACTGTATGGGGTTTCACCATTCAGATTGGTCATAACCCAGTGACAAAGAGTTCTTTGTAAGTGCAAGAACTGGGTCCATATTTGGTTAACCAGTTCAAATGCATCTAAAGATTCATGGAATGCCCTCAATTTGGCTAATAAAAAGTATCTCCTTAAATTTTCAGTGACTAACAAAAATCAGTCTAGCAATCTCTAGAAGTATTTAATACCACCTTGTGTTTCTTTGTGGGGAGCATTTGACTGCATTATGTCCTATAACAACTACAAATGCTTTTAGGAACATGAAAACATCCTTGCTTGATCTGTCTCCATCAGTGACTTGCCAGATATTTTTGAAGAGCTCTCAGTGGATAATGATAGTGGTAGCCATCTCTTGTTTGTTTCCTGTATCCAGTAGTCAGAAGTATATACTTTCTATACATGAATATACCCAGTTATCTATTGTGGCTAGTAGCCATTGATGCCACAGCCCTCCATGAATTTGTCTAAAGCTTTTTAAAAGCCCTTTAGCTAGTGGTCATCACCATGTCTTGTGGTAATGACATCTACCTGTTAATTTTGTGTGGTGAGACGAAATACTTCCCTGAATCTTATGCTAGTTAACTACAGTATATTTAAAATTATCCACTCTTGTCACATGGTTCACATTTTTATGAATTTCTGAATTTTTCTGTTGAATGTTAATTTGCTCTGGGATGATGTTTACCAAATGGGGGTACCTCTGCTGGATGACCTTGTGGACTTGATGTACAAGTGATTAAAAAATGTTGCTGCTGAACTTTTTTTTACATGACTAGCATGTCCAAGGATGAGGGTGTTTTCCATCACAACGGTTATTTTTATTTTACTGCATATTTGCTTCGTCTTTATTCTGACATAAAATGTTTTATTTGCAATCCTTCATTAATTTACAATAATAGGAGTCATAATATTACATCCTTTGTAAAATACAAATATCATTACAATTAAATTGCATTCATTCTCCCAGCAACTATTCAAAGTAAGTGAATAGTTTAAAGTAAGTGAATTCAAAGGATATTATTTTTACAGATGAGGACTTAAGTTTGAAATATTTTATTTGCAGGCCCCTGTGGTTTTCTAATAGCTGGTGAGGGATTTAAATTCCGGCCAACCTTCTGCCTTCAGGACCAAACCGGCCTCAATGTGAATTTAAGGGAAATGATACATAAAAATCAATATATCAGAAGTCACAAATATCTAGCAAATATTAGGGAAATATTAATGATGGCTTGAATCCAGAGAAGTGCTTAGTTTCACTTGCACAACAGGGCTTTGCTGTCTCCTTTCCGGTGCAGTGCCTTAATGCCCGCCCGCTCTGCGCCTCCTGGCTGCTCCTGAGGGTCCAAAGACCCTTCAAAACATTGTGGGATGTGATGTGAAGGGCCACTAGAGTGGGGAATTAGCTGAAATTGAGGACCACCCTTTGCACAAGCGGAAATGCCTTCTGCTCATGCATGGGGTTCTCTGGATCTTACCCCTTGTAAACATTGAGATGATTCAGTAAAGTATATGCATTATCTCAAATGAAACTTTTTTCCTGCATTTCCAAGTTGTGGGATTTGCAAGAAGAACCATGATCAACACCTCCTTTTGCTGTGTGATACTTGTAAACTCCATTATCATCTTGGATGTCTGGACCCTCCACTTTCAAGGATGCCAAGGAAGACTAAAAACAGTTACTGGTAAGAATATTGTAAATGCATTGTACTACAAATATGAGGGCCTCAGTCTATCAGCGGTTTTTCTATTCCTAAGGTTTTTGTTCTGTGTCTTTATCAGCAAGGATTTTTTTTTTTTTACTGAAAGTTGGAGTTCTATATTGATTGTTGACTGCAGACAATTTGCAAAACAAAGATCCACCCTTTCATCACGTATTTGTACCTTGGGTTTATTTTGTTTCCTTAAAAAAAACAATTAAAAAAACTTACTGTGGACTAATGAAGGAGTGAAGGCCTCATTCCTGCATAGGCAACTTTCCAGAGTCCACATGCCAGAGGCAAATATGGGCAGAGCAACCATTGTGAATTGTACTCTTGTATGTAGAATGGTAAAGCTGGAAGGGACCACGAGGCTCATCTGGTCCAACCCCATGCAAAGCAGGATTATTTTGCCCAGCATGGGGCTTGAACCCACAACCCTGGGATTAACCGTCTCATGCATTACCAGCTAAGCCGTAAAGTAGGCTAGTTTTTCTTTTCCCTGTTCAGGATAGTAAGGTGCATCATGTGAGTTCAAGGGTTCATTATAGCTAGATAGGAACACTAAAGCAGGACTGGCAAGGGGGGCATGGCTGTGGAGGGTGTGTTACCTGGGGAAACGCCAAAAGCCAAATGAGACGCCAAATGGCCACATTTGTCTCCTGGGTCTGAGCTTTCACATCAAGAAAGGGAATTTTCCACTGTTGTTTTACTTTTACACTGTTAGGGGAAATTGTACTAACCCTAAATATAGGTAATGCTATCTAAGATTCTTGTTTTACCTAGAGTCTGAAATGAGCATTACATTGTGGTTTGAATCCCTGGCTGTATGAGACTGCTGGTTAGTGTTAATGTCATCAGTTCTTTTATTGCTAATTAAGGTGAGAAGGAATTCAGTCCTCAGAAAGGCTGTGCATGTTCCCACAATTTGTTTCTAATGCTGTAATTGTGTGGTACCAATGTTGTGTCTACACTTTTCCCGGGATTTTTGCAGAATTTTAAAGATGATTGGATCATCCACATTATTTCATACACTATTTGATCTATATTATAGCGATCCAAACAGCATTCTCCCTTATTTCCATTAGGTGTTTTCCATTTGGTAATTTTGAATTGACCAGAAGCATATTGCAAAATGTTGCTGCAAGTCCCAAAATCAAGACTTGGTTTAGCAATCATTTTGTGAATTCCATGTAACTAGAAACTGGAGAGGAAAGATGTACAGATGCCAAAAATGAGTTGGTAATAGTAGCCAAACATTAACAGTTCAGTTTGCTCATATAAACTGGTATGAGTACTAGGAGTATTACAGCAGTATTTCAAGCCTCTATATAGCTTATATGTCTTAAAGAGTTTTTTGAATTTCAACAACTACTAACACTTGGGAAAGTTAGTAGTCATATTCTTGTACTATTCAGGTCTTGGGTTTTGTTCTGGTTTTGTCATATTGTAACATGAGCAAGAAATAGGCTGAGGCTATGCGATGGTAAGTAGCTCAATTTTCATCAGCTTCCATTACAATGTATGGAACAAAATAAAGGAGTGGCAGTCTTCGACACTGCTACAGGACATCAGTTGCTTACATAGAGTGGACTGAGTGTTGCAGCACTTGAGAACACCTGATGTGGGCAATATCTCCTTTCCACTTCTGACAGTGGATGTCATCTTTCTTGCACAGGGTTGCAGTATGTAGTTCTACAATAAACACACCTCCTTGCTTTTCATGGTCCTACTATAATCAAGACTACAGTGGTGCCCTGCAAGACGAATGCCTCGCAAGACGGAAAACCCGCTAGACGAAAGGGTTTTCCGTTTTGGAGGTGCTTCGCAAAACAAATTTCCTATGGGCTTGCTTCGCAAGACGAAAATGTCTTGCGAGTTCCTGCGGGGGTTTTTTCCTCCCCCCCCCTTTTCCCAAGCCGCTAAACCGCTTATCAGCTGATCCTAAGCTGCTAAGCCGCTTAACAGCTGATCTGCTAAGCCGCTTATCAGCTGATCCACTAAGCCGCTTAACAGCTGATCCGCTAAGCCGCTAAACCGCTTATCAGCTGATCCGCTAAGCCGCTAATGGGCTTGCTTCGCAAGACAAAAAAACCGCAAGACGAAGAGACTCACGGAACGGATTCTTTTCGTCTTGCGAGGCACCACTGTATTTAGTTCCACAAACCATTTATATTTATGTTTAAACATAAATCAGAGAATTGTGGAGTTGGAAGGGACCCCCTATTTGGCTGGTGCAGGAGGACTTCTATTTCCTCTTCTTTCCTTTCCTCTCCCCCCACCCTTAGTACACCCCCCAGAAATTTGCTCTCTCCGGAACTAATTTAGAGGGAGTGGAGCAAGTTGGATGGCATGAGAGAGGAAGACTAAATTTCATTCTCCTTATGGGCATCTGGTGCCAGCAGAGTTGCAGTGTTGGATGTGATCCCTATTTCTCAATCAGTGCACCCTCTGTCATTGCCCTTGAAGATGACTTGGAAATTTCAACTTGTCCAAAGTGCAGCTGTTTGTGTTTCCCTTTAGAACCCATATAACTTTGTTCTAAAACAAAGCTGCCTTGATTGTGCATTTGTTTCTGGGCCAAATTCAATGGGCTCATGTAGTCCTAAATGACTAAGGCCCCAAATATCAGAAGGATGTTATCCTTCCCTCTCTTACAGACCCCCTCTGGTTTTATGATCAGCAGAGGGGGCCCTCTTGATAGTTCCACCATCCTCAAGAGTTCAGGAGGTGGTGACCTGGGAGAGGGCATTCTGTGTAGCAGCTCCTAGGTTGTGCATTTCCCTTCCCACAGAGATACATCTGGCACCTTCGTTATACAGCTTTCCTATTAAACTGAAGGCACATCTGTTTGCCCTAGTCTTTGACACTTGGGATATATGCTTTTGGAACCCACCCTGTTCTTTTGACTGTGAAACCATCAAGTAAAATATGTACTTTTCGGGTTAGGTCTATATATTCTGAATGAGATCCAGCTGATTAACTATCCTGAGATTCTTCACATTTATTATTTTAGTGTGCAGTTGTAAATAACCTTAACTGGGAACAAGTCCTGAGTAATAGTTTGGATTAAATTATGTTTTGGACCATATATTTATCAGAGAAGACCTTGAAAACGTAACTGCAGAAGATACTTGTATTTCCCGGGTTACACACACCCTTCCTCATTGTATGGTGTACCCTCTTTTATTCTTTGAATACTCTTCTTCTTTTTGAGATTAGAAATGAGAGGAGGAGGGTTCCCTCCCAAAAAAATATAACTTTAATTTAGGGGTAGCTCCCTTAACTTCATTGCTTTCTAAGTGCCCGGACTTTTCTTGAATTTTCTGGTTGTCCCATTTACAAATTCACTGTCACTGCATTACATCTAAGCAAGGATGACTTCCAATACCCAGATTATTTTGCTGTTTAATCATATTGAAAAGGTTCATTTGGATCAAGAGGACATAAAGCTATCTGATCAAGAGGACATAAACTGAACGTCTCAGTGGTAATAGGTCAGGGGGAGGTAGCAAGACTTTTCTTTCAAAAAGCTGGCATGTGTTTGCTATGAATTTCATGCTTCAGCTAGACTTCGGATCACAAACTTGTCTTTCCTTTTTAATTTAGCTAGGGTATATTCAGTGAGATACGATTCTAAAAGAGAAACAGAGCCTTATTGATTGCATCCTTTTCATCTTTAGATATGTCTTTGTAAATTCTCTTCAAGATCAG
Organism: Podarcis bocagei; assembly: GCF_964188305.1. Classification (NCBI taxonomy): domain Eukaryota; kingdom Metazoa; phylum Chordata; class Lepidosauria; order Squamata; family Lacertidae; genus Podarcis; species Podarcis bocagei. The sequence continues at coordinate 30,945,922 of NC_138137.1, read as the reverse complement.
TAGAAAGAATGTATAACTATGTGTGTTAAGTACAACAGAACATTGTCCCTGCTGTTTGTAGTACACCTGGTGTTTCAAATGTTACTCCCATTAACCCCTGGAACATCAGCTCTGTTCATTATTATCTAGTATGTAGTACCATTTAAAAAAAAATCATTATTATTTTTTTTTTACTATTGATAGAATTTGGGTTGAAGTTGGTGATAGTGGTTGTTGGTGGCCGTTTGCAAACTGACACATTTCCTAATTGGATTTCTGGGCTGGGAGGCCAATAAGCTTGTATGTCATTGCCCTAACATGGTACATATATGATTGTAACCGCTTTGTATTGGGGAAGAATGAAAATGCTAAAATTTATAGCTGAATGTAATATGTGCAGGAATCTCTATAAATTGTAGGATTTGTCATCACATGTAAAACGATTCAATGGTTTGTGTTCTCCCTTTCCTTGTTCACAGCTTCTTCTTTACTTTATTCATTTCATGCTTGCATTATGTAGCTGTAACAATCCTTGGAAACGTGGGTTTTAATATACATTTTTTTAAAAGTCAATTTAGGAAGATTGACTTCTTTTCACAGGTTCCATAGACAGCATAACTTTTCCAGGCCTCATGAATGAAAGCATGAGAAAAAGGAATTGTGTATTACATATGTGTGCATGAGAAGGCACCAGCAATGCAAGTCAAATGCTCTGTTAGCAATGGAAACTATATAAGTGGATAATACAAGAGAGCAATTCTGAGTGCAGACACAGTCAAATCGGGCCATTTTCCACTGTATTCTGTCTGTCATTTTAAAGAGGCCATTTCAACTATATTAGGAAATAGGTTCTTTATGCCACAGGTTAATACCAACATAGGCCTTAATTTACTTTGTGGCAGAGAGGGCCTCAGGTTTTGCTTTTATTTTATTTTATTACTTTGATTTCCAGTTACCCCAATTCTAAATATGTTTACTCAGAATGAATATGCACTGAATCCATTGGGGCCTACTCTCTAGTGGAAGCTTTAGGATTGCAAACTGAAGGGGTTTGTAGCAGATTAATAGTGTCTCCTAGCTCCTGCAAAAAAATAAAAAAGGGTTTAATAGTTAAGGTACAGCAGAATTTCTGCTTTATTCACCTGTAGAGTAAAATGTGGACTCTAGTTGATAGGCATTATTGACATAGGCTTGTAGTCTCAATGTTTTCTATGAGTGCAATTGTTCAGAAACAATAATCGATTAACATTTGCAAATTACAGCAGGAATGCTTAAAATATTCGTTCCAAAAGCATCTTTGTCTGAATTAATTTTCTTAAGTACAGTGGTGCCCCGCAAGACGAATGCGTCACAAGACGGAAAACCCGCTAGACGAAAGGGTTTTCCGTTTTTGAGCTGCTTCGCAAGACGATTTTCCCTATGGGCTTGCTTTGCAAGACGAAAACGTCTTGGAAGTGTTCCGATTTTTTTCCGCTTCCCCCCCTTTTTCTAATCCGCTAAGCCGCTAATAGCCTTTTAGCCGCTAATCCGCTAAGCCTTTAATAGCCGCTAAACCGCTAATAGCCGCTAAACCGCTAATAGCGCTAATCCGCTAATAGGGTTGCTTCGCAAGACGAAAAAACCGCTAGACGAAGAGACTCGTGGAACGGATTAATTTCGTCTTGCGAGGCACCACTGTGTATTCTAGGAGACTTTTATGTGTGACTAAAGTGTTGCTGATAGGGACTGCCCCCAAACGTCTTTGCAGCAAGCTCTGGATTTATGCTAAATGATATCTCATCATTAGTCCGTTTGCATAGGATTGCCTTTTTGAAGTAATTAATTGATTCCCCCCTCTGCGAAGCAATTCTGTTTCCAATGAATGTTGGCTACTGGATCCTTTAATGGTGGAAGATGGAGAAGAGTCTTGCTGAGTGATATATACGGTATACCTCTATACATGTACCGTGGCTTGGAACCCCAGAGCACAGGACAGAGTTAAGCTATTTTCCCCCAAACAACCCTCTTCTCCCCTCACCCCAAACACTCCTGTGCAAGCTGTTTTTAAACTTGAGTGTAAGTAGTAGCTTTTGGTATCATGGGATGTACCATTCAGAGAAGCAAAAGTCTTGTTGCATGTATAAGTCTTTCTCTTTGTATTTGGGGCTCTTTTACACTGTAAGAATTACCCTTTTCGGTCTTTCGCTCTTGCTTTTCAGCCTGCATGCTCTTATTTTGCTTTAGCAGCTGCTGTCTTGAGTTTGATTTTTTTTTTTGTCCTCCCAGGCAGTGTTCAGAGTGCGACCAAGCAGGTAGCAGTGACATGGAAGCCGACATTGCCATGGAAACTTTACCAGATGGAACTAAGCGATCAAGGAGACAGATTAAGGAGCCAGTGAAATTTGTTCCACAGGATGTACCCCCAGAACCAAAGAAGATTCCTCTCCGAAACACGGTAAATGACAGCTCGGTCAGAGCGGCACAAATCTGTCTCCTGTTTTTTAATTTTTATTTTTTTTAAGTGCCAAGAACCTCTATGTGAAAGATGAATGTAATTTATTATGTTCTAGCTTTTCCCCCAAAGACATGTGAAACATGTTAGACATCAGATACTTGCTTCAGCTATGAAACATAAAATACCCTGAATATTTTATTTTTAGGTTTATTTTATATATCTTTGACTATTAAAGTTTGCGGAGGGTGGCAGCAAATAAGCATATTTAAAAACGTTAAAACTCATAAAGTGGTTCCTTAACGAATTTCTAGTGGTAAGGAATAAATGCCCTTAAATGTTGCATGTCCAGACTTCCGTTCTGCACATTCTAATAAATATTAATGCAACAGCACTTTCATACAAGGGTCACTGCTCTGTGTTCTGAGATGGTCATGTGTCAAAAGTAGGCCATGCAAATGTCTATACATATGAATACGTGTGCTCAAAATTTACAGTGGTACCTCTGGTTATGAACTTAATTTGTTCTGGAGGTCCATTCTTAACCTGAAACTGTTCTTATCCTGAGGCGTGCTTTCGCTAATGGGGCCTCCCGCTGCGTGCATGCCTCTGACGCGCAATTTCCGTTGCCATCCTGGGGCAAAGTTCGCAACCAGGAGCAGCTACTTCCGGGTTAGCGGAGCTCGTAACCTGAAGTGTGCGTAACCAGAAGCATTCATAACCAGAGGTACCACTGTATTCTGCCACGCCTATGAATGTGGAGGAATTGCAAGACACTTTCTTCTTGAGAAAATGCTTCTGGGTGGGATCCAGTGCCATACTAGTGGACACAATTGGATTCCCCTTCCTTTGTCCACTGGCCCTCTGAAAAATACTTTGGGGCTGCTTGGGAGGTGGCGAAGTTCCGCTTGCACAAACAGGACACCACAGTTGGATACCTCCTTCTGTGCTTACATTTACTTGGCTGGGTAAGTCATGCCTGTGCTTCTTTGAAGAAGCAAATTATTTCAGAGTAGTGGGTGGACGCATTTTCAATAGAATGGGTTTGGGGGGCTGTTTGTTCCTAACCTCTCTCGAACGCTGACATGCTTGCCTGGGACATAGAATGTTGGGAGGGTTTGCTTCCCTCTCTAATGGCAAAGTTACTTGATGCTTTTGCAAACTTTGTTCCGATCCTCTGAGACAAAGGTGTATGAGAGAATTTTTATATTTATCCAGTAAATTTGTCTTGTGGCAAACATGTTATGTATGCTGTAACTAATCTATTTTTAATGAGGTCTTACCGCAGCAGCTTGTCAAAGTTAGACAATAAACTTGAGTCACTTAAATCCCTCGTTCTGGGATGCTTGTGTGGTTTGCTTGCCTTGACAAGATTAACCTTCTCTGTGTAGACTGTGGCCTGCTGTGGGTGATTAAGTGCTATTTTATAGAAAACGTTCTCCGTCCAGTACTGTTTATATTGCCTTTATTAATGCATGACAGCATTCTGTGTTTCCGTTTAAGAAGAGGGAGTACTGTTCTGGATAAAAAAGCAATTTGTGTTCTACCTCTTTAAAAAACAAAACAAAGAGCAAGCCCTCATAATTAAGGAGTGCATTTTGTCAAAACAATATTATTAGTGTGTGTGTGTGTGTGTGAAATATACATAGATAATTGCAAAAACACTTGCCATTTGTTCTTGCCCTAGCCAGATGAGTTAGATGAATTTAAGTAGCAAAATGCCAACTCCAGACATTGAAGTATGAACAAACTTTTCACTACAGCATATTTGTTGAAATTTCAAAAATCTGTGTTTCCTTTGCTTACGTGGTATGACAACTGCCAGTCTTGCCTATACTTGAATATCTCTTCCATTTATTCCATTATATTGCAATTATTTACACAAACTGCATTTCAGTCAATTCCCCATCCCATATTTTTTGTTTCATTTGTATCATTTATTTTATTATTGCTACTTAATTTTAAGTTTGAAGTAGAAACTTTTGGTTGTAGTCAATAGCAGGTTCATTAATTTTGATGTGTTTACATTGAACGTACAGTGTACATTAGGCATGTACATTGTTTTCAATGAGTTTGCTCAGAGTAGGAGCAACATTGACCTCTCTAATCTTACCAGTTGTAACATTCTTTGTTAGCACTGCCTTGCCCAGCCCATAGCTATCCATTTTTTTCTTCCCGAAATGGAAATAAAGTTCCAAAATTTTGATTGGTCCTGATATTGGTAAGCTGCTCAAGAACTGTTCAAGTGTGCCACCTACTGTCTATCTTTTTGATCCTCTTTGACCTGACACTTTTGCTCTTTATCATTGAATATCCTTCTTTCATTCATAAATCAAATTTTAAAAACCATTTTTATGTTTTATTCGCTTTTATTTCACACTTAAAACAATAAAATCACCAGATAATAAATAAATATAATAGTGAAGAAAGAGCAGAATGAAAGCAGCAGTTAAAACAATTCTTCCACAGATATAAATAAGTGTCTGGGAAAATCAAAAAGTCATTGTGTGGTGCCAAAAGGACATCAAGAGTCTGCACTAGGTTGAGTCTCTTAGAGAGAACCTTCATAAATGGGGATCACAGTCAAGAAATCCCTCCATGTAAACTCAGGTTTACATTTCTTACTCCGACTTTAAAATTATCCTTTTAGAAACAGTCTTGGTTATAACTGGAGAACAAGCTACAAGACATAGTAATATATCTTTAGTATGTCAACCCAAGGGCAGTGGTAGATGAAAAGCCTTCCACAGATGGTCAAAGTTTTCATGATGCAAGTCTGAATTAATTACATTTGATTTTAATTAAAGAAATATAAAACTACCAGGTGCTAAAACTATGACCCTAAAGCAAAAATCTAAATTGGGGCGGATGGAGGGTGGCAGATCAGGCTGATGAGCTTTAGCAGGTGTGAATATTTTCAGTATTTTTAGGCTGTAAAAAAGGCTAATTTTACAGCTTGCATTGCATCTTGTAGCTGACTAGCAGAGTTATTTTAGATGGTCCTTAGGTTACTGATTCCCACTGGGGAAGGGATTGCTGGAACACTCAAAAGATCTGATGTGACCAACTGGCTACTCACTTTGAAGATAAAGTCTCTCAACTTCAGAGTGATGTTGACTCTGCACTTCTTACGACTCTAGTTGAAGTACCCAGTGCCATTATTGAGGGTGAGGTGTAGGATCAGTTTCAACTTATGCAATCAGCTGAGGTAGGCAAGTTGCTGGAGACAGTATGTCCAGCTCCCAACTGTCCTACACTTTCGCATTCTAAAACATGAATGCCCTCCACTTTTCTATTCACTAAATTTCTAGCTCACCATGTAAATGCTAAAGTGGCTAAAGTGTCGATCAAACACAGGCAATAAAACAGTAAAAGGGGGTAATTCAAATTTCACCATCATAATTAAAACAGCTTTAAAATGCGATTAAAGTTTAGCTAGCCATTCAAAGACCAAGCTTTAAATAAATACCTTTCACTGCATTGTAATTTTGGCAGATTGATAACTGACATGATTTTTTGGTGAGGGGGTTTCTTAAAATAATAAAGAAAAGTCCCACTATCTTCCCAAGGAAAAGAAACCCTAACAGCATCTTTCTCGACAGTGGATAGGCTTTGGAGATGTCTGAAACCAATTACCTAATTTCCTTACATATATTGGGGTTAACAGCTTGTCTCTGGCTGATTTTAGGCTTGACCAACCATTAAAAAAATGCACACCATTTTAGCAGCAGAAAGACTGTTTTATAGAGCTGATCTATGTTAGAAGGTTTACATTATAAGCAATGTTCAGTTGTCCATAATGACTTTCCAAAAAGAAGCAAAGGAGCTCTCTCTCTAATTGGCAGAAATACTGCCAGCTTGACAGACACAGAGAGTTGTGCTTGTCTGTTTGCTAATAGGACCATTAAGTTGCCACCAACCCCTCTGTACTTGCATTGTATGGTCCTTGGAGGATGCTCCTTGATCTGCTAAAACACTATGGATCAATGTGAAATGGTATGAGAAATGGGAGAATTAGTTTTGAAGAAATCTATACAGCATTGTAAACCAGGGCTTTTTCAATGAAGAAACAACAGGCAGCACCCATTGGTATGTGGTTTTCTAAGGTTGGACTAGGGCACTTATTGCTCACCTGTGGCTACTAGAAGCTGTCAGCATGCAACAGTGGCCAAACCCTTGGAACAGCTTTGACTGGGCAGCTAAACCAAGTGAAGGTTCTCAAACCCTCAGTGAGGTAGGGACCTCCACTACAGTGGTACCTCGGGTTACATATGCTTCGGGTTACATACGCTTCAGGTTACAGGCTCCGCTAACCCAGAAATAGTACCTCGGGTTAAGCACTTTGCTTCAGGATGAGAACAGAAATCATGCTCCGGCGGCGCAGCGGCAGTGGGAGGCCCCATTAGCTAAAGCGGTGCTTCAGGTTAAGAACAGTTTCAGGTTAAGAACAGACCTCCAGAACGAATTAAGTTCTTAACCCAAGGTACCACTGTACATGCGAAGACAGGCTCTCGTCGATTGAGCGGATAAGACCAATTGTGGATCCAACAGTCAAGAAAGCAGCTTCTGTACGTACCGTAGAGGGAGGTGAGGGGCAGGTGGGGCTCGTCAACCTGGGAAAGTCGCTCATCTAGGAGAAGGAAAACATCCTAAACCCCTGCTGCCTTGTGGGACACCTTTGGGGGAAGAAAAGGCTAAAGAGTATACCCTTTACAAATCCAGAGTGGAGTTCCTAAGATGGTTGGGTGGTGCCTTGTATGCCTTCCTCTGGCAACTCCTGCAGCCCAGCTGGTGCCAAACATACTTCTCTGCTTTCCTTTAAACCACATCAGTGAAACCGAGAGTTTGCTTGTTCTAGATGGGTTCTACTCCCTCTGAAGGCACAAGTATACACCTTAGGAGTGATCTTGGAACCATCTTTGTCCATGGAGACCCAAGTGGCCTCTGCTGAAGAACGCCTGTCACCAGCTTGGGCTGATGTGTCAGCTGCATCCTTTACTGGACAGGCATAATCTGGCCACTGTGATACATACTTTGGACTATTGTAATGCACTCTACATGAGTCTTTCCTTGCAGCTGACCTGGAGGCTGTAACTAGTGGCGTCCAGATGGTGAGTGGTGCTCTTTATTGGGGACATGTCACACCAGTGCTGAGGGAACTGCGCTGGCTGCCTATTTGCTACTGAGCCAGTTTTAAGGTCCTGCTACTTACATAGAAAGCCCTAAATAACTGCACATCAAGTTACCTGAAAAACCATGTTCTCTTCCATTGCTTACTGATGACATTAAGATCAGTAAATAGAATTCTGTTTTGCTAGGGCCCTGCTGATTACAGGCTTTTGGATGGATTTTTTACACTGGTGAAACCAGTTTTGTGGAATATCCTCCCTCCTGAAATTCCATCAGTATTGGCATTCTGACGGCTCTTGAAAACACACCTCTTTAGGCAAGCATTCTCCTAAATTTGACCTTCTGATCTCATTGTTTAAATTGTTTTTTAATTGTTTTAATTTAACTGACTTGTTTTATTACAGGTTTTAATTAAGAATGTTTTAATGCTTTGATTGAACTGTTTTATTGTGTATTTTAATTATGTATGGATTTTATAATTGTTTTTATAGTTGTGAACCACTTAGAAGCCATTTGGACATGTAAACAATCATCATCATAATTTGTCTAGCCTAGTCCCCTCTACTGTGACTAGTGGCAACTCTCCAGAGTTCCCAATAGAGGTATTTTGCTTCACCGGCTACCCTGATTATTGTAACTAGTATGCCAGAGATAAACCCTGGAACCTTCTACATGTAAAGCACTTATGTATTCATTCATAAGTCTGTTCGTAGAATCATAGAATTGTAGAGTTGGAAAGGACCCTGAGGGTTATCTAGTCCAACCCCCTGGAATCTTCTGCTCTGTTTCTGCATAAATCTGCAAATGGTGTCTTTTAAAAAACTGATTAAAAATCATAATCTTGCCCAATGTGTTTTACCCTAAAATACGCATTTTGACATATTTTTAGAACTGAGAAGTATGTCTTAAAATTTGGAAAGTGTGAAAATCAAAATTTAAATAAGTTACAGTCCAGGAGATGTGAAGCGGGTCTGCTTACTTTAAAAAATATGGACCAAACAAAATTCTGAAGCATCCCTGGGGTAAGTTTTAGTGTGTGAAAGTATGTTCATAAGAAATAATAAATTATTTGAAATATACATTGGGTGGTACTTACTATTTTACATAATGCTAATTTTAGAGGACCCCTCATTTTATATGCTACTGGTTTAAAACTTCTAGATAATTCCTTTTACAGCAATCAGGTTCTGATATTGGCAAGTAAATAGGTTCTAGAAATGACCAGCAGAGCTAATTGAAAGGAGTGTCAACTGAGAGAAGGGCATAGCACTTCTAGTGAAGAACATTTTTGAACATAAATCGCCATCGTCTGGAAGTGATGGATAAAGATTGAAGTTTCATAATAATGCATAATCGTTTTCCTTCAGTGTCCAGAAATGATCTCTGTCAGACAAGATACCAGAGTACATGCACTCTTGACCAGGGTTGATCAAGCTTTTTATAATGTTGTGAAATAGATTTATTGTTCACTGAATGGTGCTATTAATATTGCCATGTAAAAAGATTGCTCATTTATCTCAATCTGGACTTCTGGATGTGACTTGTTTGCTTGATCTGCAAACTTAAGGAATGTTGTTTTGGTTCGCTGAGCCCTTTCATGCTTTTTAGTTGGTTTCCTTTCCTTGACATTGTAAGTGTAAACTAAATTAAATTATGTTGCACCACCAATTGGCAGAAATAGTTGCCTCTTCTGGTATGATAACCGTTCCATCTGCTGTATGCTAGTGGCCAATGAAAGCAGATGGTGTTGCACTTTGCTGAAATATGTTGCAGATTTCCATTTTTATAAATGGAGTGCTTGAATCAACAATTTGTTTTCCATGCTTGCTTGTTTTATATATATTTTTTAAAAAGTTTTGGTATTTCCATATGTCTTTTAATGCTGTTATATAATTAGTATGCTTCAGGACTGTCTGCCAATAGCTGTTGGCATCAGTCTTTGTATGCATTTCAGTCTGCATCAATTTAAAGCTGTATAATTTGACAATAGGGCTTGCTTTAATTGCCCTAGTTAACATTGAACAATTGGAATTCCCCTAGTTCAGAGGCACTTTTTGCACTTAATGTCTCACAGAATTTTCAAGAGGTGCATTTGCAACTGGTGGCGTAAATTTTCAAGGCATGCATGTGCAGCCAACTATATGTACCCTTTATGAGTTTCATTGTTAATTGTTTCATGTATAAGGAATACATTTAATCAACGTAGACATAATAATGCAGTCTCCACTAATGTTTTGTAAGCATTTTATATGTGAACCCCATGAGACAAGAGCCCACCAATCCACCTCTTTTATTTTGGGGGTGGGAAAATCATTTTATGTTGGTACGAAGTTTTTTAAAAGCCATAAATTTGGCATGTGTTTGTACTATATATACATATATACATAAGATACATCTTAGGCATTGGAGATATTTATAAACTATTGGTTCTTTTCTCTTCCCTACAAGAAGATAAGAACAGGCAATATCTACCAGCTATCAGACCCTTAGTATCTTAAAACAGTTAGTGTGTCTTCAGCACACACTGTGTGGGTTTGACGGGGGGCGGGGGCTAATTCTTGCTGCTTAAAATGTTTTTAATGGTATTTAAGTACCTTAAGCTGAGCAGGTACTTAAAGATTGATTTGGAAAGCATAGCTTACTATTTCTGAAATAAATAGAGTATTAAGCTTTTGCAGTATAGAGGTGGTTTTGTCACACAGTATTTTTTATCCAGATTATGGGAAGGCTACCAAGCAAATGAAATACCTTGTTGATTTTTTGATTGGAGACATGAATGTATGCATGTTGCCATCAACTGGTTGCACATCTTTTAGGAAGCATACCAAAGCTGGAATGGAGTGATAATGGCACAAAGTGATCAATGCTCTTACATCACAGTTTGGCCCTCTTCTCTGTTTAGGCATATGAACTGTTTTTGCCAGAATCTCAGGGGACAAAGTACTCTGTCTATTAGCAGAAAGATAATTTAAAGTGTTAATGATTACAAAATATAGGCTGCCAGCACATCTTAGTTTTCAGATTCAGAATTCACTGCCAGATTCATGTCCTGTTCATCTCCTGTATCTTCCCAGTCTTACTCTTACCTAGTTGTTGTAAAACAGGATTTCTGCGACAGGCAGCCCCAATTTTAGGCATGACTAATATGTATGCAATTGTTCACACACGCACAATACTGAACCCAGAAGTAACCCAGAAACGTAACAAAAGATGTCACTAAAAGGGTGGAATGGGACCTGGGGCGGAACAGGGTGTTTAAATTTCAGGCAAGTGCACAGTGACCCGGAATGCAACCCCCGTGGAAATCAGAGGTTGCCTATACTATACATGTAACCTTTCCCCCCTTCTTGGTTCTTTTGTTTCCCCCAAAGCAAAGCTGGATCTTTAAGACTCTGCCTCATGAATCCCTGTTAGGCAGCTCTCCACCTTTAGTCTCTTCCCAATACAGTGGTACCTCGGGTTAAGAACTTAATTCGTTCTGGAGGTCCGTTCTTAACCTGAAACTGTTCTTAACCTGAGATACCACTTTAGCTAATGCAGCCTCCTGCTGCCGCCGCGCGATTTCTGTTCTCATCCTGAAGCAAAGTTCTTAACCTTAGGTACTATTTCTGAGTTATTGGAGTCTGTAACCTGAAGCGTCTGTAACCCGAGGTACCACTGTATCTTTCAAGTAACATTTAAGTATATGGCTCAGGCAATATGTATTATTAATCCATTCTTTTCTGTGTTGTTTCTGTTGTGGTATGTCAAATCTGCAAGGCTGCTTTTGTAACTTCTAAATTGTTTTATATTGGCAAGTTACCACCTTTAAACCTTTATTCATTTACAAATAAAATGTTAGAATTGCAGCAATTATTTCTGGCTTTCTGGAGCAAGCACACTTAGGTTGGTCTGTTCTAAATCCCCCAAATTAAGCAAGGTTATCAAAACCAATACAGTTCTTTTCATGTGCATGCAGTCATCTCCAAAAAAAGTTTCAGTGAGGAGTAATACTGCTAATTCCCCAAAATTAGCCTGTAGCGAATACACACATGTAAGATACATGTTTGTGTGAATGTCTCTCCTGATGCATTAGAAGATCTAGTAATATTCTAGGATGAAGCAGACACATCTTCCTCTTCGCTAGCCATTCCCAGCCAACTGATTCCACTTCCCCCTTTTTTTTTCTTTTCCAACTTTTTCAGTGTTCTGTGGTTGCTGAGCAAACCCAGTCTTCATTGGACTGTTTCCCTTCCTCCTTATATTTCCCCCCATAAGATTTTTGATACTTCTACAGATTTTGGGGTTTCACTCAAGCCTGCTGATACCTCACCTGTGCCATTTTGTCTATGGTACTCACCATAGTGATTGGTACTCACCCCTAAATTCCACAAATAGATGAAACAACGGGCAGGTCATGCATGCTTGGTGTCTAGGTTTGTTCTGTTCCGCTTGAATGTCATTAATTTTAAAATATGCTTACTTTTAGAGAACTCGAGGACGAAAACGAAGCTACATTCCCGAAGAGGAAAAACCTGAGGTTGGAATTTTGAGAAATTAATTTATTTTCAGTTAAATTTGTGAAAATGTTGACATTTAAATGAATAATGTTGCTGAATAAGTCTTGTGCTCTTCTTCCACCTTTTTCTGTTTTCATCTATTGATAGGAACGTATTCCTAGAGAAAGAAGGCAGAGGCAGTCTGTAGTACAGAAGAAGCCTAAGTCTGAAGATTTAAGAACCGAATGTGCCACATGTAAGGGAACAGGGGATAATGAAAATCTAGTCAGGTAGGTTTGATGCTCTGACCTTTTCCAGAGTGGATTAAAGTTTCATCTTCATCACTTTCTCATTGTGGCTGTAATGAATGACCTCTTAATACAGAACTTTTTTTATAAAAAAAATAATCTAAATTGAGGGAAGCATTGCTTCAGAAACAGTGGTTTGATCCATTTATTGACTTGCCACATAACTTTATCCTGTGGATTTAAATGTAAGTAACTAGAGTAATGTTTTCCTAACAAAAGGGAATTAATTTTCTTTTGTCAGGGTGAGTTACCAGGATTCTATAATGGGTTACAAAGGTAAACAAGGCACCCATTTTGACAGCTATCAATCTTCACCTTCTGAGCCTCTACCATGAAAGTTTTTTGAAGTTCACTTTGCTTCATTCATAAGATACAAAGATCATTGTGCCCTTTTCTTAAATATTTCCAAATGTTTTATCTTTGTGCAATCTGGAAAATGCCTCATGTTGTGTATTCTTCTGATGAGCTGTTAAAATGTTACAGGGTATACTTTGTGATTCTGAATTCAAATCAAGAAGGTGTTGTGATTGTTTAATGCACGGGTGTCAAACACAAGGCCCGCGGGCCGAATCCGGCCCGCCAGACCTCGTCTTGTGGCCCGTGTAGCCGCCGCCGGCCGCCAAGAGACCTCGTCATGTGGCCCGTGTAGCCGCCGCCTACAAGCCAGAGAACGTCTGCCCTCTAGCGGCGGTGCGGCCCCCGGTGAATTTGAGTTTGACACCCCTGGTTTAATGAATTGTAGGTGTTGAAGAATAATACTCAGATGGTTTCTTCTTAACTTCATTAGCTGACCTTTTGTCTGCCCTGAGAAAAAGGAATGATTTATGAAATTCTGACTTAGCTTTTGTTATGCAATAAAAATGCAGCAGCTACCAAATTTCAATTTATCTTTAAAATGAGAGAACTTGTAAATGGGCTCTTGTAAAATATACATTGAGCAGGGAACTACTTTTTACCGTTTCTGTAAGGAAACAAAAAGATTGCTTAGTTTTGCCATGAACTTTTTGTTAAACATCTATGAAGGCCAGGATCTTGCAGGAGCACAAATGAGATGCTACTGGGACTTGGGAGGTAAACCTTAAAGGCGAAGGAATACAAACCAGGAGCAGACAAAAGAGACCACTTAGCTGCAAGTGAGCTTAACTGAACTCCAAAAGATATCTGTGATCCAGTTCATACCCAACACTAAGCCAAACTGTTATCTACCATTAACATGCAAATGTGAAGGTTCCTGGAGAAGAGTTCACAGCTCCTTTGCTCCTGCTGTTACACTGAGCCTTGGTTTGGTGTATCATCTAAACCCAGACTTGTGGTTTTATCTCACTTCAGACGGACCACAAGCTCTAGCCTAAGTTTCCACTTGGTTTACAGCTTAGGGTCTGAAGGACACAAACAGGCCCAGTTCAAGAGGACACACTAAGCCAGGCATAGGCAAACTTGGCCCTCCAGATGTTTTGGGATTACAATTCCCATCATCCCTGACTACTGGTCCTGTTAGCTAGGGATGATGGGAGTTGTAGTCCCAAAACAGCTGGAGGGCCAAGTTTGCCTATGCCTGCAGTTCACAGCAGTGCAGCAGTAGCAGGACTGGGGGAGGGGTAATGCAGCTGCTGTCCATGTTAAGTCATGATTTGGTTTGGTGTCACGTGCACACTGAACTGTGGTGTTTCACTTTTCTACTGAACTATCTCAAATAAGAAACTTGGAACAATATTCAAGTACTATGCATAGTTTGCTTCTGTTTGGGTGCAAGGTTTGGAGGGTTCTAAGAAGAATGAAGAACTATTATGAATCCCATTGTAGTTTGCTTCTCTCAAGGATTTTAGATGCTACAGTGAGGTCAGGCTAAATCCTCTTTTTTATTTATTTCGTGATATCCTATACCTTCACATATTAACTGCCACCACATGTCTGCCCTTCTGAGCCTTTTATTAAAAGCACCTTGATAATATACTGTGGTTCTAAAAGTTGACATTTGTGTTATTTTTGCTGCCTTCATGTGTCTCATCATAGTTTAACCAAAAGGGGAAGATTGTTAGAAGTCTTCAAACTTCTAAGAGAATCAAGTGATTCTTTTCTGCATTATTCTCAATCCCAGTGTTTTAATAAACTCTAGAAGTTTGCTCTGGGGATTTATGAGTTTATGTATAAACTTTACAGCACAAACCTTTTGTACTTCAGACAGTATGCTTTGGAACACCACAGCCTGAAAATACATGTCAGTATTAGTGCGTGCAGCAGTGATTTAGTCCATGTAACGGTCTGTAACACCTTGACTTATAGAGATAGATTTATGCAACATGACTGTCTAATTTAGCTAACTCAGATTTTTAATTGACTTGTCCACTTTTTAGTTGAGACATAGGCGGCCTTCGTTATCCTATAAAAATCACCTCTAAGTTTTCCTTTCTCGCACCTTTTCATCAGGAGGATAGTGTTTGATACTGTAGGAATACAAGCCCTATTATTTCATCAAGGCTTGTTATTAAATATATATCTTTTGGCCAGAAGTAAAATTCCACCATCTGTCAGTAGGGTGCCTTTGTTTTAAGAATGCACTGTTTTTTAAAAAAATGGGTCACAAGAATATCTTCTATCTCTCAGCAGTGGCTAGAACTATTATCGATTGAATTGATCTTGCTTCTCAGAAACAGACTGTATTTAAGAGGATGTATATAATCAATTCAGGTCCTTTGTCCTAAGAAGCCTCCTTGACTCATGTGAAAACTTCACCATATTGCTGAAGCTCACCTGCTAAAAATAGTTTCTTCCCAAGAAACTTTGGAGGTTGCTCTTATAAACCTAAATGCTGGTGGTTCCCAGTGTGAGACTTCTGAACTTGTGAGAGAATGAGAAGATGATTCTATGTTCATCTAAAATACTAAGTGATGGTTGTTCCCTGTGTTACATTGTGATATTTTCATTTGTGTTTTTGTCAATATAGTTGTTGGAAACGTTATTTGTATAAGAAGGCAAATGCATTCATGGTGCTTTATGTATTATTGGAGGCATTATATGGCTGAGGTTACTGAAGCTGAATCTAAACAAGGCTTGAAATTATTTTAACCAGCAGCTCTCATGACCTGGAGTGAATGGGAAGCAGGCCTCTTTTATGGGGATCAGCCTCTACTGGTTGTTCAAGTATGCAGACTTGCAATGCTTCTAGGCCCATTACTTGGCAGCTAGAATATACTACAGTGGTCTCCTGGAAACAATGCAATTATGCACCAGGTCTATGATGTCTTTCTTTAGCCCACAGAATGCAATTTAAGGTGCTAGTTATGGCATTTATATCTTAATACCAGTAAGGCTGCTCTTCTCCCTTGTGTCTTGTTGCAGTCTCTATGATCAATCCAAACACCTTTCAAATGTTAGATCCATATGCCAAGATTATATAAAGTGAACTCACAGGGCCTCATTATAGGTGACTTACGCACTGTAACAGATTTTCATTTCTTCTGAAGGTTTGTCAAACTAACAAGTTTGAGCATTTCCCCTATTTCATAATTTATTTCTTTTTATTATTTATTTAAAATTTACCGCAACAACTGATTCTCGTCACATTTTACATGATAGAATTGTGCGACAATGAGAACATCTCTGCAGTTTTAGCGACATTCTTTCTTGTAACAGGGCATTCTTTGAGTAACTCAGAATTTTCCTGTTTGGGTTGAACTTCAGTCACTAAAACATGATTTGGGGCATTGCTTATGCATACATTGAAATTTTAAGTTAGGAAAGAGTTTCATTTTAAATCTATTCTGTTTATATGTAGCAGTCTGAGAGTTTGTTTTGCTTCCTTAAAAAAAAAGTGTCGTTGTGTTCTCCTTTTTTATAGTTAATTCTATCTGTCATGGGTGATATGGGTTACAAGCTAATTTAATTCACTACCATTCAAGCTGCATTAATATTATCTGTATGAAGGAGTAGTAGGTAGTCCAGGGATTTTGACCATCATTGCTTAAACAGGAGCTTTATAGATTTTGATTGGGGGGGGGATTATGCTGAGGCTACTACTTCAACCATCTGATACTTTATCAAAGAGACCTGAAACGTATTCATCTGCTTTAGACAATCCCAGGCGCTCGCCTAAAATTTTGCAGAATTTGAAACCTTCTCCCTCTAAAGAGCAGACTCCCAACCAGCACTACCCAAGCCATTTCACAAACTGCTTTCAAAAGTCCCCTCCGTTTCTAAAGTTATTTGCCCTGAGGCAAAGCAAGGATGGATGGTTGCAATTTCAGAAACACAAATCTAAAGTCCCATTTTAGGTGCACCTGATTATATGGATCCTTGCCACTGATTTTTCATAGAAATATTTAAAAGCACTTTTTCTTACAAAATATTGATTGATGGTTGCCATTGCAGTAGTGAATACTGCTGTGTGTGATTCTTTGTAACTTTTTGACAGTACAGCTTTAGGCAAGGATGGGGAACCTTTGGCCGGCCTGTAGGCCATTGCAGTCCTTGCTTGGAGCCTCTGTTCCTCGCCACCCTCCTCCTCTTTGCATTCTGCTCTGGCTGCAGAGAGGAGGAATAGCAGCAAATCTCAAGTGATAGGGGCCTGATCTGGAATGGGATCCTGGTATGGCGGGGTAGAGGAGCTTAAAACTGTTTACCACCACTGTGGCCCTGGCACAGATCTGGCTTCTGCACCCGCAAATTGCATTGCCCCCAAAGAATCCATTGCAGTGATTGCATTCTTTCTTCCAATGGAAATTGTAAGTGCAGTAGGTCCAATCCAGATGACTGACCCAGGGAACAAAGGTTTAATGCTCTTCTACCTCCACACCAGGATTCCAGTCCAGATTGGGTCTCTAGAGCTTTCTAATTCCATTGTGGAGGAAACTTCCACAATGGAAGGTTTTCTCCAAAGCAGATTGGATGTGGTAGAGAGAGAAAATGAATGAATGCATAGGATGTGTTTGTGTGTTACTGTGGATGGAAGAAGATGGTGTGTGGGGGTGTGGGGGTGTGAGAGAGAGAGAGAGAGAACAAGAATGAGGGTGGGGTGCCGATGCATACCACTTGCATGCAGTTCCTGACATTACCTTTAAAGGACTGCAACCCCTCTGATGGTGGGTTGGGGAGGTTCTCCACCTCTTGTATATCTGATCCCCCTCCCCCAGCTATCTGCAAGGGTGTGACTCTTTCAAATATACACATTAACTATTTCTGTGTTTTCTGATCTGAGAGTACTACATACATGCAAAGGATTGCAGTATAAAGTTCTACAGGGAAACTTGTGACAAAGAAATGACTAAAGAATATCTAAGGAAATAAACTTAGAGCAATGTCAAAGCACCATGGAGTTATTTTAAACGAATACTGTAGCCTTGCTTAAGATAACATTTTTTAAGCAAGTGTATCCATTTTAATGGCTGTGAATGAGCATTGCTGTGAATGTGTACAACACTCCAAGGCCTTGTTTATTACTGCTGTCAACATTTATAGATGAATCATTTTGTGGAGCATTCTATTATCATTGAGAAGTCCCTGTCCTACTGCTCGTACCCTACTCTGTTTTGATGTAGCATCTACCTATGTGCTTCTTTGGTTGATTTATTTCGTTGCTGCATATCACTTTGCCAACAAAACTTGTGGAAGAACAGAGAGAGTTTTCAACCGCAGAAGGAAAACTCTATTCTAAGCAGGCATCTCTGAACATCAGGAAACTAGATAATATAGATGTCTCTTGTTCTTTGGAATAAATACTTCTGAACAATAAATAACATATTAAATAGCATTAATTGGATATCTGAGCAATAGGCATTCATGTAACAGGCTTCTGCTAGCGCCTGGGATGTGGGAGGGGGAAAGTGGTATTTGGATTTGGACCATGCCAACAGGTGGCATAAACAGTTCCATTATTGCTTTGGATCTAGGTCTTGCAGTATAATTAGTAGAAAGACTGTGAATTTGCACAAATGCTGGTAGTTATAAGTTTGACTAATGCAACCCCCCCCCCAAGACTTTAGTTCATTTAGTAGAGTGCTTCCAGAGTAAATTTGTTAAGTTTGAATCAAGACTTAAGAGTATTGCCCCATAGAAATCAATGGGACTGAATTTAGCCATGACTAAGCCTGGATCCAATCCATATTTTTAAAATTACATCTATAATAAACATAAGTAATTGAGTGCAACCTTATTGTGGCATAAGCATATGTTATGCTAGTTTTCACAGGGAAGTATAAATTTAGATACTGCCTCAAAATAAGGTAGTAAAGGTAAAGATACCCCTGCCCGTACGGGCCAGTCATGTCCGACTCTAGGGTTGCGTGCTCATCTCGCTCAAGAGGCCGTGAGCCGGCGCCGTCCAAAGACACTTCCGGGTCACGTGGCCAGTGTGACGAAGCTGCAGCTGGCGAGCCAGCACCAGCGCAGCACACGGAAACACCGTTTACCTTCCCACTATAAAGCGGTACCTATTTATCTACTTGCACTTAAGGGTGCTTTCGAACTGCTAGGTGGGCAGGAGCTGGGACCGAACGACGGGAGCTCACCCCGCCGCGGGGATTCGAACCGCCGACCATGCGATCAGCAAGTCCTAGGCACTGTGGTTTTACCCACAGCGCCACCCGTGTCCCACTGCCTCAAAATAGTAAGGTTAAAATCAATAATGTTAAATATAAAATCAATAATGTTAAATATATATATATCTGCTGTACTTTGGTTTCTTTTTTGCGGTTCTTTGGAGCATAATAATAAAGAATGTGTGTTATTATTAAGAAATATAATTGGGGGTATATTTATTGTATAATGAAAGTCCAATCAGCAGCATATCCTAAAGGTAGGGAGTGACCATTGTCTGAAACTCTGGAGGGTAGTCAGTCTAGACAGTACCGAGCTACATGGGTCAATGTTTTTGAATTAGTATATAGTCTTTGTGTGTTTCTATGTAATGTCAGGAGGCACATTCTTTGTAGTGTTAACAATGATGGTGTTTAACTCTGATATTACCAAAAGCCTGTGCGCAGGGTGTAGTGCTAAAAGAACTGCAAATGGGCATGTTTTGTGAATTGTTTTTAGTTCTTTTGAGGGATACAAATAGCTAAAATGTGATGCAAAATATATGGGAACTGCCTTTTAAGTGCTAATAGTAGTATTTGAAAGTCCAGTGCAGCGAGCGATTACAGAGTATCTGGGCTTGACAGTCTTGTGTGTGAGGCATTAATGTTTTGCATCTTTTCATGAACTTCTCAATGTGGCATACTTTCCCTCTGGAGCTGCAAAAGTAGCAGGCAGTTTCTTTTAATTCCCGCTGACTTTCATATCTGCGATGAAACTATGCTAAGAGAATATATAATGGAAGCAATGAGTTGACATTGCAGGATTGTGTAGTAAGTGACTTTTACCACTGCACATAAACAGAGCAGTTATTCTAAATCATAGCATCGGTTTCAGTCAGATAACCACTAAAATCACTGCACTGTGGTCTGCTGAAAATGCCATCATCCTTCATCTGCCACATTAAGCCCGGGGAGAGCAGGCAGCAGTAGTGCCTGCACTGCTGTGGAGAGGGATGAGCCCTGAACCAAGCGAAAAGATGTTCTGGAAGAACAGTAACCTTTCCTATGATGTGTGCCTTTTCCATTACATTTTTGACACAAAATGCTGCCAAATGATTTAACGGTGACATTTTGTTTTGCTGACTTTCCCTTTTTCTCATTAAAGAGAAACAAAAGTTGGCTTTGGGAAGGAATGAGTAGTCATGCGTTTTGAATTCTGTTACAGGAAGCCTAATTTGTAAAATTATTAAATGTAGGATTTTCCTGCAGCCGAGCTTACGAAGGATTTTGTTTCATTCTTTTTATTGTGTTTTTCAAACAAGTACTTATCTCCAGTGATAAGGTTAATTTCTATTGTCTTCTTTTCCTGTTACAGAAATTGCACATTATTTCTAATTACTGAAACCTCCCATATTGGCCTGTGACACTCAGCTCAACACTCTCCCATATTTGCTCTTCATAATCATATATATATATATATATTCAGAAACTAGTTTAGAAAGGTGCATTACAGCAGCAGGCATAGTACCTGAAAGGCTCACTTCCTGCTACAAAATGTGGACATTTTTTAATTGGGAGCAACCCCCTCCCCCCAATAAATTATGGTAAAGCACAGAAGCTTATATACATCTCAAATTATTTATAGTTTGTAAAGTAGGGAAACAGAAAAGGTATCTTCCCCTAATGTGATGCACACATGTATTGGCAGAATTGGATTTTCTTCAGTGCAAGCTAGTGGCACTATGGTCAGTGCTGGGCCTTGGGGTCTCAAATTTCAGCGGCGCCCTGTGCAATGCCAAGATTTGGTCCCCTTGCTTCCCATGTTCTATTCTAAATCATAGTAGCGGTGCCCCCGTAACTCTGCGCCCAGTGTGACCGAACCAGTCGTGCCACCCTAAATCTGCCTCTGCTACAGTTCCCTTTGCGTGTCAAGGCCCCCAAGCCACCCCCCAGGAGAATAAAGACATAAGGACACTGAATTTAGGTTAATGTTAATGGGCAAAATTTAGGCCACAACTTCATTGGTTACAGAATGTGAGCAGTATTGGCTTAGGCATTGGCAACAACAGACTATATCTGACTCCTGCCCGCTTTGCAGGAAGTCTGGTAAGGGTAACCCACCAGTAGGGGGAGCCCCAGCGATGCGGATTGACTCGAGCACCACGGGCGCAAGGCTGAAAAGGGAAGCCTCAGAGTCGTGCCGCAGCTTAAATTGGCCCCGCTCATGCCCCCAAGCAACCTCATTGGCCGCCTGGCAACCTGATGAGGCCAGGGTCTCCCCCAGCGGGACATTGTCCTGCCCCCACGCTGAGGTGGGAGTCTAGGTGGCCTGACCGCACTCCGTCCCCACCTAGAAGTGGAGCCGATTTGTAATTCTTTTGCTGGTGTGGTGAGAGTCATTCTTTTTTGGAAGACATAACAGAGTCTGGAATATGTTCTCCTTATTTCTATTCTGATAGATTTTGGTTTTGCAAAATTAATTAAAAATAATTTGAGGTGGGAAAACAGATTAAGCAATATATTAAGGCATGCTATGGTGAAAATGGCCAGCCAAAATTTGTGACATTGCACTAGAATACTTATTCAATACCATGTCTTCTGAGGACCAAAAGGCATATCATCCTCACACTGTGTGGCATGCACAGAAGGAGGTCTGAAGTGTGTGTGTGTAATCAATTATCTGCCTCCTTTACATCTTTAGTATAGTTGTTTAAATGTTTATGAAATGATTAAAACACTTATCCTGCCTTTCCACTATATTGCAAGGTGGCTTATGATCAACATGATGAAAATGTAATAAACTAAAGTCATGAACTAATATAGTATAGTAACACAGCTGGGAGTATCATATCCAAGAAAGGGAGCAGGGAAGCCATTCCAAAAGAAATTTGACACAGTAATCACAAACACATGCACTGACATTTTAAATACTATGGCTGTGTTAGCGACAAATAATATTGTGCAGGTTCATAGAAATCACATTCATGGTTTTCTATTTAGTTCTCTATGGCTTTATAATTTGATATTTGATATTATGTGCCTCCACATTAGGAAATACAAATAGTGTAAATATGGTGCCTTTATGAGAAGTATGCAATTATTATGAGCCATAGTATTAAAAAAATGCACAATTGGCTGTGTTTGTGCATACAAGTGCAAACCTACATGCCCCAATATCTGTAAATGATCACCATGTTTTAGTCCACAACTGTTGAAATTCTCAGGCTTTCCTGACAAATGTGCAATTATTTAAAAGTATACTACTACTACTGAAGACATTTGTGTTTGGGAAGGCTTTCCCTGAGGTGTAGCCTAGTCATTTACAGAACATCAATTTTTATATTTGATGAAATGTTTGTGTCGTTTTTGAGTTTGTCTGGATGGTTTTATTGTTTGAGTTTGTTGAATTGATTTTAATGTTCTTACACTTTGTGTTTGTTTCTGTGATTAGATTTTCCTTCGCAGGAACTTACTGTTTGACAGGATATGTTATGTTATTTTAAAAGTTTGTTTTAATAGTTTGAGATAGGGGAGAAAAGCTCACACACTATCCTTCATTTGGCCACACTTCATCTTTTTCAGTTCTGAGTTCAAAGTTTATGTGTCATTCATCTTTTAACTATGCATGCTTATACCAAAGAATAAACTAGCACAACTATCTTCATTGTAGAGGCAGTTGCAGTAAACTGTTTTCTAATTGAGGTTGCGGAGAAAGGGTAGAAACAAAAACACAAGAATTTCATGTCTAGTGCAATAAAAATATGCCAGGAGTCATAGGGAATCATGATGAGAAGGTTATAAAGATAGCATGGAGGCAGCTATCATGTGCAGTGAGAGCAGTGAAGCAGCCATAGCAATTTGAAAAAGCTTCAGTCTTCTTTTAAAAAATGAAAATCTCCTAGAAAGATAGTTACATGGCTGCTGGTCACCATATGTGACAGATGACAATTCAGAAGAGAAGCCACAGACTACCAAAAGTCACAAAATCCATGTGGGAGCTGTCAAAAATTGATTGGAACAATTCTAAGAAAGGAGAAAAAGACATTTCCATGACAAAGCTATAGAATGAAAGGAAGAGAACTCGACACTTGTCAGGATAAATTTCCACCTTCCCCACCACTACATCTTATTTATGAAGATAAGGGTTTTCCCCTTCTTTTTGCAAGAGGCCAGTACTGGATTAACCATTGAACCTAAAATACTAGAACTTAAGTATACAAACTTTGATGCTAGTCACAGAAGATGGATTACATTCAGGATGTGTCTGAAATGGAGGAAAGAAATGACTCCCGTTCCTCAGCCTAGCAGCCAGCATAGCTATCAGCATTGGGAAAACTATAAAAAATGAATTGTAAAACAGTCTAGGAAAGAGAAACAACTTGTTCAGAAAAGCATCCATGGTCCTATCTGGGCTAGACAGTACAGTGTATCTCTAAAGGCAAACAAAATATGTATTCAGAGGCATATACATACACCTTATTGCAGATTGATTGCTTTACCGTGAAGGATTTTTCACAACAAAAATAAGTTTGTATGTTTAATTTAAATCCCTTTGAACTAGAGATGTGGAATAATGTGTATCTCCACAATGGCTATGAGGATCCTATTACCACATGAAGGATTTTTGCGAGTTTTAGGCAATTATCTGATTCTTGGCTAAATATGGCTTTAATTATCTAGGACCCCAAAAGGTAAAGATACATATTTTTTACATGAAATGTCCAAATTACATTTGATTTAACCCTTCCAGGCTGATGGGGTTGCTGTGGATCCCAGCAGCTGTATGTTTAATATACAGTGGTGCCTCGCAAGACGAAATTAATCCGTTCCACGAGTCTCTTCGTCTAGCGGTTTTTTCATCTTGCGAAGCAACCCGATTAGCGCTATTAGCGGTTTAGCGGCTATTAAAGGCTTAGTGGCTATTAAAGGCTTAGCGGATTAGCGGCTAAAAGGCTTTTAGCAGCTTAGAAAAGGGGGGGGGAGCGGAAAAAAAATCGGAACACTCGCAAGACATTTTCGTCTTGCAAAGCAAGCCCATAGGGAAAATCGTCTTGCGAAGCAGCTCAAAAATGGAAAACCCTTTCGTCTAGCGGGTTTTCCGTCTTGCGAGGCATTCGTCTTGCGGGGCACCACTGTACTAAGCTACCAGAAGTCTGGTGGAGCCCTACAGAACTGAATGGAAGTGGAATTACCAATCACCTCAGCTAATTAGAGTTCATTCTGTTCCCAGCAACTTCTCAAAATAGGGTAAGGGGAGTAATTTTGCATTTTGCCTGTTTATCCTTTTTAGATTTCAGTTTCCTTTTTGCTTATGGCGCTTCAAGTGATTGAGTTTTTGGCACAGCCTGGGTTGGCCACACACACACATACATACACAGAGATGGTTTCATGGTGGCGTGATTTGTCAGACAATTTGTTAAAAATGCGGGTGATGGCAGCATTTTAGAGTAATGAGCAGAGCTTGCATTGCAACCTGTCCAACCTCACAGGGATGAGGAGAGTGCTTGAACCTGTTTGTCACAGCTAAATAGCCAGATATGACTCAGAAGGTAGAGGATCTCATTACATAACTGGTACTATCAAGAAGGAACCAAATCTAAAACTACAGCAGGTGTGAAGTTAAAATGCAACTCTCTGTACAAAATAGTATACATGTCTTCCAGCTCAACAGTTTTCTAACCAATGGTAATATTTGCATCTTGGTCACAAAATCTGATATTGTACAAACAGGACCAACAAGTTTATCTTTCCAGATGGCCTCACATTTGTAATCTGAGACCTTGATTAGGTAGTATTAAAATATATTGCTTGGCTGTTTTCTGTTTTAACAAAGATGCAATCTGTTGCCATCAGTTCCTTAATTTGACCAGTCTGAGGTAGGCAATCATTTGATTGGCTGGGGAAGCCCAGCCAGATGGGCGGGGTATAAATAATAATAATAATAATAATAATAATAATAATAATAATAATAATAATAATAATTATTATTATTATTATTATTATTATTATTATTATTATTATTATTAAACCTAACTGCATTGAGTAAAGGAAGTTCGCATAACATTTTCATCTCACTCTAATGAAAGGAAACACAACAGGGGGTTGTGTTCAGTGGTAATGTTGTCCACACAATTTGTTAGATAAATAGCTGAAGAATGAAGACACACATATCAATATGTAAAGGAAATTAATCATGAAATCAATAAGTACTCTTCCATTTAGGTGGTGAATGACTTGTTGGCACAATTTTCTGACTTCAGATTTCTCAGGGTTAGTGACAAAGGACATGTGGCAAGGTGTGCAAAATCGGTTTCTTAAAAGCAAATCATTTTTGTACTCGTTATGTCTACTTGGTTTGATTTTATTCTATGTTTCTGGTATTGGTTTTTTGCTTTGCAATTCAAACAGTCTTGATCAAGGGCTGAATATAGCAAACGAATATATATATATGTATACAGGTTATGTGCACACGTTATCAGCATTGTATCAGTAGATAAAGATGAAACACTTGGGCAGTTTCCCGCCATTGCAATTTTTAATACGGAAAAGGTCTCATCACGTGCTGACATGTTTGTCAGAATTTATAAACTGCTTTGTATTGTGAGCCGAAGCTGTTATTTTCTTTCTTTTTTGCTTACGTTTGCATTACAATTAATTTTTTCCCCTCATCTGCATAATTATGCATATTTTGAGGGTTTTTTACATTGGATGTGGAATTTTAGTCCACACCCTCCTTTACCTGTCTTTTCTTTTGCAATGTTCATATTTAGCTCCTCATTTCTTAATGTAATGGAAACCCCATTATTTGGTGTGCATGATTTAGGAGTTCTCCTCATGTCGTCTTTCTGAAGTGGAGATTGGAGAAGAATTCAGCTGATTTGCCTATTGAAATCATTTCTTGCTATTATCCATTGAAACCTGTGGCATCTTTCATGTTTCTTTTTTTACTCTGAAGTCCGATACCCACTGTCAGACTCTCATATTCTTGTCTTGAGTCTTGCTAGGTCAAAAGTAAAATATGCAAGTGCCTTTCAGTTTCCCTTTGTTAGAAATTTCCGCGTTAACGCACCAGATGCAACTATCAGCGTGAGTACGTAGTTCAAGGCCCCCCCATCTAATCAGAGCACATGTAAGTTTTCCCAAAGTTTTCCTGCAGTGTTAAAAGTTTTAAATATGAAACATGATGGAATTAAGGGAAATAATGTGATTGGCATGTATACAGTGTCTGCCATATAAATGCCGTAAAAATCACAGTAAACCCGACTTGCTATATTTCCTAATAAATATTGAAAAAGCAGGAATCTGTAATTCAGAGGTCTGGATTCGTAGATGACTTGTGCAAGTGGAAATGCAATTTCTCTGCTGCAACCCCTGTGCCTCATCGCTGTCCCTTGACCCTCAAAAGCTTTTCATCGGTGTGGAGGCTGTCATAGGGAGGGAATGAGTCCGAAAAGCCCCACTGTGCAAGTGGAATTCCATTCATTTGTTTCTGGATCCAGCTCAGTAACTATAGATGCCCTATTGACATTATAAAACAATTGCTTCATGAGAACGCTGTGTGCTGCTTTGTAATTGTCAATCAACTCCTGCCTTTCCTGATTGGACACAAGAAGTATAGTTAATCTGGTATATTATCGTGCTATATAGTTAAGAGTTCTGACAAGGAGAAGCTTGCTCTCTTTGTATAATCATGTCTGTTTTAATTAAAATCTTTTCTATAGCCAAAAGGTCACCACTCTCCATTTTCCACACCTAAATGGCAGTTTCTTTTTTTTAAGCACTGTGAATGAGGAGAAATGGATGATACTTAATGGCTAATTCACTTCCATATGCACTTGGAAATGTAACACTAATCCTAAATTGTCTCTTTTCAGTCTCAATCTGCTGTGATGTTGAAATGTTTCATAAGTCACTAGAACTGTTAAAAATGGTAAATGTTAATCTTTTTTTTCTTATCACTTTACTGTGTAGATACTCTTCATGAGACACTACTCTGCCACAACTCATCCCCGGAGGCAGTCCTGGAAACTACTTTTATAAATGTGATTTTAAGCTGTGGATAAGACTTTCAATAGAACACAAACTAAAGGAAAACAGTGTATTTATCCCTTCCATATTCCTAGTTATGACAAATACTTGAGTTTGCTTGCCAGGTCTTGTAGAATGTAACCGATTGGTATGTTACTTGAACTGACAAGGCAGTTAATTTACTTGAATTTTTTTTCCTTTGCACTAATCAGGCACATTGGTATGTGCATTTCTGGAAAATACTGGATAAATGTCTTGTCTGAAATGTTCTATTAAGTAATTTTGTCTCCCATTGCTAGTCCTTGGCAAATGATGATGTACAGTATTTAGAGCCACTGAAGACTGACAGGAGCCTATGGGACTTAAATACTTTATGTGATGTTGTTGAATAGGAAAAGCAATGCTTTGTCATTTGTTGGCTGCTCTACTTTTTGTGCCTCTTAATAAGCAAATTCTTATATAAATGTGTTGAAGAGCTATATGTAAAAGGCTTGTTTCTGTAAAAGTGTTCAGTATAGTGGCAATCAGATATCTGTAAAAAACATTTCATATATTTCTCATGATGAAGTAAGTTTTGCTATATAATAATTGACTTTGTGCCTATTAGTATGTTAAGTTGAAAGAGTCACTGAGTGAACACATTTGGCTTGAGAAGAGGGGAACCCAAATCTTGTGGCTTTGTCTCGGTGGGTTTGTGTGTTCTGGACTGGGGGTGCTTCCTTTGAAAGCCAGCAACAATTCCTATACAGTAAGCCTGCAACATATGTAGAGGTTACGCTCTGGGTGTTGTGCCTAAAGCCAAAATTGTATGTAGTCAATACACATTGTGTTCAGCAGTGGGTGGGTTTGCCAAACCCTTTTCCTACCAAACAGATAGTCCCTTCCCACCTTATTATTATTATTATTATTATTATTATTATTATTATTATTATTATTGTTATTATTATTTTGCCAAGCAGGTATAGCTGGATATGAACAAGTTAAATGTGCATAAGTTGTGGGCTTACTGCATGGTAATTTGGTAAAAAACAAAAACTGGTCAACCAGTGTTACTGATCAAGACATACCCAGTAGCAGTCTGTGTTTCTGTTTAAGACTTGTAATTTTTTCAGATAATTTACTAGACAGCATAAGCATTTGAAATGCTTATTTTTGCCCTTCTTTGAACAAAGCTGTTTGTGCATTTGTACCTGTAACATTGAAGTATATAAGTTACGATCCAACAAAGATACTCATGGGGTTGGTAGAACTACAAGGTTCCTTTGAAATATTCATTGCTCAAAGTATTCCAGTCGTCATTGTTGAAAAAGCAAGCTGCATTTTAAAGTGAAATTTGGCTTGGCTCTTCTGCAGTACAGGAAATGTCAAAGAACCCTTCCACTAGGTGGGTGTCTTCCTTATGCACACTAATCACTTTGTTGGATCACAGCCATTGTATTGAAAATTATTGGGTATATGAAAATACGGCGGTATCTTGGAGCATTTTGCAAGGTGTATTTTATAACCAGAGTTATAAACCTGGAAATTAGAATAATAATAGCTGTATAAAATAACAAGAAATGATACATTAGTGTATTTTCATGATTATGGCTAGACACTGTATCATATTTGGATATGTTCAATAAAATAACTAGATCTCCTTGGTTATACTGTTTGAAATAAGCATTTTGTCAAGACTGTAATAACATTGTGTTCTAGATTTAAATATGCACATTAGAATCGGCTGAAAAGAGGCTAGATGCATCAATGTTTTGGCTAAGATTTGGTATAAATGTTGGCATGTGAATATAAAACTCATTCTGCATTGAAACATTGAAACATTACCTCTTTAAAAGAGGTAAATAAGCATGTAAATATAAAATGTTTTAATGCAGAATGTTTTTTCTCCAGAATGTTTTTTCTTCAGAACGGCTGGCACAAGAGAAGGTGCAAGATGCTGGTATGGTTCTTGTGGCTGGTTGTACAGGAGACTGCTATAGCCCTGATATTTCCTGTTGCAAAACAGGCTTCCACTAGTGTTGCACTGGATTTCATATTAAGGAAGCAGTATTCTTGCCCTTACACTAGCTCAGCAGCCCTTGAATTAGTGGTTAGAAAACATTGACTCTGGGCCAGAAAATTTATACATTTTTTTGTCTTAGCCTGAGTAGAGCTTAAATAATATATATTCCTATTTAATATGAGAAGGTTGTTAGTAAATATCTGCTTAGTGATCACTAATAACTGATATAAAAACAAATACATTAACTTCTGGGGGGGAAAGGGTATATTGATTCCCATGCCTCAATCCAGCCATCCAATACGAAGTAGTATAATTTTCACTATGCATGCGGAATTTACCTCTGCCTGAATTGTGTTTGTGTATTTTATTTTACATTGCTTTGGGCAGATTCATAGGAAGCAGTTGGTTTTTCTTAACATAAGTACATAGATTTTACCTTAGGTGTAAGAGCAGCTGTGTGTATGCATGTAAAGCGGTCTTTGTTCACTGTGCATGTTGAACTATTTATTTGGGTGAATTTGGGAAATCATAATTAAGGTGCTTACAGATTGACCTTATATATACATACTGCTGCTTGCCTTGAGTTTTTAGACTTTGTTTCTTAGTCGAGCTTCAGAGCCCCCTTTCAAAATACGGTCGTACCTCGGAAGTCAAAAGGAATCCGTTCTGGAAGTCTGTTTGACTTCCAAAACATTTGGAAACTAAGGTGTGGCTTCCGATTGGCTGCAGGAAGCAGAAGTGAAGAAGTGGTTCTAGAAATGTTCAACATAGAACGAATGCTTGAAAATTTAACAGCTGAATTCATATTCTGTATTAGAGTAGCAATAGAGGGGCAGTTTTACTAAAGAGATGCTTAGCATTCATCTTGCTTTATATCTGAACTATCTTAATACTAACATAGGCTTGAACCAAAAAGAAAAATGATACGCACACCTGCCCAACTACTGTCATTGCTCTAAAGCATATTTTTAACTAATATGTAGAGATGGATATTGGTGGCATGGAACAGTACTCTTGGAATCTGTGCCTGAAAGCATCTCCTCCTTGTTGCTGCATTTTAAAAGAGAGCTGGTCCATAATTTTTATGGTGGTGTAAAATCCTAAACTTCCTCAACTGTTTAAAGGCATTCCAATTAGGTATTCAGATGCCCATTAAGAACAATCCTTTACTGCTTCATGTTGTGGAAATTTTGTATATCTTTTTATAAAGTCACGATACCTAACATTACCAACATGTATACAAAATTTACTTGTTTGCTGTTTTTATATTGTATGCTATGTGAATTCTGTGGGCATTGTTCCAGGGTACATGTATAAGTGAGAGAGGTTTTTATTTATTAACCTTCTGCAAAGCAACATTTGTGAAGTTTTCTTTACAGATTAAGTTTATTAATAAAGAGTTCTTAGGAAATTACTTTGAGAGCCAAAGATGGTTGTAGCTGTCTTATGAATGCAAGATTCTTTTTTTAATATATTATTCCTCAGAGCTTTGAATCTCTACAGTGACTTACAAATATGCAAAAAACCCAAACATTTTTCTTTAGCTCTTCATTTAGACAAGCCCAGGTCCTCCTCCCCACCCCCATGTTCATTGTAAGACTTCTGCAGGCCAGCTGATAAGATTCCCTCCTCTGCAGGTAGGCGCAATGTAATGAAATTGGACGTGCATGCTAGGCTTTGTAAATAGAATGAGATTGACCCCCAGCCATTATCTCATTTATCTGATTTACATGGTAAAATCAGGATCTACAGTATTGATTAGAACATAATTAGCTAATTATGAGCAGGAAAATACAGACTTATGTGGGGTTTGAGCACAGCAGGCTGAAGTGCTGAAAGATTTCCAAGGGCATGAGCAGATGGAGATCACTTTATTAAAGAACAAAACAGACGTGTTTCAGGTATGGAAGTGTCTAATCAACTTCCCCTGCTGTGCCGAGATACTTGACCTCAATTCAGTATTTTTGTTTGTGAAAAAGTATTTTCTGTCAGCTGCTAATTTTTTTAAAAAAATATTTTTTAACCTCTCAATCTGACTGAGACAAATAGTAGAGCTGTTTCTCCTTCTGTTTCTCTATCCAGTTTACAGTGTTTACAGGGCTATTGCTTCCATAAGCCAAGGTGAGCCTCTTGGCTCTGTCAGGGGCTTGGGAAGGGTAGTGGATCATGCCCAGCCACCCCTGCTGTTAGGACATCTCCAGGGCTGTCCATAGAGATATGTCTGCATCTCTGCCATTGTGCACCAGCTCCATCCAGAAAAGACTAAGGTTGGGCTTGGGTGTGCCTGCTAGCACCTGCCATTTGGTTGCAGTGGCAAACGTAATAGAAGTTTTAACTTACTCATAAACTTTAAATAGTATACTTGCTGCTGCAGTGAAGCACCCGGTGGCAGTCCTAGAGGTGTCCTTGGCTGCTTTGCCCAGTCTTCCTAGAGGTTCATTGGGAGGAGATGACCACCCAGTAAGCTTGTCAGAGCACCTGTGCTGCCACTGCTGCAATGGAAAAATGGGGCGGGGGGGGGAGCCAAGTGAGGAAGATGAGGTCATAGTGCCATTTGCTAGTCTGCCTCAGACATCATTGTATCTTCGGCTGGTTGTGGCTGTTTAAAATTGGAATTTAACAACTTGGCCGACTATCTGGCATAAGGATAAAACTGATTTAGTTCTGATTTACAGTATCATGTTTAGTAGTTATTTAACCAAATACATTGTTTTAACCTTTTCATCTCATTTTTTTTTAAAATAAGAAACAGAAGGCTTAAATCTTGTAGCCTGAATTTAGCACTTGCTACGTGTCAACTGCAACCCTAGCAAAATGCCAAAAGCAAGTTACATTATACTACTGGTATTAGTTAAACACCATCACAGCAGTATTTGAAATTAAGCTGCCAGCGTTCAGACATTAGAGGTTTGCAGCTCTCATAGAATAGACTCCTGTCTACCATGCAGCTAATGGTCTGGTCTGCGCATTACAGTAAGCCATGATTTGTGACAGAGGTGGGGAACCTCATGCTTAGTGGCCAAATGTGGCCTTCCAAGTCCCTTGAAAATCTCCCTAGGCCATAACCTTCACTGACCCTGCTTCTCACCCTTAATGTTTTTGCTTGGCTTGAATGCAGCCTTGAACTCTGACAGTGCCTTCCTCTTGTCTGTGTGAAGGACAGAGAGGAGGAAACTAGCCTACTGTACAAAGCTAGAAATTTCATTTGTTGCTCTGCCACCTTTTCCTGTGGTCCCATCCACCACTGACATGTGCGTAGAAGGAAATGTGGGCCTTGATTTGAAAAATAATAAAAAAATCCCACCCCTGATTTATGGCTTACTGTGAATGAGCAACCATCACTTCTGCTTCTAGCCAAGAGAAATGAGCCCTGGATAGAATCATAGAGTTGGAAGAGACCGGCTTGTTTCTCCCAGACAACCACATGCAGTAAGCTAGTAACAATACAACAGGCACTGATGTGCCTGCAATGCCAAGCTAGTTTCCTTCCCACCCACTGTGACAACAACAGAGACGGGGGAGAAGCTAAGCTGGGATTTTCAAGCAGTGTGCACCAGCACTTTGCTCATTCACATTAAACCATAGTTTACTTTTAACCATGATTCAATGTGACATGCAAATCAGACCATAGTGGGGTGAGGAATGAAGCACTTTTGGGAGCAACCCGTGCTTTTGCCCTTCAGTTGAAAAACATTTCTCCTCTGATGCATTTCTTCCAGTGGGTGTTACTCTCAGGGCCCTACCATGAGGAAAAACATCTGAACTGAAGCAGCAAGTTGTCTGGGTGGCAGAAATTGTCAGGGGGAGTGTGGGTTCAGCTTTCATCTCTTCTACCCATTCACTCAAAATAGCTTCTACCCCATCCCCTGCTTCATATTAATTGGGCAGAAGAAATTGCTTCGTACACCAGGGGCAAATATGGCTGTATCATATCAGATTTTGTAGGCATGGTTCAGACATAACTGTCTCAATCTAATGAACAATGACTGCGAAGGCAATAGGTTTTTTAAAGCCACAGTTTCTCATTAAATCAGACAAGTATGGTTTAACCTCTTGAGTGCAAACTACAGTATAAATGGGGAATCTGATCCTGGTTCACACATCATGAAGTGCAAGGAATGAGTGGTGGTGTAGAGCATGTTCCTGATCAAATATGCTATAATTTTTTAGACCAAGAGAGTTATGTCTGGTCTGTGCCTATGGTGAATGAACATGGTATGATGAAGCTGCCATTGGCCATGATGTTCACAGTAATTTCTTTGTCCAATTTTCAGGTTTTTGTAGTACTTCAAAAACCTGTTTTCCCAAAGAGAACAAGACAGGAAAAAAATAAGTCTGTGCACCATATGGGCAGCGATGGCTCTATCATGCCACCTTCAACTCTCCAGGAAAGAAGCCTCCAGGTCCTTAATTTATTGTATGTGTTTAGTTCATATGTCTTGCTCTCTAACCTATAAAAGAAACTGGTTGAATTTGGAAAATGCACCAACCCTACCAGAAAACAAGCTAGCATTTAAAAACTGGTGGGTGGGGGCTAGTTTTCAACTTTAAGAACTTTATATATAAATAACCAGCACCCTGAGAATTGTGATTTGGAAATTGTCTAAAGTCTCCACACTTGAGTAATAGATGCCTCTTTGAAACCATGCCATAGTTAGCTTTATTATGTTGTTTGTTATATTTATGTTGGAAAAATATTATGTATGCCAGTATATTTACAGTTTTCCCTTTACAAACATGAATTTCATTTGTTTCTTCAGCAACTCTTAGGCATTGTTGTTCAGTGTAAACTATTTCTTTCATTCTTTAAAATATTTCTTTATTGCATCTTTTGTTGTAGTCCCCATGATGGCTTGTTTTTACCATGCTTGGTAGTGATAGTTGTTACAGCAGATATTTCAGCTTTCTAAGGTCTTTCTAACTTTTCTGGGAAAGGATGACTTCTGAGGAATGCAAGTGCTTTGTAACTTTGGCGGTTCACATGTTTCATCAGAGTTTAAAAACAAGCCATGGTTTATTGTGAAATCATACTAAACCATAGTTTGTTTATAAGAAGGGTTTAGCATGGCATACAAACCATACTTACATTTTGATTTGCTTATACTTTTGAATCACTTTCTTTCTTGTGGTGGCATCAAGAGTCACCTTGGCAGGAAACAACAATATTGTGAAGTTGCACCACGAAAAATATTTTATTTCAGGTTTAATCTGAGCCATTGATTTGTTTGGAGTTTGGTAGCTGGGAAGGAGGAGTTCCCTTCCGCCAGGTTGGCCAGTGATGCTTTGTAAGCTAGCTATTCCCTGTACTATGCGCCCCTCTTGATTCACCTTAGAGGTATTTGCTCTGTACACTTTTTCATTAGGCTAGCTCCTCCAAGTGATGAGTAATCAGAACCTTCACCTTACCAGAACAGTGGTGCAGTTAGGCCACTTTAGACTTTGTCTTACATGATACTGTGTATAATTTCCCTTACTTTAATATGTGGTAAGCCAGGCATCTTGCATTGTGGCCAGGGGGAGTGATGGACGGATGGAGCTTCCTATTCATTCTTCTGAGTGGGGATTTCTCTCCCTGATTGTATCACTGGTACATTAATAAACAACAACATTTTTAAAAAGCAAAGGCTCGCTAACTGGGATTTTGCCCTTCCTGACCATAGTTTGACATGTAGAAAGTGCATTGCTAGTCCCCTTGTTCAAAATTCTTAGACTTATTCTCACATAAGCAAATCTTTTTGTTCAGAGGTAACTTAAAGGAGCGGGGGATGTATTCTGTTAGCTTTCCCCCCTTACAGTCTCTGTCATGAAGTACTTTAATATATGTTGAATTGGGTTAATCTGTATATAAATGTGGTTTTAAATGCTATCTCTCGGTGGTATAAAATCAAATTGACATTTAAATATTTTTTTTTGCTAAAGTATCAAACCTTATGTTTATTTTGCTAGTTCCTTATGTGATGAAATGGAATTAAATCCGTTTTGAAAATGCATGGTGAAGTGAAGGCAGCTACTTGTGAAAAAATATGTCTCAGTTCAACATACTTTTCTTCCTGTTAGCCACTGCCATGTAGTTTACTTATATTGTACAATGTAAATGTTCTTTGAACTAAGCCGTGCAGTTTTACTTGAAATGAGAGTAACAGAGTTCAATGGGATTTACAACCAAAAACAGCACAGAATTGCAGCCTTTTGACAAAACAAACACACCACTTCTTATAAAGATGGTTTTTTCAGAGGTCTCGAGACAGTCTTCAACAAGAAGAACTAGGAAAACTGTTTCAGTATTTTCTTCGTTCTGGCTTATTTATTTGTCATTCTTTTTTCCTACCCATCCACCCATAAGGGAGTTCTGGGCAGCTAACAACGTAATTAAACAACACAGAGAATACAATACAATTAATAATCTACCATCTTCAGGAAAACAGCAGCAGCGAAAATTTCCAGTATAGGTCCTGACACCAATGAAGCCCAGTGGGTTTTCCCAATACTCCTGTGTGGTCCAGGTGGTGGACTTGGGCGGGAGTTAAGTATAGTGCCATCACTGAAAACATCCTCTCTTCTGTTTCTGCTTTTCTCACCTCTCCAACAGGTGGCATGATGAGCAGGAAGCATCCTACAGATTGTAAAAACTTAGCACAGGAAATAGCTAAGGTTGAAGGCTTTCAAATGTTTTTAGGTTTTAAAATTCAGAGTGCAAATTATGTTCCTGCAAATACTTCTTTACAAATTCAAATTGGGAGGGAAAATAAGTCAACATACAGTAAACAAAAGTACCTGGGTATGTGAGGGAAATGCTGTAAGCACTTATGTCCTTATCCAGAATCTCATGTGTGCTGTGATACTTATATATTACGTGTCAGGGGCTGCATGCCATCGTTACTTCATCATTATCAATTGGTTTATTTCAATTAATTTAGAAGTGTGCAGCCGTACCTTGGATCCTGAAAGCCCTGGAACTTGGACGTTTTGGCTCCCGAACTCCGCAAACCTAGAAGTGATTGTTCCAGTTTGTGAACGTTCTTTTGGAACCCCAACGTCTGGCGGGGCTTCTGCGGCTTCTGATTGGCTGCAGGAGCTTCCTGCAGCCAATCAGAAGCTGTGATTTGGTTTCCAAACATTTTGGAAGTCAAACAGACTTCCGGAACGGATTCTGTTTGACTTCCAAGGTATGACTATCACCACAAAGCATTTGGATCTTTTGCTTTGCCATCTACAAGATTTGGCCTAAACAGTCAAGTCTGGATTTGGACACTTGAATCTGTCATAGACTCTATCTAGTGTGTCTACGAAGATCCTGTTTGAGTCTCCCTTCAGCATATTCAGCTATGCTTCAACATATTACAGTTCTTGGAAAACTTTTAATGCACAAAGCAGAATTGTTGGCAACATTTTTAGCTGCTATAATAGTCTTAATACAAATACGTTTCTGGACCTTGCGTGTTCTGGTTGTGTTGATAACCCTTATTTTATTTTCTATGGATTTGAATTTGATATTGAATATTGAAGAAATGTATCTCTTTCTTATGTAGGTGCGATGAATGCAGGCTCTGCTATCATTTTGGCTGTTTGGACCCTCCCTTGAAAAAGTCTCCAAAACAAACTGGTTATGGGTGGATTTGTCAAGAGTGTGACTCTACATCCTCCAAAGTAAGTTAAAAAGTCTTGTGAAAATGCAGAAGAAGTGAATGTTTAGAAGATGTTTTTCACAACTCATTGCAGGTTTATATGTGAATAAGAAGTGTTTTTTTTAAAAAAAGAATAATAAGGGCTTACTTCAATCTGTTGCTGTTATTCTGTTTTACTATTTCAATAATAGGAAACTGCATAGTTGATTGGTTTGATAAAGAGTAATTCATTATTTTTAAAACTATTTGCTAGTCCAAAATTATTCAGTTTTGTTGTAGAGTCATTTAACTGTTGACTATTTTACACTTTTAACATTTAATGATTGTTTACAGGGTATAGTCCAATGTTAGTATTACGCTGATGTGACAATCAAATTGATGGACCAATGTAACTTGTCCATTCATTTCAGTGGATCTGCTCTAAGTATGATTTAGTTAGATATCACTCATATGATATTGCTACACCATTTTAAACAGTCTATATTTTATATATTTCAGTTCATAATTAATATGCTTTCTTCTAATCTGTAAAAACATTTAAAGAGACAATGGACATTTAATTGGGAAAACGTGAATATACTTTTGCTGACTCTACTTCAGAACTTCTAATAAGTGTATGCAATTAGATGGCCAGTGTACAATTTATATAAATGGTGGTGTTGAAGCTGTCTGTATGCTGAAAGGGAGACTTGACCAGTATGCTGTTTA
This sequence comes from Podarcis bocagei, assembly GCF_964188305.1. Classification (NCBI taxonomy): domain Eukaryota; kingdom Metazoa; phylum Chordata; class Lepidosauria; order Squamata; family Lacertidae; genus Podarcis; species Podarcis bocagei. The sequence goes on along the minus strand of NC_138137.1, from coordinate 30,908,724 downwards.
AAAAGATTTATTTACTAAACTTATTTGAATCAGCAACCATAGAAAATCCAGAAGGCAAAAATGTGTTTTTAATTTGCAGTTTTCTTCTACAAATTACAGAATAATTAGTTTACTGCAAAGCCAGTTATTAATAAAACCAGTCTTCCTTAAGAAGATACAGTTTTGGTATAGAATAATTTAAAGCTCACTCTGGCTTGGACACCTGAGCCTTTAAAAAGGCACTTGAAAGCAGTGTTCAGTGTCCGGATGAATTAAAACAGATATACAAATCTAGACAGCCCTTAAAACTGAAACAGTTTTTCTATAGTATGAATTTAAATTGTCTGTTAGTCACTGAGGACTTCTTGCCAAAAGCATTATATCTTGAAGACACCAGATCTTTGATATGACAAAACTGTAGATGGTTGCATTGCTTTCAGCGTGGGCCAGTTTAACTCCCATTTAAATGAGCACACGGTACCAGAAAAATTGTCTTATGAGGACTCCTTGTGGCTCTGTTTAGTTACATCAGGGTTGTCATTTTAAGGCAATGTTTTAGTCATTTTGAAAAACCTTGTGATCTTCTGTACAATCTGTCTTGCTGAATAACACCTTACTTTAGGTGAAAGTTGTTTTGCAAGAGCTTAGGGATTTTTTTAATGAAGCCTTTTAGTACATCTATGCATAGTGTGCCTTTAATACCTTTTGGGTGCTTGTAAGTTCTGCAAAGGCTTGTGCTTCCTCCAGAGAATGGTATTACCACAGGCACACTGATATTTCTAGCTGGGTTAAAACCAGGGGAGGGGAGCAGGGGGGAGGAAACACTGAATCTAGCAGGCCAGCTCAGTGGATGGGGTTCAGCCCTTTTCTATCGTGCTGCTGATGCACAAGTCTCTGCTTTCCAGCCCCAAATGGCAAAGTGAGAAAGTGAGAGTAACACCATGCAGGAAACCTATTGCCTTTGCCCTTGAACTTCTTTAGATTGCGGTCTTACGCACATGCACACACAGGAAGTTGAGTGGCCGTATGCATTTTCCCTGAATGACTGACAAAAGAATTGCAAACTACAGTTGACAACACCTTCACTTTCTTTCCACCTGAAAATCCTATTTTCAGTAAGTGTCATTTAGGTGCTAGAGCAGAGGAATAGCCCTGGGTTTTTAGGTTTAGCCAAAGCAACCTTCTCCTTGTCAGCAGAGAAATCAGATTTGGAAAGTATCTTTTCCCAAATGAAGATCAAGAAGGGAAAGTTAAATGTCTTCTCTTTCATCTAAAGCACTAGCTCAGTGATGGCCAAACTTGGCCCTCCAGCTGTTTTGGGACTACAGTTCCCATCATCCCTGACCACTGTTCCTGATAGCTAGGGATGATGGGAGTTGTAGTCCCAAAACAACTGGAGAGCCAAGTTTGGCCATCACTGCACTAGCCCAATGTGAAACCTAATGTAAATTAACAAATACTAACAATTTATTGTTAGAATAGACTCATCTCTGACTTTCTTTTGAATGGAAATGTGTATCATTCAAGAAAAAGTAAGCCAAGACTTAGTTACCAAAGGTTACCCTGTCAGGATTCTCTCCTATACAAGTGTATAACTTAAAAGGGTATGCATATTCCTTAGTACAAGCTGTAGCCCTGTGTTCATTGTGAAAATATCAGTATCACTGAGCCACTGATTGTTGCTTGTGTCTTGATAAATTAAAAAAATGTGATTTTTCAGATAAGGACAAATGCTTTTTATTTAGAGGCGGTAAACGTTGTTAAATGTTTATATTTTTCACCGATATAGACGGCATACTTTTGTTCATAATATGCCATGCAGCTCTCCTGCAATCTTGTCAAGTTATTTCCCCCCCAGCATAACATATTCCCATATTACCCCAGCTGTCAAATAATGACAGTGACTTTGCTTGAGGGCACGAGGGCAGCATCTTTTCTGCTAGTAATAGCGTCACTTTTATGGAATGGGTGATACTTACCACAAAGGTCTGACAAGCTTTCTCATCTCAACAAAGTTGGCGAAAATGTGTTTTGAAAAAGAAAGGAAAACCCCCCAGAATATATACATTTCTATAACTTCCCCTCCCTTTCTTTCAAAAAACGAATACTTGGGTTTTACAGAGCTGCTAACTTTCAGTGTTCTCATGATACTGAGTAGATGATATATTTGCTTCACTTTTAAGAGCCAGTTTATTTACTTTCTCAAGCATTTGTTGTCAGACGTGTATATAAATGGCAGAGCCGTCTTGGAAATAAGTTCTACTGTGTTCAGTGGAGTTACTCTGAGGTAAGCCAGCCACTTCACAGAAAACTTCTAACACAGTGTTAAGTACTAAAGGAAAGGCTCCACTTGCACATGTATCTGTCAGCAAGCTAGAGTAAGAGAGAATATTTATGTATTTTTGACTGTGTTTTAATAATTTGCTGTTAATTCGCCTCTCCGACTAGCTGCCTGTATGTGTAACTATGCGTGGGCATCGTTCAAAAATAATCTATTACAGCTAAGCAACTTGATGAAGCACTAACTGAAAACCCATTGAAAAATTATGGCATACAGTTTTTAGGAGGAAAGTAATATTTTGATGGGTCTTGCAGAGAGTACATTATAGATCCTTATCAGACTTGTTGCAGTCCACATGGCCAAACACCTAGCCCACATTTGGGCTGCTAAAGGCCACATTGCTCCAGTTATCTCTCTTCATCCATTGGGCACAAAACTGGGCCCTGCCAGAAGGTGGGAAATTATACTTAAGGGGCTAGAAATATATGACTTGTCAGTCAAAATTAACATTGTTTTGCATTCATATTTGAAATTATAAAGCAAATTATAAAGGGCTTTTCTTGCTATTTAGTGCAGTTTACATGCAGCATTGATTATTTCACTACATTGTTAGAATACATTTAATTGGCCCTCTATTAAAGGTGGGTAAACAATAAATATTTTATGTATCCTTTGTTCTTAGAGTATTTGTGTTAGAAGAAGTTAGGCATTCTTGGTTTTCTGGAATTTGTTCCAGTGTATTTCAAATCTAAGAACTTAACTTGATAGACAACTGTGAGATGTGGAAAGCTTTTAAAAGCACAGGCTGTATTATACATGTTTTTGTTTTAGCCAAACTCTACAGATATGTAGATGATGCTATCCAGAACTGATGCTATCCAGTACAGATTTTATAAAAGAGCTAAAAAATTGAATACTAATAATTGTATGGATTTATATAATTGGACATCAGTAGTTTTTGTATTACTGATTTATTAAATTCTGTTAGAATAAAGTAGAAACAGAGAGATGCAAGTACTTTCTGATCTGTATTGATTATTCAGTTTTCACATTAAAAAAGAAATGGAGATGATGCACATAGGGAACAGGATGTGTTCGCTACCCACATGTCTTAAGATCCAAGACATGCAAGTTCCGTGGATGGGATAATTGTGTCTTGGCTGTTTGTATGGTGGGCAGATGAGGGAGTACTACAGTCACCGCACTTGTTTCCTCTGTCGTCTCTCTGCTGTACAAAGAGCTTTGTGGTGACAGCCAGATGCCTTGGAATTGGTATATGGGTCAGTTTCAATATCATATCCAGCCATAATGTGTTGCACATGGAACTTTTGGTGCTATGGGCCGTTCAGACTAGTAATCCTTATTGGCAACATAACACCTTTATAACCAAAACAGCTTTCTTACTGAACTCCTAGCACAGAGATGGGAAACATGTCATCCAGATGTTGCTGGCCTACAACTCCCATCATTCCTGACCATTGACAAAGGACACTTAATATTTTAAAACTTGTATCCCCAGATTACAAGATTTCTGTGTGTCCAGGATCTACAAGGCAAAAGTTGTCTCCAGGCACTGATGTGAGTAGTCCTAGGAATGTAGGGACTTGATTAAACCTTGCTGCCACCAAAACAGCCACTTTTTAAAAAAACCAATGTTCAGTAGTTCTAGTCCCAGTGGTTTCTGGTGTTTCTTCCTTAATGGGGTACCTCAAAGAAGTCAAAATTTTCGTTTAGTTACTCTATATCTGTTCACTTTGGATCTGACTGAGTAACCAGTGTGCTGTTTGCAAAGCTCTTTCCCCTTAGCCTTAAGACTTCAGATATGTAGGTCCTGAAAAGAGCGTCTACTAAAAGGCTGGAGCAGCTGAGCAAAATATAAAGGGAATAAAGAACACACTTGCCTCATCCCTTGAGATTAGCTGGACCCATTTTACTCTGTAGGTGAAGGGTGCACAGTGGTAGAATTTAACAAATTACTGTAGTCCAATTGATAAAGGCATTTGAGAGGACAGCTCTTTCTAGCTCACATAATAAATATGGCTGGCTTGATGATATACCTGAATGAACAGAAGGCCTATAAGACAGCATTGTGTCCAGCTTGGTCTCATATTCCACAGTCAGTTTCAGCTCTGATTCCTAATAAGGGAACATATGTATTCAAGCCCCTGGACTGCAATAACCTCTAAAATAAGAAAGCAGACTTGCTGCTTCCAGAGCCATTACAGACATCTCTGTATAGAAATACTTTGATTCGCCCCTTGTCATATCCTCCTGGAATTGATCATGAAGGTGCTCTGTTACCATCTTCATACACGCCAACCTGGCATGTTGTTGTTTGTTTTCAGTGGTTACACCTATCTTTTATTCTGTGTTTGGTTTTTGGCAAAAAAGAAAAAAGATACACTTCTTTGGTGGACACTGCTTTCTCACATCAGCTGATAATCTTTCTTTTTTGTGAGTAAATAGTAACCTTTGCTATGACATATTAGGATGAAGCATTCATTCTCTTCCTGTTTCTTTCCCGTAGTCTTCCACAGTCTTGGAATCTTGATATTTTGCTCATAGTTAACAAAGTGTGTGCTTACCTTTCTCCCATTGAAACCAATGCAGCTTAAAAGTGCTTAACTGGATCTTGCACTGTGCTTTTCATTTCTACTAACTGCAAAATGCCTTATGTGTTAAATATAGGGTGAAGTGGATGGAATGAAACACAAGTATCAGGTAACTGTTAAAACATGTAAAATCAGATCTCTGTTATGCACTTCAAATGATAGTGGTTGCTGGAAAAGATATATACATTTACTTCAGCATGAATACTTAAAAACAGCTTTTGAAATAATGCTAATGATTTTGCATTATGGTATCATATGTATATAAGAGCACATATCCTTAAGATAATTGTGCATGCAGTGCAGTGCAGAACCAGGAGAGATTACATTGAGTGGAGATGAAGCCAGGTATATCTTTTATTACTGGCACAGTCAGTTATTTTTCAGTACAAAGAAGCCCGTGCCTTGAAATGAAAAGGAGCTTGCTTCAAGGAATAAAATAGGAGGAGCTATTGTAGGGCAAGGGTGAGCACACGTCTGTGTCTGTTACACATAAGCAAATCCTGTGATTTGTGGCTGAAGCCCCTTTGCTTGCAAGATGCTGTTGGTCATTGCAAAGTTTCCTAAACATTTCAGGCAGACTTCCCTCGCCCCCCACCCCAAGGCTCATGAGTGATTTACCATACATGTGCATCAAATATGGCTGCATCCTTTTGCTTTGACATACCACCATAAGGAACTGAAATTCATTAACAGGCTAAGCTTCAGGTTTTCAATCAGATCATAATCCCCTACATCCCAAAGCTGCATGCCTTCATTTCTGTAGAGCATGTGTTACTCGGGGAATTAACTTATGAAAATGCCTTCACTGAGACACATGACCATTTGCACGGCCTTGTTTACCATTAATCATATTTCGTTAACTTTACCTGGTGGGGGGGAACTCTACCTAGGAATTGTGCTTCTCCATGTTATGTACTCTCAAGAGTCAGACAAAACCAACCGAAGCCTAGTACCTTGTACCTGGAGGGAGATATTTGATCACATAGAATAGACCCAGCTGAAGCACAGTATTGTCCACGTCCAGCTATGGGTTTGTGCTTCCAAGTGTTCACTCAGCTTTAGTTGTGCACTATCTGACTTGGCCTTAACCCCTAAGTTTTGTGCAGTAATGATGCTTTGAATGTATACCCCCCCACACATGTTCAGTGAGTGCGCTTGTGAAGATATTCACAAGTAATTTTGACCTAAACACCAGTAAATTTTTGCACCAGGGTCCCTTTCCAGAGACATGGAATGTTGACATTGTAAAAATTCAAGTGCAAACTTCTGAGGGTCTGACATCCTACTATGGTGTTAGACTGTATCCAGAAGGGTCAGTCGTGTCCTATTCCTCGAAGAAGAGCTGGCAGTTCTAAACTATCATCATAATGGAAATGGATCCTCATATTGGAGAATTCATTTAACCAAAGTCAAACAGCTACTAGAATATCAAAGTGTTCCAAATACTTAGTACCATAGTTCCCAGCAGCTCTCTGGTGAAAAATGTCAAAGTTCTGCCTCCTCTCCTAGTAATGTGATTCTCTGAAGTGTGATGCAGCTGCTTTAAAAGCAAATGAAATCTTAGATGGCATCCAGTGGAAGTGATAGTTCCTGTGTATTCAGCTCTGGTTAAGCTGAATTTGGAATATTGTGCCCGGTTCTGGGTGCCACATGTGAACAAGAGCAGTGACAAAACTGATGTGTGTTTCGAGAAGGGCATCCAGGATGGTAATGGGTCTGGCAAGTCCTATGGGGGGGGGGGATTGAAAGAACTGGGTAGAAGATTACAGGTCGTCATGGTAATGATCTTTAAATATCTGGAGAGCTGTCACGCAGAAGAAGAAGTAGATCTGTTCTCTGTTGATTCTCAACTTCTGTATATACCTAAAGGCATGTGGGTGGGTGTGTTTGTAACATCATTAGCCTGTGTCTCCTGTAGCAGGAAAAATTGAAGCCCCCCTTGGGCTACTATTTTAATTTTCCACAATGCCCCCGAGAAAGCTAAATCAGAGGTATTATGGGAAGGAAATCGTAATGGTGGTTTCAAATTGCCTTTTGCTGACTGCAGCATGGCTGCCAACTACAAGATAAGTAGGGATGTGGGTGGTGCTGTGGGTTAAACCACAGAGCCTAGGACTTGCCGATCAGAAGCTTGGCGGTTCGAATCCCCACGACGGGGTGAGCTCCTGTTGCTCGGTCCCTGCTCCTGCCAACCTAGCAGTTCAAAAGCACCTCAAAGTGCAAGTAGATAAATAGGTACCGCTCCGGCGGGAAGGTAAACGGCATTTCCGTGCACTGCTCTGGTTCACCAGAAGCGGCTTAGTCATGCTGGCCACATGACCCGGAAGCTGTACACTGGCTCGCTCGGCCAGTAAAGCAAGATGAGTGCCCCAACCCTAGAGTCGGTCACGACTGGACCTAATGGTCAGGGGTCCCTTTACCTTTACAAGATAAGTGCTCTGGGACCCGCTGTCGTAAAAGAGGGCCCACAAAAGGGCACTTTTCCAGGATTCCCTAAAATCTGAAGCCAGCCCTTTTCTCACATCCTATTTTGCTGGGCAAAAAATTACAAATGGATACAGCTGTTTTGACTGTCAGCAGACACTCATTCCCACTTTGAGCAATGAAGGATCGAGTGCTCTTTGCAGCAAATGCCACCACCTGCATAATTTAGAAACACAGGTGTGGCAGGGAGAGGGAAATGGTACAGGAAGCCAAGTTTTGTTCTTTAGTTGGCGATCCATTTCTAGATAGTACTCATTATTTCTAATCTTACTTAAATTTTCATTTTATTTTATGGCTTCCTTCTCATGTCGTATACACAATATGTGGGCAACTTCTTCGCTTTGGTCCCATAGTTCAGGAAGCCAATATTTCCAGAGCAGCAACACCTTTACAGCATTTTCATTTATCAAGTTTGATAGCTAAAACATGCATTTAGATTCACTTCTTTAATCTAATTTACTTGCTTGTAAGATTCTTTAGACTACATGCTTTTAAATGAGTGTAGTAATAATTAAGGTCTCATGCTGACAATAGAATTATAAGCAAATTTGCCAACAAATTGTAGTTCACCATTACTACTTCCTATTAGCAACCTGTGATTGCAAAGTTTGGTTATTATTTACTTAATTGCAAGAGCCCATATTAACTTTAATAGAATGACTATTGGAAAAATAGATATGGCTCTTTTACTTAGAACCTTCCTCATAAACTGTTAAATGGCTACAAAACTTTGTATTTACTATGTAGAACACAAATGGCAATTTCAAATAGAGTTTTCCAGAAAGGAACCAATCCCCCCCTAAATAAAAAAGTGGTAGATGAATATATATGATGCTAAGGTTTTCCAAAAGTTTAGCCCTTGAAAAATTGAGCAATTCTCCAACAAGCCTTGGAAGATGATATATTCAAATGTTTCAAAGACCTCATTATAATGATTTTTTTGTTTTAAAAATGCAGTTGTGTGCATTTTTTCATACGACATTTTTAAATGCATCACTGTGGAAATTTGGATGTATTTGTTTTCTTTTTAAAGACATTTAGCATGCACTAGTGATGGTGATTCACTGCCTTTTGTTTGGTATTTAAAACAGCGGCAGGATGATTGAGTGTAAACAAAGGGTCTGGATGGAGATCATCTGTGAGGAATTCCTTGGTGTGGGAGATGAGCCATTATAGTGATATCTCTTGTGACAATCCCAGCAGGAAGAACACTGATCCATGCAGCTATAACCTCTGGCAAGAAGTCTGGAAGTAGCAACAAATTGGATTTGAAAGCAAGATTGTTTTATCATACCATCTCATAATCATTTTTACCATTGGCTGTCGTCTTTGTGTACTACATAGTGCCTAACAGCTATTTCCTATTCCTCTACCATTTTTTACATGAAACTGTTTTTTATCATACTTAACAGTTTAGTAGGAGATTGCAGCAGATAAGACTTCTTTCTTTTTTCTTCGTTTATCGATCACTTGTAGCCAAGTAAGATTGTCTTCCATGGAAACAAACTTAACAGTGAGTCCGTAAGTGACTGTGGAGGCCAGTTCTGGATCCACACGTCCTTCCACAGTGGAAGGGCAGGAGTTGATCATAGTGAGGTTCGCCAACATGCCTTCCTCTTAGCTCGTTTCTCATTTTTGCCCTGAGTTCATGCTTCTTCAGAGTCCACAACACCTTGGTATCCATACCACAACATAGTTTACATTAAAAACTTTTGTGTTGAGTTGGTATCTCCTCATTCCAGGGATCAGATTGGTAACTTCTGATGTCTGCCTACTAATCAGGGCTGTCTTAAGCATATGTGACGCCGGGGTGCAAAGATCTGCCTGACGCCCCCCCCCCCCAGGTTGCCCAGTCCCAGGCGCGCAGGAGGACGGAGTCGGCCGGCCAGCTGCCTCAGTGCCTCGCTGGCTCGGTCACTCCCGAACTTGCAGCACAGAGCCGCCCGCAGCAGAAGAGCCTGCCACAGTGCTTCGGCCAATGGGTGGGCTCTTCCCCAGAGTCAACTCTCTGGCCCCAGACTCGGCCTGGCGCCCCCGAGAGCCCGGTGCCCGGGTGCCCCACACCCCTAGCGCCTATGGGTAAGACAGCCCTGCTACTAATTCAAGATTATTCAAGGGTTGAATACAGAAGGATAAAGAGACACCAATATTTGTAACTCACGTAGTAATAATAGTCATTTATAGTCTGCTTTTCTGAATGTCCACAGTGAAGCCTCATCATAAAGGTACAGCTGCCTACCAGTTTTTAAAAGCAGGTAACCAATAATATGTAATATAACCAACAGATTAAACAAAGCAAAGACATTTCAGTTGTTAACAGCAGATGGTGAATGTTGTATAAAGCTTCCATTCTTATTTGAGAGTGAGGGGAGATTACAATGAATTTTATTTTTATTAAGAAACATTTTCACATAGCACTAAAAATGTAGTTTGACTGTATAAGATTAGGTAGTACTAGAGAAGGTTAAGTGTTGCACTTGAAAATAAAAATAGACTAAATAGCATTTACATCTTCTTTGCAAAAGATAGCAGGGGATTTCTGGATTGTTCCTATTGGTGTGTAGAAGGGAAGAGAACCTCAATTACTCTACTTATACTGTTCTTCCAGTTAAAAGTTACTTCTTAAAATTGCTTGCACAAATAGTTAAGAAGTGAATATAATTCTAAGTGCATTATAATTAACTCTCCCTAGAGAGTGCACAATTTTTTGTGATTGTTGTAGCTGACTTTAAAAAATATCTTCTCTAAATCCTGGAGACGCACTTGCATTGTTAAATTCTGGCAGCAATTAAATTTATCTCTAGCTTTTCACTAAACATATCTTTGGTAAAGGATGAAAGTGATTATGTGGTTCACTGGTTTGAAAACTCCTTTGGGTATGTTTGGAGAGTCTTGCATATTTTGCATCCTCTGCCTTGAAAAGTTTATATGCACCGAATAGCTGCAGAAGCTTTGTCATATTTAGCTACCAGAAGTTACTAGCTGAGCAGCTACTTCCTTAAGAGTTAACTTGATTAACAGATTGAAGTAAGAAGTACTTCAGCAAGATGTCTGCAAACTGCATTCATTAAAATATAGTATATGTAATTTTGCTAAATGCATCTAAAATACTTTAGCATAAGTGGAGCATATGCAAATTTGGCCAGCTTGCATTTTAGTAATTAGGATTGGCACCTCAGGATTCAATAACTCTGAAATGGACTTCAGATGGTAAATATTAGAGGCCTCCTTGATTATGGGTTGCCCAGAAGTATATATTAGTCTGCTTTATGTACTGTGCCCTCTGCAAATGTCCAGTACCATTTTAAAATGGTGGAAAGGGCATGGAAGTAATGATTTAACTTAAGCAAATAATAATAATAATAATAATAATAATAATAATAATAATAATAATAATAATAATAATAATAATAATAATAATAGAATCTGCTAAGAGGAAATTAATCTTTTTATAGCCCAAACAGCAGTATCCTTACACAAATGAGAAAACTCACATATTTGAAGAAGTACTATAGAAACATTAAAGATGTTTTATGCGGCAGGCAATGTCAAAGCAGAAAAATGTGACGAGGGAAGGTCCATAAAATCACAGGTTAGTAAGGCAAGCAGAAAAAGTAGGAATAAAGAATAAAGCCTTCAGAGTGCAGTAATGGGCATATCACAATAGATGAAAAAAGGTATTGGAACAATGTATAAGGTTACTGCAGATGAGGTCAGGAGTTTCACTTAGAGATTAGGATGATGTGTGTTAGGAAAATTAGAGCACATAGCAGCATGGCACCAAGTTAAAAATGGAAAATAGTAATAGATGGCAGAGACAACTGGCAGAGATGATCTTAGTGATAGAAAAGCAGGGGAAACTGGGATATGGGAAATTGTAGAATTGTGGGTAGTAGAAGAAAAGTCATCTCAAGTTTAGTCCTATCTAGTTTAGTCACCCCTAAACATGTTGCTGTTTCTTGGTTCTGTATAAACTGGCAACTACAGCATGGGACCATCTCAAACTCTAACTTAAGAAGAACTTAAGACATTCCTTTCCCTTTTCTCAGGAAGATTGTTGTCTTGTGTGAATATTCAGTGGGTCAAGTGAGTGGTTGCCTATATTTTCTCCCAATAAGGTTCCATGCATGGGTGCAGAACAATGCACAATGTTGTTGAAGTGTTGCATTATCCTAGGTCTGGGCCACTATCATAGGGCTATTTTTGCAAAGACACTTTAGTTTTTTGTCTGAAATATAAAGGTCATCCAACAGCTTAAGTGGAAATGTATTTAAGATTGCGCTAATCAGTAGAGGGATTCATTTCATAGATATAACCCTACGTAGCATGGATACAACTGTGGGCAGAGCCCATCTTAAAGCATTTCCAGTGACTTTAGCAGAGTAGCACTCCGCATAATTTTCAGTGCCTGTAATTTACAAAGAGTGAAGAATTTCTGAGCTTTTGAAGCCGCACTAGTTTTGACCTTTCAGTTCCTGTGAGCTCAGCAAAAGGTTGCTGATTAATTTTGCCCCTTAAACTGTGGTAGCTGGGTTCTTCATTCCTTTTTTAATAAACAGGCCCAATTTTAATGCTGCTGACTTAGATGTAATAAAATATTCTTTGTGCTAGGCTTCCACTGTATTAATAAAAGGATCTGTATTAGCAGTTTACAACTAAATGGCATTGGAACATTCAGCTAGCTTGCATTAAATCAATTTTATAGGACGACTGCTTTGTCTTGTCTCATACCTGGTATTTTTCAACCTTATAGGACAAACCTGTTTCTAAATAAGCATAGAAAGAAGGGTGTAAGTAACACGTTTTGGAAGACCTTTCCACAGAAAGATCATTTACTTCCAATGCTTGTTTTTATTCTTAATACCGTGAATAAGTGTGACAACCAGAGTAATAATAAAGCTGTTACCCAGTGTGGAGAAGAGATCAATTTACAGCAGAAGAGTAGTACTCTTTTCTTCTTAATGATGCATAGTCAAAATGTGCAACAATAAATTGAGTGACAAGTGCTGGCATGCGAGCAGTGGCTGAAAAGGATGAACTGAAGTCCTACAGACAGTTGCACAACTTTGGCATATCTGTTTGCTATATGGTTGCAATGTCTACTTATACTACGTCAATGCCACATGTCCATTTATCATACCTCAGGTGCAGGCCCATACAAAACTCCTTATTTGTGGCTTGAAGAAGCATCCACAACAAATCAGAGGTCTGTGGCTTCAAATTTGGTGGCATATGCAGGTCATTAGGTCTTCATCAGAGGCTCTCTTCAGAGCACTTCTTCCAGTAGAAATACAGAGGGTGGCTGCAGGACAGAGGACCATTTTCAGTAGCCCATTACGGAACACTTTCCCCAATGAAGCAAGCCCTCATTCTGGCACCAGATCATGAATTTTCTTTACCCCAAGGCATTTAATTGTGGATGATTTCTTGTCTGCTTCTTGCTGCTTGCTAGTTTGTTTTTAATGGTGGGTCATACTTTAGTCATGTGAGGGGTTGTAAGTTTTAACTTTCTAGATATTTATGTATGACTATTCTTAGTTACAGATAGGTAGCCGTGTTGGTCTGCCATAGTCAAAATAAAAAAATTCCTTCCAGTAGCACCTTAAAGACCAACTAAGTTAGTTCTGTGTGTATCTGAAGAAGTGTGCATGCACACGAAAGCTCATACCAAGAACTAACTTAGTTGGTCTTTAAGGTGCTACTGGAAGGAATTTTTTTATTTATTCTTAGTTAGTTTGACTTTTTGTTGTATGTATTTTGTATGCCTTTGTTTTATTGTAATAATAATAATAATTAATAATAATAATAATAATTTATTTGTACCCTGCCCATCTGGCTGGATTTCCCCAGCCACTCTGGGCGGCTTCCAAGAAAGATTAAAAACACATTAAAATATCACACATTAAAAACCTCCCTGAATGTCTTCTAAATGTCAGGTAATTGTTTATCACTTTGACATCTGATGGGAGGGCATTCCACAGGGCGGGCGCCACTACCAAGAAGGCCCTCTGCCTGGTTCCATGTAGCTTTACTTCTTGCAGTGAGGGAACCGCCAGGAGGCCCTCAGCATTGGACCTCAGCGTCCAGGCAGAATGATGGGGGTGGAGATGCTCCTTCAGGTATACTGGGTATATACAGGTATATATTTGTCTCAAAAACCTTGTGGTGTATGGTTATGAATGTATAAAGGAATAATAATAATAATAATAATAATAATAATAATAATAATAATAATAATAATAAATGTACTATCTATGGTAGGCTAAAGCCAAACTTACAGTAAGTGTACCTACTCAGATGTGTGGAGGAATATAGCTTGCTGCCATTGGTTCATCAATCACAGTATGGTCTACAGCAGGCATGGCCAAATTCAGCCCTCCAGATGTTTTGGGACTACAGTTTCCACCATCCCTGACCACTGGTCCTGTTAGCTAGGGATGATGGGAGTTGTAGTCCCAAAACAACTGGAGGGCCAAGTTTGGCCATGCCTGGTCCACTGCGATGGCAGCAATTTTTCACAGTTTCAGAGTTTTTCACAGCCCTATCTAGAGATACCAAAGTTTAAACCTGTGACCTTTTGCATTCAAAGTGATAGACCTTTCCTTCAAATCAATCATACATTGATAGTTGAAAATTTGATAGGCTTCACATGATCAACACATGTTTGAGCACTGCCATGTCTAGCAGATATCTGGAGGCTTGCCCTTTTAATACTATAGTGAAACTTTCCCGGGGTAATGCAATGACGAACTTACATATCTCTTCCAGTCAGTTTCCTCTTTGGACATAATTGTGGAACTATAAAATTATAAATGTAAAGCATTTATGTACCTCCTGATCATTTCTTCCAAAACCTGAAGCCTCTGTCAATCTAGTTAAAAAAACTTCTTCCACAAAAAAATTATACCATTTGATATTAAGGGGGGGGGGGAATCTCAAAGCGGTTTACAAATTTTAGTACTAATTGCTTCTTTTTTGTTCCACATATCTTAATATAAGGAAATCCAAGTAGACTAGTGCTTCCTTATATTCATCTGAACAATTTTGTAATAGTATACAGTAGAAAAGGATTCTCATGAATGTCCTTCAAAAATTATGTCAGGAACTGGGAGCAGTAGAGTAGGCTGTAAAATGAACTTTTAGAATATTTTAAACTGAGATAACTAGTGCTAAAAAAAAGTGGTAGCTCTTTTTTCATTATCCTTCCACTTTATAAGAAATGGTTTCATGCCATTTCTTTCAAGAAAGGACTTTTTCCCATTATGTGATTCTAAAAACGAACTCCTGTCTTCAGCTTTGCTGTTTTTAAAAGTCTTTGTTAGTAACTTTGGTTCCCAATTCATTACTGCAGTCAAGTAGTTCAGAGCCTGGTGCAGAAGATAAACCCTTTGCAAATGAAGACAGCATCCATTTTCCTTATACCTCAGGCCACATTGAATTGATTGCGGTAATAAAATGACAGCACCTTGTAATATACTGACGGCTTTTTAATTTGAAAACTAGCTCGAGCCTGATTCAAAGCTTGTTTAAAGCTAATTTATGGCTTGCGTAATTTTAAGCTGAATCCAGGGTAAAGGATGATGTATGAAAACTGATAAGAGTTAACATAATATATTCAAATGTATCATGTTGCAGAGAGAGAAATTTCCTTTTTTCAGAAGCATCAATTTTTTTTTAAAAAAAGTATGTTTTTGTGCTATGTACAAATATGAATGTAAACAGTAATTGGAAATTTCATAACGTTTATTTTATATGTATCGTTTTTATGTTTGTAAGACCTACACTTGTGGTGTACATATACATTATTCCTTGAAGAATCATGATTGCACCATCAAAACTGACAAAAGTTTAGTGCTTTCTTATTGTCATAGTCATTAGAAATTGTGAAGGGCTAGCACACTTAGAGATACACCAGGCAATGTCTCCTGCCACTCCCCCATTTTCTGCTCCTTACTATTTGTGTCCCTTTGTGCGTTTGTGGGACCTTTATATGGGTTGGTGGGTGGATGGTGGTGACTATGAATGTCTATATGTAGGTCACAATGTAGTGACTCTTTGTTATGTAATAGTGTTGACTTGATATTGAATAAAATGACCCACCGAAATGAACAAACAAATAACTTCAGTGTTATCATACAACCTTAGGTTTGGGCCTACTTGTATTGTCTTATAATGGGCCCCTCAGAGCCTACTCCCTAAGTTTTCTTGCTATGAGTCCCGTTGCTCTTTCCCAGCTCCTGCCAACCCAGCAGTTTGAAAGCGTGCCAGTGCAAGTAGATAAATGGGTACCGCTGTGGCGGGAAGGTAAATGGTGTTTCTGTGCACTCTGGTTTCCGTCACTGTGTTCTATTGTGCCAGAAGCAGTTTAGTCATGCTGGCCACATGACCCGGAAAGCTGTCTGTGGACAAATGGCGGCTCCCTCAGCCTGAAAGTGAGAGGAGCACTGCAACCCCATAGTCACTTAACCGTCCAGGGGTCCTTTACCTTTTTTACTGTGACCTGAATAGAGGTGAAGGGAGTATTGTAGCATGCTATTACTCTTTTTTTCCAGATGCAGTTACCTTGAGAGCTTTACGGTTTCATATTACTTAGCACTTCATACATCCAGATTTTATTTTCTGCCTGCAGACCATTCAGGATTAATTTCACATTTGTTGTCTTCCATTGAGCATCAGCACTTCTCTGTGATATGTATTTGAGAATTCATTTGATCAACTTGCATGGAGGCTTTTCTATTCCCTTTTTCTGTTGCATTCCTGTCCCTCCTAGAAAAGTAGCTTCTGAAGCTCCAAGGACGCTGTGTAGTGAAATTCAATGATATATGGGGGTGCAGCCAGAAGGGGAAAGGTAGCAAACCCGAAGTCTTGGGTGAGGTGGAGGAGCATTTTTGCCTGCACACAGAATCTTTCACTTACTTTTGGTTAGCAGCCACCAGTGCAGGCATTTGACACTCTTAAAAAGTTGCTAGTTGTATGGTTTCTAACTAGCAAACGTTTTGCAGGCCATAAAAGTAATCCATAGAGTTAACAATATTCTGTGTGGCATAATCACCAAGAATAAATTTACATAGCTGTATGCCACTTGTTTTTTGTGTGGCTTGTTCCTTACTGGGTGGCGTGCAAGGAATGCAGGTCTGCACTGGAAACAAGGCCTGCAGAGGTTGTTAGACGCAGGAGAAGAGAGGCTGCAGGAACTCAAAAGTGGTAGCCTGAACTCAAATAGGGGACGCTAAGTTGAGATCCAATTTACTTTGAGTAAAGGCCATAGAAAGACTCCAGTCTGAAAAAGCTGCTTCCAGTCAGAGTAAACAGTACTGAACTGATAGACCAATTTTTCCTGAAATATTTTCTACATTATTCTGTGTTGTTCCTGAGACGTAGAGGGGTGTACAGTGCACTTGTTCCATTAGTGCAAGGATTTTCACTTGCACAACAGAACTTCTCTCCGCGTGTGACTCATGCCCTTCTCAGATCTGCTCTGGAGGATTAGGAGAACATCTGTAGGGGCCATACAGGGGAAAGAGAAGGGTAGACTGTTCCTCTGCGCTAGCAAATCCTTGGAACATCGCCATAGCACTCTGGATACAACCCACAATTTTTTCTTGAAAGTTTAAAACTCTTATCCTTTAACTGTAATATCTTCTATTAACAAGATGCACAGTAGCAGATATACAGTTCTCAGTATGCTGCTCAGAAAATATGACTCTCCCTTGAATAAAATGGAACATTACGTTGTTTAAGCAACAAAACAGATTGAATAATTATGTAAGGGATATTTCCATATACAAGTGAAAGTTTTGCTGTGGAATGATTAAAATGAAAGTATTTGTATGGTAGTAAAGCTATATATTTATGTTTATAAAATTGTCCTATACTTTTAGTAATGCTGGTTTAGCTCCATTGGCTGAAAGGAAGTTAGTGATATTGTTGATGCTCTCCCTGCCTTAGCTCCCAAGCATGTACGAAATCCATACAAACAAGCATGGGTGCTGGTGGTATAGTTGTATTCCATGTATCAATTTATGTATGTTCCATGAATGAGATTTGCTACATTGGCTCTGTGCAGACAAAATTAGCATCCTAAGATGTGGTTGGGAAAGAAATGCAAAGGATTAATTGGATAATCCTACATTTTCCAATAGTTGACAAGACGTGTGGAACGAGAAAGTTTTTTCTGACAGTATTGGCGTTAGCAAGAAACAGATATCTGTAACTGCAGATCCACAGGCAGCTGGATCTTCTTATGTGTGTGGATCACTCTGCTTCACTTTCATTTGAAGCCGAGTTTATATGTGTCACAGTTTGGTCGAAAACAGTTGATTGAACAGCACCGTCATTAAAACCTGCCTTTTATTTTCAGAGTTGATTCCTTATGGGAAGGGGGAAAGCTCAGCAATGCATCACTTGATTTCTTTCTAATGAATGACTGCATGGAAGTAAAGTGATTAATCACATGTGCATAGCTTGCATTCTTTGTAATGGCATCTAAAACTTTGAAAGGACCAGTACAACAAAAAACCACCTTGTCGCAGATTAATATTTTTGTTCCAGATTTGAAGTCCACCGAGGAAGCAGAACTGTTGAAACTCTCATTTTTCTTATGCACACTGCAGCTGGATGTCCATAGCAACCAATGAGCTGCAAGAGCATCCTACTAGCATTCTCTCACCCAGATAATTCCTACATTTCACTCTGCTTCCATTTAAGGGGCTGGGGGACTTCATATAAAACTCTAAAGTGTTGAAGTCTTGTACATTTCTTACAGGGCGCTTCTTTCTGAAGACCCTGTTTCTAGTAGAATATACTGGTATTGCAAACTTTGCATGAAGAAATTCAGGTCATTAATAAATGCAGAAACTATCAGGAGGCCATTAAAAGTCTTATAATGGTAACTAGAAGTTATATTATACTTTTGAGCAGTAAATCTCAGAGGTTTCCAATTCCTTTACAATCATGGATCCTGTAGCAATAAATTGGCATAGTAGTAAAGTTTCCCTCCCTATTCCAGTATTTTTTCCTTTTGCCTTCAGTCTTAACATGGAGTGTTAGCCACAAGTACAGCTTGAGTTCCTATCAAGTTTTATTTCTATGGCCAATTCAGATTTCACTCAGAAACTCTAGTACAATTGGGGGAAGTGGATTCTTCTTAATATCATTAAAGTAATATGCAACAATTGAATACCATGTTTGTTCAGTTCTTCCTTGAGGTTACTTGTTGAACTATGTATTTGAGGTACAGAGGGAAAATAT
This sequence comes from Podarcis bocagei, assembly GCF_964188305.1. Lineage (NCBI taxonomy): Eukaryota > Metazoa > Chordata > Lepidosauria > Squamata > Lacertidae > Podarcis > Podarcis bocagei. Next base: position 30,890,118 of record NC_138137.1, on the reverse strand, counting down.
TCTAAATATACATGCTGTATTCATGTTCCTTATACCACGGGGTGGGATGCAGAATTCCCATGTTTCGTGCATAATGCTTTGATTAAACAGTGGCTAAATGGTTTCAGTTTAACAGAAAGAGGGGAAATGAATATATTTTCAAAATATAGAGATTTGTTGTGTCCATACCTTCAGTCACCTCAGCACACTACTGAGGAGTCTATTTGTCTCTGTTGCACTCAGGACTCCGAGCCGTCAAATGAGGTGGTATCAGAGGCCTCAACTAATGTTGTACCCTCTACCTCAAGAAGTAGCTCTGAACAGCTGGTATCGGTGGCACAGACATATCCAGAAGAGGTAGGACATTCCGTGTCTATTCTGTTAATGAACTGACTATTGGACTCTTAAGAGGTTTTCTCCTATTCTTATTCATTCATTTTTGTATTGGTTTGATTCCGTTTCAAGAAAGCAGTGAAACTAAACCACACATCAGGCTTCCCAGAAAGTTACTATCCACCTATAAAACAAGTTCATGTGCTGAAGTAAAATTGGGTGAATTCCACCATTTAGGAAGGCTGTTCTTTCTGCTCTTTCTCTTCTCCTCAGGTATCCAATTTTCCAATATTTGATAGCATGTAAAATCAATTTCTGATGTCCACAGTAGTCACATAGGTTCACTCATATAATGTTGCTTGAGTAGACCCGTTTTTGGAGATGAAATTACATGTCATGAAAAAGCTAGCTCAGAGGATTTTACTTAGTAAATCTATCCACATAGATTTCAGAATTCTGATGAAAGGTAAGCTTGGCAATGACTTCTGGCTGCCATAATCTTCTCACTTAGCCAAACTCTTAGCTTTCAAAGTATAATAAAAGAAGTCACTGAAATAATGAAACTTCAATCTATAGATTTAGGGCTAAAATGCACAAGTAAATGTGCTAAAACAAATTGAGCTTCAAAGGAATTGTTGAGTAGGTAGAGTCTTGGGAAGAAGGAAGAGCAACATTAAATAACTCTAGTACTATCCTAAACCCTTGCTTTCTGGGGACTCCCATTTGTGCTTGTCTGGGCGGATGAGAGGTTGACAGGAACAGATCTGTAGCTCAGCCACAAAAGTATTTTTGAATCATTTGAGAAGTTTCCTGCGAGGACCATTTGGATGCTGGTAGAAGGTATCCGTAAATCTATACATTTTAGTGGCCAACTATTAAACTTTGGTTTTATAAACTGGAGTGGATTAACTGGATAGGTCTCTGTTGGAAGTGAGGGTTTGGGTTGCGCACAGGGACTTTTGTGTGCAAGCCGTCTCACCTACACTCAAGTTTGTCTGGATAGAACTGACAATAGGAACTGACCTTTCCACTCCATCCTTAACCTCCTTCTGCTACTCTTAAGTGCTTGGAGCTATTAAACAACAACAACAACCCTGAAGCCACTCAAATGCAGTTACTGTTCTGTCCTGTTCTCTCCCTTCGCTAGAGGTTGTATCATCCTTCTCATTCTAGCTCTGTCTGATGTTGGAGTTCCTTGTACACGGAAGACTGGAATTGACAATTGCTGCCTATCATCCTTTAGGCTTGTGGTTTGGCTTCCTTACATTTCCTCGTTTCTCCCCAGGACTGTAATTGAAAAGTTCCTCACTTAAAATTCTTACCTTTGAGAGACTGGAAAACAGGCCTTTACACTGTTGGCCTTCATTCTTTGTGTTTCGTTATAGTTGTAGCCATTAAAGCTTCAATATTCGATGGATTCAATGGGTTATTTTTCAAGGCAGAAAACTATTTTAAATGTGTGTGGTGTTTTCTGTGTGCAAATTAATGTTAAAAAGAGCAATGCAACTAAACACCCATTACCAAATACACAGATAAAATCTTCTTTACCCCTTCCAGTGATCATATGCCCCAGCTTAGTCTACTCTACCCTCTTGTCCAGTTAACAAAATAAGTGGGTAGAGAAAGCAATTTCTGCCCAGACCTTTTGGTGTGCATATGCCTGGATTCAGCCAACATATAGAATTTAATCATCTATTTCACAATAGTATATACTATTTCGTAATCTCCATAGCTGCATTGTGAAACAGAAAATGACTACATTGTGGAATACTGGTATGCATATGCTGTTATTTTGGCTTTCTGCATGCAACTTTCATATACAAGATCTGTGCAAAACATGAAGGCTGATCTAATGGGAAAGTATCAAAGTATATTTTTGACTCCGTTCCTGGTTTTATAGGCATTCCGTGCTTGTGGCACTGCAGACTCTTCACAGTAATAACAGATTATGCTTTTTAATGGGTAATGATATGTCATCTTCCTAAGTTAACTTAGATTTGTTTCTGCTCTTTCTGTGAGATGCTTTGAGCACAATTATGGGAAAGTAGCATATAAATAAACTACTATTGCTAATAATGATGTTACGTACTCCGCAAGCAGCTTATAGCCCAGTCCTGTGCTGAATGAAGCATGCCTCAGTCCGTTGAAATCAACTGAGCTTAAGCGTACCTCCTTCTGCACAATACAGTGGTGCCTCGCAAGACGAAATTACAGTGGTGCCTCGCAAGACGAAATTAATTCGTTCCGCAAGTTTTGCCGTCTAGCGAATTTTTCGTCTTGCGAAGCACAGTTTTAACGGTTTAACAAAGTCGCGAGACGTTTTCGTCTTGCGAAGCAAACCCATAGGGAAATTCGTCTTGCGAGGCAAATCGAAAACGGAAAAACCTTTCGTCTAGCGAGTTTTTTGTCTTGCGAGGCATTCGTCTTGCGGGGCACCACTGTAATCCGTTCCGCGAGTCTCTTCATCTAGCGGTTTTTTCGTCTTGCGAAGCAATCCTATTAGCGGATTAGCTCTATTAGCGGCTTAGCAGCTATTAAAGGCTTAGCGGCTTAGCGGCTAAAAGGCTATTAGCAGCTTAGCGGCTTAGAAAAGGGGGGGCGAAAAAAATTCACACCACTCGCAAGACGTTTTCATCTTGCGAAGCAAGCCCATAGGGAAATTTGTCTTGCGAAGCAGCTCAAAAACGGAAAACCCTTTCGTCTAGCAGGTTTTCCGTCTTGCGAGGCGTTCGTCTTGCGGGGCACCACTGTACATGCACCATATGTGAAAGAAGTGTACAGTACAGTGCAGATCAATTTGGTTTCAGTACAATATGATAAGTTACTGTTTCCAACATTATAGATCTTATTTAATTTTTTTAACTGTTTAATGCCCTTGCCCCCCCCCCCAACATTGAGCTCAGCCAACTGCCTTCCAGGTTCAAAAAAGGAAACCCCAAACTTTTGGAGAAATTTACCTCTGTAGATCCTTTCCCCAATTTTGTTGAGAACATTTTTCATCTGCGGCCTTAATGTGTATTAAAATAGGATATATTTCAGATAAAATCTTTGTGACTTGATACAGAGCACGCACTAAATTTTATATCCCATTTCATGGCTTGATCATCATGTGTTTATGATATTCTTTAACTGCTTGCAGTCTGCAAAAAGCCAACATTCCCTTCTTCCTTTAAGTTGTGCAGTTTTCCTGCTCTTCTCTTCCTTTCCATTAATGAAAATGTTAAAAAGCAAACACAAATCCCAGCTACAAATCCTTTCCCCATTATTTCCACTGTAAGGCCAGAACACTAAATTACAAAAACTAATAGAAAGCTCAATAATGATGATATTTACAAAATGACTTCTGGAAGCAGTATCTGTTATGTTCTGTACAGCATGATAACACTTATTTCTTCTTGTAATTTCTGCTATTGTTTCATACTGTTTTAAATATTCTTCTACACTAGTTTATGGGTGTAACTAATTGCTACATTCTGCTGGTTTGATTACAATCACTGTGTGCAATTTTACAATTCTGGTACCAGTACTGGAAGATGAAGGTATATCTTTCTAGTATTGAGTGGAGAATACAAATAGCGTTGTACTGCCCAAACTTGATTTTACTGTGCAGTTCTGAATATAAATTTTCTACAGCTGTTGTGGTAATATTAGAACGTATCATAAAAAAAACTCTATAGAAGTGATTGGAAATTGGAAGACTTAATTTTTTGTTGTCTACACTTTCTCTCTCAACATGCATATACACACACTACTCATGAACATTATTCTCATAGCACATTGATAATCACAGAATTCACATGTGCTTTCTTGACAATTCACTGCTGCCATAAATCCCTTTCCCAGCTGAACCTGTCAACAGCCCCATAGCATGTTTGTCCTTAACTTAGAAACCAAGCTTTTTAGTAAAAAAATAAAAAACATAATAATCCATAACATCTAAGCAACTGAGCTAATAGCTAACAAGGACCTTTAGCATTCATATTATTATTACTAGGGCCTGTGCCCCTGCTTCCTTTGTTCACTAGCACCCACACTTCTGTAGACCTGGCTAAACATCCTATTTTGATAAACTGTGGGACAATTTGTGGTTCACTTGTGGTTTGCTAAACAAACCATGGCTTAGGGTTACATGCAAACTTGACCTTGTCTGTCCTCTTTATCTCTCTCCTTTAACCCGTAGGAGACTGGCACCTAGCATGATCTGTTAAAATCTGAATAGACATTGTATGGTTAGAAGTTCCCATTGGCCTCTTTACTTCCTTGGTCCAAAATGATTATAACCTACTTAGATTAATCTGTGATAAAATGATAAAAATAAATGCTCTGCCTTGTCAGCTGCACAGTAATAAGAATTATGATATTAACTTGACAAGGTTTGTAGTCAACTAACTTTTACTCAGGAGTAGACACATTGAAATTAATGGGCCTAAGTTACTTATGGCCATTAATTTCCATGTGTCTACTCTGAGCAAAAGTTAACACAAATATTATCTGCTCCGTTAATTCCATTTTAAAGGAAAGTTGTTTCCACTCAGCATTAGTTTCTCAGACATCCTGGAAATGTTTATTTGGAGGGCTGGGTATAAATATATTGACTTACTATATAACAAGTGTTTCCGCCTTCACACATCAACACTATTTCTATCACTCCTGTATCTTCTATTCATGCATTATGGTACAGTAAGGAAGATGGGACTAAAATTGAGCCATGAAGGGCCAGCCACCAACCGTAGATGGATTTCCTGCCCTTTTGACTTGCCACTTTTAACTCATCTCTCTGCCTGTAATAAATGAAATTGCAGTTTGGTTTGGTTTGGTTTAGTTTGGTTTTCTTAGTCATGTACCTCTTCTTAAAAAATCAATTTCCCTCTTCCCCCATTTAGAATGCTGTTGTGTTCTTTTTAAATGATAAAAAGCAACTCGAAATTGTGTTACAGCAATCATTTAAATAAAAAATGTATGAGAAAGCAAGAAAAAACAATATTGCCTTGCAAGTTAATTTATTAGTATGCATGTTTAAGCTGAGGTAGCTGAATTGGAAGACTTCTAGTTTAAATATGAATTACTTCTGTTAAAACATTTTCACAAATCCAGGGCATTTGTCTTTATTTAACCTTTTCACAGTCTCTGCCTTTCTTTAAAGTACACTTAGTCCAATTTCTTCTATTACTCAAGGAGGTATTTAATACATGACTTAGTGTCATTTGCATTATACAAGAAGATTAACTTTACAAGCTGCGCTATTAATCTGAGTAGCTCTACATATTGACCTATGAAAGAGCATAATTGTTAGCTTAATTAAGTTAATTAATTGTCACACTCTGATGAACTTAGTATTGAGAGGAAATTAAAGGCAAATAGAAATTGGCATTCATTGGTTAGAAATCATATTTCATGGAATGTTATAGTGCATTCTATTTAGATGACACAAACATCTATTGTATAGTTAAAGCTATGCAGGCAATTATGAATGTTAAATGGTAATAATTTTGGAGTATTCTTTCTGATTGATAATCTGTCAAGTTCTACAGTATCAGATAAAGATATGCCTTGGAAAATTTATACTAGAATTGCAATTTGAATAGCCTGATTTCTCATGTGTGGTCTGATAATGAGAGAATTTGGAATGAAAACACAACCATTCTTGTTTTCCTTACTGTCCCACAAGAATTTAAGTGAGCCCTTCAGCACACAATGAATGACTTAACTGGCGCTATATCTATCTATCTAACATCTATCTATCTATCTACCGTATTTTTCGCTCCAAAACACGCACTTTTTTGCTCCTAAAAAGTAAGGGAAAATGCCTGTGCGTGTTACGGAGCGAATGCACTCGACTGGATCCATGGCTGCCGTCAGTCAGGCAAAGCGGGAGCCGCTTGCAGGGCTTTGCACGGCTCTAGCTTTGCTTGCTTTACAGCCAGGAGAAGGGGGAGGAGCCGAGGAGGGAGGGAGGGAGGGAAGGAGAGCCATGGCAGCAAAGCGGGCAGCAGCCGCTTACACGCGAGGAGGGACAGACGGGAGCCATAGCGAGCCGGAAAGGCGCCGTGTAGCCAGCAACAGCTGATGCAACCTCAGCTAGCAACGCTCTCTAAACGGAGCAATGAGGCTGCAGAGGGAGGGCAGGGCACAGGAGGACTCTGAGCCACGAGCGCAGTGAAAACCAGTAAAAAAGTTTTTAAACAGGCTGCTGGGGACAGGAGGGCACGGGATGAGGGAGAGGGGGAAATTACGATTCTCCCAGCGTCTCAGCTGATCCGCTGAGCAGGACTTGGGTTGCAGGGGATTCACCATTAGCTGTGTAAAGCAGCAAAGAGGGAGAGAAGGAGCAAAGCGGGAGAGGAAAGGAGCTGCTTACACTGCTGTAAGTGGCTGCTGTCCGGTTGGCTCCTTTAAAGCAACAGTGCTCTTTCCCTCCCCTCTCAGCTCGCCGAAAAGCTCCTTTTCCACACACCCCACTCGAGCTCCTTCTCCCCTTTAACCCTTGCCTGCATCATTAGCCACATCCTTCTCCACACATCCCACGCGTGTTCCTTCTCCCCTTAAATCCCTTGCCTGCATCATTAGCCACATCCTTCTCCACACACCCCACGCATGTTCCTTCTCCCCTTTAACCCTCGCCTGCATCATTAGCCACATCCTTCTCCACACACCCCACGCGTGTTCCTTCTCCCCTTTAACCCTTGCCTGCATCATTAGCCACATCCTTCTCCACACACCCACGTGTGTTCCTTCTCCCCTTAAATCCCTTGCCTGCATCATTAGCCACATCCTTCTCTACACACCCCACGTGTGTTCCTTCTCCCCTTAAATCCCTCTCCTGCATCATTAGCCGCATCCTTCTCTACACACCCCACGTGTGTTCCTTCTCCCCTTTAACCCTTGCCTGCATCATTAGCCACATCCTTCTCCACACACCCCAAGCGTGTTCCTTCTCCCCTTAAATCCCTTGCCTGCATCATTAGCCACATCCTTCTCTACACACCCCACGCGTGTTCCTTCTCCCCTTTAACCCCTTGCCTGCATCATTAGCCACATCCTTCTACACACACCCCATGCGTGTTCCTTCTCCCCTTAAACCCCTCTTCTGCATCATTAGCAGCATCCTTCTCCACACACCCCACGCGTGTTCCTTCTCCCCTTTAACCCCTCGCCTGCATCATTAGCCGCATCCTTCTCCACACACCCCACGCATGTTCCTTCTCACCTTAAACCCCTCTTCTGCATCATTAGCAGCATCCTTCTCCACACACCCCACGCGTGTTCCTTGTCCCTTGAATGCTTTTCCTTCCCACTTAAAATGTGGTTACAAAGCACGTATCCACATGGATCCTCAGGATTTTTGCACTGGGTCACCCCAAGTTCACCATCAGATCACATAGCATATCCATGGCTACAGCCTGCACCAAAAAAATCATGCACCCACTGTTTCATGGGGCTGCAATGGCGCAGAAACGCGGTTACAAAGCATGGATCCACATGGATCCTCAGGATTTTTGCATTGGGCTACCCCAAACTCACCGTCACATCACGTCTGTGGCCACAGCATGAACCACAAAAATCATACATCCACTGTTTCGTTTAGAATATTTTTTTCTTGCTTTCCTCCTCTAAAAACTACGTGCATGTTATGGTCAGGTGCGTGTTATAGAGCGAAAAATACGGTATCTATCTATCTATCTCATACCCATCCATAGCCTAGGAGTATTTGTCTACATTTACTTTTCTGTGGGCTCCTTGTAAAGTTATTGTTATTGTTGCTGCTAAAAAAACCCCGCAAACCATCTGGAGACATTGTGGGGTTAAAAAAATTATGCATGGGGAAAAGAATGGATAGTGTTACTCTCTCATAATACTAGAACTCAGGATTATGTAAGGAAACTAACAAGCAGAAGATTAAGAGCCTCTCCCACACCTGAAAGATCATTATTGTCAGGAAGCATGTAATCAAATTATGAAATTCATTCCCACGAGAAGTGATGATGGCCACTAGGTCATAGCTGTCAAGTGTCCCTTATTTGAAGGGACAGTCCTTATTCCAGCGCCATGTCCTGCTGCTGTCCCTTATTGATGGATGTCCCTTAAATGTCCCTTAAATGATGTCCCTTAAATTTCAAAGGAAGCAGCTCCTCTCCCTCCCTCCCTGCCGGCCAGGGAGGAGGGAGGCTCCAACTGTGTTGCTTGGCTGTGCTGCTCACCCAATAAGAAGTCTAAGAACGACTGAGGGACGCCATTTTGTTGCACGTGCTGCTGCAAACTTTGCAGTGCAAAGCCAGGCCGGGGAGCCATCTTAAGTTGAGGCTACATAGGCCTTGTGGTGCATGTGATTCAGATTCTATTCAGTTAAACCTCTGGTTACAAAGTTGGTTGGACAGTGTTCTCAAAGCTACCAGCATGCGTTTGACCAGACTGCAGGAGGACAGGAAGACTGGAGTGCCTGGAACAGATGAGGCTGCAGGTCCCTTATTTTGGCTGCTGGTCCCTTATTTTCAAGGCTGCTGGTCCCTTATTTTCAAATCTGTAAGTTGACAGCTATGCACTAGGTTAGATGTCTTGAAAAAAGGGGGTTAGACAATTCATGGAGGACAGGTCTATACATGGCTGCTACTGAAGATGGCCGCATCAAACCTTCAGGATCAATAGAATTTTGTCTCTGAACAGCAGTTACTGGGGGCAACAATGGGAGAGTTATCTCGTGCTCTGCATTTGGGCTTCCAGGAAGCATCTGCTTGGCCACTGTGGGTAACAAGATTTGGTTCTCGAGTACGAAATGTAAACATGATGTAACTCCTGGTGCTGAAAAGGACAAAAAAAACCCTCCCCTTAATTGGTTCCCCTCTAGCAAGGCAGGGGAATTCAGCATGCAGAGATCAATTTACGCAATTCAGACCAGAATGCCATACAGAAAGATCTTTGCACAGTAGATAAATCTGGTTGGTACAAGTAAGTGAGCCAAGAAACATGCTGCAAACCAAACAGGAAGTCAAAAAGTCCTTCCACTGGCCACACCTGAGGAAAGATGAATGAAAATCACAAGAGTTGTTTTAAAAATATTTATATTTTATTGAAATTTTTCAGTGGAAAAACAAGGGAAAGAAATGAAATCCAAAAAAGCAAAAAGAAGAAGTTGCTTGATAATGTATTACAATACAATATGTAGGTATGTAACTAACCTTCTAACCCGTCCTTTTACCTGGAGTTGCCAGGGATTGAGTTTAAGAGCTTATGCATGTAAAACATGCACTCTCCAACTGATCTATGATTGTACCATAGCAGTTCCAAGAAAACTATTCCAGAACATTCTTGATAATAAATAAGTTCATAATAAATAAGTTTGCTAACGTCCAGTAATGTCTAGACATTAGTTCTGGTACACAGAGTGATATCTTTCTTCTCTGTAATGGCATTGTGTCCTATGTCACTTGTTCAACATGTGCATTAAATAACTCAATTCCTGTGCTTTTTAGAGTTTCATTATGCTAATACTATTATTCTAGTATTATGAAATTATTGCTGTTTTGTTCAGTAATCTTCGGTATCTTCCAATTAAAAATGGCCAAATCTGTTATGCCCTTTGTTACTCTGACAATGGCATAGGTAACAATTACTCATCATCCCATAATGAATCATTTTTATCAGAGTCTTGTGTCTCTTCTATATATATAGAATAAATATTTATGTTTTCTCATTTTTCTGAAGTAGAAGATACAGACAAAATAGGTTTGAAGTGTCAGCTATAATTCATTGCTCTCAAGGAACGGTCTTATTCTGATACTGCATGGAAAGAAAAAAAAACTATCTAAATCATTTCACTGGCAAAGCTTATAACCAAGATAGCATCAGCATTTTCCTCCTTGAAAATATATCTGCCATAAATTAAATGAAATCTTCAGTATTAAAATGTCTGTGACAAGTTTAACCCCACCATTGCCATATATGTGTTTAGTAGCAAGGAATTTATGTATAGCTTTAAAAGAAAGGACAAATGAAAGTTAAAATGGATCTGTAGTGGGATTTTCAGTTGCTCTGTTAAAATAATACACCGAATCCTGCTAGAAATTGAATAAATAAAGTGTTAATCCCTTTTCCAGGCAGGTTGAAATTATAAGGTCTATGTGAGTACAGCTATGTGGGCACCAACATCCCTAGACTTGATGTATCTTCCATTTTTTGTTGCGTTTTTAAATGAAATGTCGGTGTTCAGGTTTAATTAGAAACTATGGCGACATCCAGTATTGTCAGCTCATTTGTAGAAAAGAGATCTATGCATAGGACAAGACTTCCCACTTCCTCTCCTCTCCCCTGCAACCTTCAATGCCCCACAAGGTTGTAGATTTGGAGGATCAGAGGGGACTAAAGGAAGGAGTTGAAGGTAAAGTCCTGCCATGCATGTGGAAGTCCACTCCCATCTCCATGGGTATCACCCTGAGTCGTACCTCTTCAAAGGTGAGAGAACGTTATGGCACCCTGCATAGATGCAGACAGACTGCCCTCTTCACTTAACCAGCAGCTCTAATCAATACATTTTATGGGAGGATTAGACTTCTGGGCACAAAATGGTGGGCTCTGGTTGCAATTATGCTTTAAACTAAAGCTAGATCTGTTGCGGTTCTTACAAGCTGCTTTATCATTACTACTTTATTTTACCTTACCTGGATCATGTCTTCCAAGGGAATGAGGGTGTACGGTCTGATATTATTCATTTATATTATTCTGTTTTCTTTATCTCAGTGCCTGGCATCAAAAGAGCTTATTCACATGCACCCAAGGATTAGATGTTACCCGACCAGTCAATAGTAATAATGATATGGAGTGGTGTTAATTAATCCATAGTCAGTGTGGGCAGTGGCCTCTGATAAGACTATACTATTTTTTCTTCAGGAACTGGGTTGGCCTTTCAAGGTTCATGATTTATCACCTTTCTCACCCTCTGCTTTCGTAAGACGTTGACTGTTCATTTAATGAAATTTTGCCTGCCAATAATACATTTCGGCACCCTTTCAGCCTTACTCATCACAAGCATCATTCCTGCTCTTAGTGAAATTTACCAATGTAATTAATATCCTCAGGCTGCCTATGATCTGTGTTTGCCTAAGAAGGTAGTACTATCTTAATTAGCTTCTACAATATTAGGTGATATTTTAGCTTGACAAAAATATTTGAGAAATAAGTATTTTTAAAAATTGAAAAATTCCACTACTTTCTTTAGATAGTTTTCACAATGTATCTGCTTTGGAAAATAAATAACACTTTGAAATATTGCCCATCTACAAGCATAGTGTGGTATTGAAGTAACCAGCAGCGATCCAAATGCAATGGTACCAGTCTTACTGTAGAATTAAAAAGGAAGAAGTTTTGTGTCTACGGTGTCAAGAATAATATAACTGATCATGTGGCAGTTTCTGTTTTCAAACTGCATTATCATTTCAGTAATGATAAGAATACTATTAATTTGATGCAGAAAAATTAATTACTATGATAAGGCAATGAAACTTGTTTAATAGAGCATAATCAGTAGCTAAAGTTTTCAGCACACATTTTTATTTCTTAGAATAAAAGAGGGCTGTGTCACTGTCTGTTTAATAGTGAATAAATCCATTTTAAGGCTATATATGAGTGAAAGAGTAGTGGAACGCCATTTATTGTTGAAGGAAAAGAGTTCTACCTCTTCAGCTCTCCATTGGTTTGCCTGGCTTTGCAAGGGATGCTCTGAGCTACTTTTGCTCCTGTGAAATGAGTGTCTTGTGATTCTCATGGCAGTTCTTTAGATTTCCAGATGTACTCCCCAAAAGTCTCAGTCACCCATGTCTATATCAGGCAAAGTATCATCAATAAGAAGTGTTCCAATTAATATTTCTAAGGTGGGGAGTGTTGTAACCTAAGTGAATCCAATAAATTGGCTGTTCTGTGCAGAACACTATTGTTAACAGATAACATTTAAAACAAAACTAAAATCCTGACAAGTAGATACTTATTGTAAAGACTCATTTATCCAGCTGGGAAAGCTTGTTGGAGCGAATATGTCTAGTTTTAGTGCAGATAGTGGGCACCTGCATATCTCAATGGGCGTGCTATTCCACAGAACAGGGGCAGCCACACTAAAAGCCCTGTTGTGAGTTACTTCAGAGTGGGCTTCTTTAGAACTTGCCAGCCCACAGTAATAAAAAGCAATCCTAGTCATCAAGGGTACCTACACCTCCAGTGACAGAACTGGATCCAGGTGCACCTCAAACTACACACTTTGCTACTTCAGGGAGAGTGAAACCACATCCAGGACAGGCGAATTACTGACCTACCAGATCCGGGAATATTTTGCAACTGGGGGGGGGGGCGTAGTCAATAAATACAGTCGAGTCCAAGGTGTTTTGTTTTGGGGGAGTGGCTGCACTATTGCCTCTTTCAAGGCAGCCAAAGCCACCCCTCACACAGGGATTCATTTACTGCACCCTGAACCCACCCAATAATGAAAAGGAGTCCTTTGGAAATAGGAATGAAAAGTCAATTTAAGTTATTATTTTTCTGATTTGGCCCAACCTTCTCATTCATCAATGATTATTGTCACTTCTTTGGAAGCACCACATAAGAATATTGTTCCCCACATGTACACCTTACACATCAGAGAGCATACACCTGCCTTGATATCTATGAACTTTGCACACAAAGTGCATTCCTGGCACAGGGCCACTTTCAAACAAGCATACATTCCATTTTAAACCTCTGGCAACACCTGTGCTATTTTCTAGAAAAAGAGGTACCTCCTTTGTTTTCTTATAATGGCACTGCCCCCTAACTGAGAGGTGCAGGAATTGAGTTCCTGTGAGTTCCTGCTGAAAAAAACCCTGGAATGCTGTAAAATTAGAGGGCTGTGGCATGTTACCTGTACTATTATTTTAATTGACCCTAAGATTCATCTTTGTTCTATAGACAGGCGCTCAATAGAATAATAGTGCTACCTGCTGATAGTTAAAGCTTATAATTATACCACGATACAAACAGTTTAAACAACTCTGCATCAACAGATTTCATATAAAATCATTTAGACTCTTGAAATTATGTACACTTCAAACCTTGAGTCAAAAGCAATTAATGTGTCTCCTTAGTGACACCACCTACGCTTATATAACGAGCAGTAAAAGCCCATCAAGTTCCACAACAGAGAGGACAACTTAAACAAACACTAAGCAGCCAAGTTGCTGCATTGCTGTTGCTGTTCCTAATCAGATTTTTGTATTCATTTTGTGTGCTTGATAATTACTCATGGCACTTAAAGACCTATACTGGCAGTAGGAGCCATGTTGCTTTGATTCCTTATAATACTGGGCACGTTGTAAGTACACGTTGTAAAGGAAACACAAACATTGACACGTCTTTGCAGCATTGTGCAATGTATTAATGAATAAGGCAGAGAGATACAAAATGCCTATCTTGCTTGTCTAAATTCCATCTCTTTCAACTTTCCATTTTTTCTTCTAATTTGTTTAATTTGCAATAAAGTGCTGTCATTTGATTTGTTAAAACCTCCCTCCGAAAGCACATGTGAATGCAAAGTGATAGGAACCCATTGACAGATTAAGACCAAGTAAAAATTAATCCATGCATTTAACTATAGCGTTCACCCTTCACTCAGAGGATTAGGATGGGTCATGAATTAACTCTTTGGATTTGAATCTCACTTATAAATACATCAAGCAACAGCTAGGTGAAAACTTCAACTGATTCATAAGGCAAAAGCAAAAATGTTAACTGGAATATTTGAGTCAGTAGTCAATTAGTTGTCTATATCCTGTGAATATGTTGTGCTCTTACTGTGTTTTATTATGGCTTTTAATAGTACAATAGTCATATATTTTACTAGTAAACAACCTTGTAGATTGTATGGATGAAAAAGTAAACATTACATGGAAGAATGCCAAGAGTTTGCAAACTTAAGTGCATTCAATAGTCTCAGTAAAGCTAATAAAATCTCGAGTTTATTTTCTTTTGGGTCCACCACATACCTGGAAAGCACTTTGAAATAGTTGATATTACATTAGTTGTGAAAAGCGAGCGTTTTTAGTGCTGTAGGTATAATATACTTGTTCTGTCATGGAAGTGTATAACTCTAGTAACAGCGAAATTGTATTTACCTCTGCATCCTTATTTAGATTTGGTATCATCAAGTCACATCAAACTGCATACATAACCACCCAATCATTTAATTTGTGTTATTAAATATGTTGTTTGTGTCCGCATGTAGTTACTGAAAACTGTACAAAAGCATCAGTAAATAGCAGTCTTAATTGTAGTGGCTGCAAGCTAGAGAACATTATGTGTAGCCAAGTCTCACTGGCTGTCATGGAAAGCCAAGAACGGCGTACGCAAGCCATTGAATAGCTAACAGTGGGGAAGCACTGGCTGTGCTTAGCAGTGCTCGCTTGCTGGATCACAGCCAGTGTCTGTACTAGACCACTGCCTGCTCCTTGGCTTTGACGCTTCAGCAGGAGGCTTTTCAGTTAAATCAAAGATAGCACTTGGGTAGATTTTTCTGAAAGTTTGCAATTTGGAGATATATAACACTTACTTTTGTTTCTGAAAGTAGGTCTTCTATTTCCACAAGTGATACCTGCAAAGCCTGTAACCGTTTCATGCACATAAACATGCCAATCAAAATCCACAAAAATACAAACACTGCAGTTGGTTGTTTCTTCCTTCCTGTCAAAATTATATCTTATGATTCATGACTATCTCTGTTCCTAGGGAAGCTTTCTAGCCTGCCATGTTACACAACTATGTGGGACATGACCACATGCATAGAACCACATATGGGAAAGTTACCCAGAATCCCAGGATGCTCTTTTTCTCTCTAGAGAGGGACCTGTGGTTGTATCTTCCTTCTAGCGGCCTATCTCTTCTCTCAGCTAGTTGTGGTTGTACTTATTCAGTAGCGTTAGAATCCTGAGCTTGCACTGTAGAAGTAAAGATGCTTTGTTTGGACTAGAAACCCCATTCTGATGTCAACTGTTGGCAACCTACAATTTTGGAAAGCATTCTGTTCTCTTTGGAAAGCAAGTGGACATTGCTTTTGATCCAGATTTTCTTCTTCTTCTAAACTCCATGTGAGGTTTTTGGGAATGCTTCATTGCTGAGGCAGGGGAGCAGGAGAAAGAATGCAATGCCATGATTAAAGTGAAGTTCATTTTGATATTACAAGGTCATTATATAAAACTGTAGATCATAAGCCAGCTAATGACATCAGTGGAAAGTACCTTTTAAAAATGACAGCTGTTTGTTACACAGCAACCTACAAAATTCTACTTGTAGGTGTGTTTTTCCCCCTGAATGTAAGACAAAAGTAAGGATTATATAACGCTGCGTTGGGAAAATTTGTTTGTGAATGGATTGAGTTCTGTTACACTTCTGGGTACGAAGATCAGCCTGAAATTCAGTGAACCCTTAAAACTTATGTCACAGATGAAGTGTCAGGCAGGCTCCCCTGAGGGTTTTTGTCTGGAGACTAGGAAAGAAATTGAAAACACCAAGAATTTTGTCAGTGTTTTTTGGAGCATTTAATGCATGTGACATTTATCCTACGTGGTTTTAAGTTAGTCAGTGGTATGCTATATTGTACCATACTTAATTTCTGTTGCGGTTTCTAATAGCATCATAGCCAGAAAAAAATAAAGACCAGCTGAATTGTTCAGGTCATTTAAAAATGGAATGAGCCATTATTTGAGAATCTGGTGATGAAGTTAATGCATATTTATTAGACAGGAGGAGTATATATTCTCTGTGACAGATGTGGTGCTTCTGCCCTTCTTTCTTCTCATTCAGCAGTCACAACTTCTTCGCTATCTTGTTCATTTATCAGTTGACATAAAAATGATACTCTTGGGACTGTCAAGGCCACTTTTGGAAAAAAGAATTCTCATGAGAGCTCAATTCTTCTTTTGATCAGTGTTCATTAAGTTGACATGTGCATGCTTGTATTCTTTTGGGATTTAACAAAATTAAACACCAGTATTCTAATGAAGTATTTTGTTGAAACCCAAGAGGTAGGAAGGAAGGGGAAAAGAAAAACCTTTCTTTTGTTTTTATATGAAGGATGTTCTATATGTAGTGCAGCCAGCATAGTCCCAAACTGGTTTGAGATTTATTTAACTGCAACTTTTAAGTTACCGAGAAAGAGAGAGGGAGGGAGAGAAATCAAGCATTCAGAGGAGTTGCAACAGGGACAGTGCTATAAGGTTTTTCTGTTGCTTCTGTTAGTATTTTTGTTTCTTATTTAGATTTATATCCCACCCTTTAAATACATGACCAGAGTGCCTTACAGTATATTTAAATTACCATAAAATAACTAATACATTCAACTAAATGAAAAACATCAATCCTATAAAAGCAGCATTCAAGTGAAACAGATCAACAACATTTTAAGAGCTAAAATGAATAGGTCTTCACAGTTGCTCAGTGGTTGGAAATCTTACGTTTTGGGTTCTAACTTGAGCCCTGTTTGTCTGTGCTTAAAAACTTGTTTCACGTTTATAGCTAAGTGCCGGAGCCTTAGTGGTGAAAATGAGAGCTCAAGCACTAGCACTCAGTAGTGTTACTGACATCAGTGTGTAATGTATTTAACCCAGGATCAGAAGAGGAAAGCCCAGAGCCCAGCACAAATGGTACCAGTTTCGTTTTAACAATTTATTAATTTCCCCTATTGAAGAGCTCTTAAGATTTACACATGCATAGGCTCTGAAGGGATGTAGCAACCACAGATAGTTGCTCTGTCTAATTAGATGGGCAAATCTAGCAGCACGGAGAGATGGTTAGAGCTGGATGGTTGGTAGAAGCTTCACACTGCCACTTGAGGTGCTGTAGAGGTTTTTACCAAAAAAAAATCTGTTCCCAGAGATCTTGTACTGTTCCTGCCTCTAGTTCTTCACTCCTCACAGCCTGTTTTCTCTGTTTGTTCAAATTTATATGGCAGGCAAGTTGTCATTATGATTACAGGGGTCGCCAGATTAGTCAAGTAGCTGTTGTATGGCTACTGCTTTGACTCTGCAATTTCAGCCAATTCATGCCTTGTTAACTTTTAACGAAGGTAGCTCACTTCTTGGTTTTCGGAGACAAAGTCCTGTTTATTTGAGAGAACCGACAATGGCTCTCAGCCATTTCAGCAGAACAAGCATTCATTCAAACATTCATTTAGCTTATGATTGATTGCATTAAAAATAGCAATATTTTACATTTGACAGAGTATGCATGAATACATGGGTATATTCACAAGACTTTAAGAGACAAATTTTGCATAATAATATTTGACAACTGTGTAAGCACTGTGTGAAACTCCCATACTCTTATTCTTTTCTTGCAATCTATATTTCCAACAATTCTGATTCTTGACTAGAGGAAAGAGTATACATGGGTGTGTACATGAGTCCTTGGTCACTGAAAGTGTTTGCACTAGCTTGAGTGCTGGCAGGAATCTTGGAAACAGCTATATTTCTACACTGCACTAATTCCTTCCTAAATTCCTTCCATTAATTTAAATGAGTATCATGCAGCTAAATGAGAATCATACAGTTCAGATTTGATACGCTGCCTTAGTTGCTATGCAACTGGTTTTACATTTTGGAAAGCCTGCTTTCTACCTGGTATTGATGATTCAGCAGTGCAACTCCTAGAATTGGCATTTCAAAAGCAAAGGAATTACTTGAAGCAGCTAATGGCACATGAACTGCATTTTGGAGTCCATTTTGCCTCTTGCCCCTAAAACGTCAACTGCAGCTGCCTGCTTTTCTGTCTGACTCCTTGGCCAGCTGAAATGTTTTTAAAAGCTTGATTTCCCATTCTCAACTCCTTCCCACCTCTCATTACCCTTTTATCTGTTTCTTAATTTTTCCTCCTTCCGTGGTTAAGGACAGGATAGCAAATATTCAGTCATTATGCAGAGGCCTGTGTTGTTCCAATTTTAATTGTTCTCTGATTCTGCAGTTGTTACAGATAATGAAACAACTCAACAAAGTACTGTTATATCTCTTCATATAAACATTAACAGACAGTTTTCAAATTAAGTCAATTCCCCCTTCCTAACTTATAAGTAATAAAATGCTGATCTGAAAATAAGCATTATTACCTTGCATTTTTGAAACTTAATCCCATGGCAATATTACATCATATATTCATAAAGAAACATGCTGTTCATTTCCTTCACTGTAAGCCAACCAGGCTTGTAGAAAATATACTGAGGACCTTTTAATGTATTGTGGATTTGACTAGATTATAGATCTGCATTTAAAATTAATCTAGATTTTTCCCCATTGGAAAGTGTTTAGTTAGAAATTGAAATACCACCTGTAATGAGTATGGGTTGCTCGTGCGTAAGTTGCCGCCTCTCCTGGCTATGTTGCCTGGTTAAACCTTTCTGTCTGGACAGCCCTTCACTTCGTGGCTGCCTCAGTCGCTAGCAGAATCCGTCAGTGGGCGTTTCTTAAACCTTTTCCAACATAAAAGTTCTTTGACGCCAAGTCTCCTCCTACTCTCCCTGCGCAGAAGTCTTCTGCGCAGGGAGGGCGTGGGTAGCGGAGGACCCGTGCTCTCCCCGCTGGTGTCCGGTGAAGAGTCCTGGAGCCCTCTCGCCGATTCCCCCATCTGCCCCCCTTTATCCCTGGTGTTGCGCTGATTTGCTTCCCCATCTGTTGAGCTGCCTCTCTCCCTGCTGGGCCCTTCTCCAGCATCATTTGAGAGCCTTCCCTCCGCCTCTAGCTCCGATGTCAGTTCCCTGACACCACCAATACATTATTTTTAATTATTCTAACTGATAATCCTAGTGGCACAAGAATACCTTGCTGTTCTCATACATTATGTGTATAACAATAACTAAAACAACATGATCTTAAACCACTTGTTCTTAAATAGAAACTGATTTAAGAGCAGTTTTCCCTGCTCACCTTTGCTTTTGCCCTTTATTGGTTTTGCTAACATAGTGAAGGCTGGAAGAAAGGGAAAAGATGGTAGTGTCTGGTGAAACTGATGTTTTTTTTAAGATCTTCCCATTCTGTGACTCCTTTGGCCTGTAATGGCTCTTGCAGTGTCTGCCATATTTATCTCAGTATAAGCTCTTCCAATAAATATATTTCAAAATATTTCACTGGCCCCCACTGCATGTTGATTAGGAACTAGAACTTTTATTTGTTTATACTCGGTGCTTTTTTCTGGGGGGACTCAGGGGTACGCATACCCCTAAACATTTTGAGAATCTTTGTACTTTTGTCCATTTACTGTATTTATTTTTCCCGATTTGAACTATAAAAAGGTGATTTTCTTCAGTCAAAATGAGAGTACCCCTAAACATTTTTCTAGAAAAAAGCACTGTTCATACTCAATGAGGCTATAGCATAGAGGTTACTTTTGAAAGGCTCAACACTTTGTTTCAAGCACACACTCTTTACAGAGATTTTTAAGATCTTCCTTTACTTCATGCTTTAAACCTGTCACTGGACAGATCAATTCTTTCTAGGATGGCCATTGTCCTACACTACCTATAAAACACAGTCCCTTTTACAATCCCAGGTAGATACAACCTTGTCTGCCTATAGAATTTCCCTATCTTTAGAATCATAGAATTGGAAAGGACCACAAGGGTCATCTAATTCAGTCTCTTGCAATGAAGGAATCTTTTATCCAAGGTGAGGCTTGAACCCACAACCCTCAGACTGAGAGTCCTCTTTTCTACCAACAAAGCCATCCCACTGAGAACCAATTCACTATCAGTCCCCACTGACAGATAAACCCTATCTGAGTCCTCTCAGATAGCCAGATACCCCTTCTGCCCATCCCTGTCTCTAATCACAGGTCCCTTCTAACCCACAGGCAATCCCTGCCTGCACTGTCTCAGACAGTCCCTATCAATCTGTTAAACTGTCAGCATCTAACTTAAATTCCTCTCCCTTTCTTTCTCCTGATTGGCTGTTAGACTCACCAGTTTCCATTGGTTATTAAGTCAACAGGAGGTAGACTCAGGGCCTGTCCATCACAAGTTGCTCTAAATTTATTGTACAGCTTCAACCTTTATCTTATTTAATAAAGGGGGGGTTTTTTCCCCAGTACAAAAAAAAATCCCCTACAGTTCTTTTTACAGTAAATTTAATGAAGTGTTTCCAGTAAGTTCATTTTGGCATCTATCATTGCCCACCAAAGTGGGAATTCAATGTAGAATCGTAAATTAATTGCCCTTTATAGTAAATGAAATAAGAATTCCAAATATGCAGCATCAGGACATTTAATTGTGTTCCTCAATTGCTTATCCAATGCATTGGAAAACTGAATCAAGAAAGACAGAAGAAAGCAGCCAAAGGTTGCTAAATGTAGCGCGTAACACAGATTTTGAACTTTACTTAATGATCTGAGTGTTTATTACTATGAAATAAATGCACCATTTCAAGAATTATGGTGGAATTGTAAAACATTAAAATTCTAATTAATTTTGGTCAGAGCCATGCACTCTGCATATTTCCCCTATTTTCTCCCCTAGTATGGACAACTTGCTTAATAATTGAGATAATTTTATATTTGCTATGCAGTGCTGTCCCCCTTTATACTTGGAAATGAAAGTGTCAATTGTGGTGGAGTAGGATTCTGTGCTGAAGGTACAGACATAGAATCAATGAATTATAGAGACCTCGAGGGTCATCAAGTCCAACTCCCTACAGTGCAGGATTCATGCTTGCAGCTGTCCCTGCTTGCACTATGAACTCAACAACTTTGGCTGCCCTCCCCAACAAAAATCCTGGCTACGCCCATACATTAACAGATCACACCAGTGTGGTTGTGATATAGCAGACTAACATAGCATTCTAACATAATTGCAGGAGGACATTTTTAAAATTTAAGAATCTCAAATATTGGGGAACAGTGTGATCAAAGCAGCCTGCACACTCAGCATGAGTGCCTTTGTACAGTTTGTGGCACCCCAACTCTCTCATACAAACGACCATTTTAATTTCCCACAATTCCCCTGATGTTGTGTCACCCCAGGACACTATGGGGAATTAAAATGGCCACCCATCACTGCAGCTTAAACCCACCATCATTTGAAGGGCTCCATCAGTGGGCAATTGACTGACTGATTGCAATCTTGCAGGGAAGGTTTTTAGTTCGACTTGGTTTTTCAGTGTGATAGATAGCATCTCCCTTAGGCTCCCAGCTTCAGATTCTTTCCCCCACTTTCTCTCACAGCAGCAGACTCTCCCTCCCTTTCCCATTCTTTTACACCATCTTGGGCATATAGAAAGAAGTTCTCAGAGGGTCGTCCTCTACAGGTGAAAGTGTATGCTACAATCGCGAACAACTGCAAGCACCAGAAAGAACACTCTACTAGCAACAAGGTTTGAATTTGGTACTACAGCATAATTATTTCATTTCATTAAGAACACATTCTAGAAATGGGTAGTAATATTTGGATTAAGAACATTATGGGTGAGTGTTTTTTACCATTACAGGTCAAACAATGAGAGTCCATATTCTGATGAACAGTATATTACATCTTCAAATATTTATGGCTCAATCTTGCATGCAAGAACAGTGTGGTGTAGCAGTTAGAGTGTTGGACTAAGATGTGGGAGAACTGGGTTTAATGCATGTAGACCACAAGGCTTACCTAATGACTTTGGATTCAGGTAGGTAGCCATGTTGGTCTTGACGCAGTCTAAATAAATTAAAAAATTAAAAAATTGTCCAGTAGAACCTTAGAGACCAACTAAGTTTGTTCTGGGCATAAGCTTTCATGTGCATCTGAAGAAGTGTGCATGCACACGAAAGCTTATACCCAGAACAAACTTAGTTGGTCTCGGCAATTTTTAATTTTATTTTACTAATGACTTGGGGTCAGTCCCCATCTTTCAAGACCAATGCACCTAACAGGGAGATGCTTAGAGGGTAAATGTGACAGGAACAGGTATGTTATCCTGGATAAAAACATAATAACATTTTAAAAGGCAGGTATACTTTCTGGGTGTGCCTAGAAATACCCGTGAGAATGTACAAAACGTTGGAAAAACACATTTGGCGATGAAAATGAAAAGTATTTCAGTGTCAGTAAGAATTATGATCTTTATTTACATGCAGGACAATGCTTGTGGTGCTCTCTATTTGATGCGGGTTTCATGGGCTGTTTCAGTGGTGATGACGCATTGTTGCCTCTGCATATGGCTTAAAATAAATAGATTCATATCTTCACCTGTGCAGATATTTCTGGCACGGTGTGCCTTAATCCCTCCTCCTGCCTCAGTGCACAAGAGTTAAGCTTAGAAGAGACTTCTAGGAAACTTCCATCTCCGCTATGACTTCTTGCCAAATATTCCTATCTAATGCTTTCAGAAGTGAGCAAACAACATTTTCCCAACTCCCTCTCTGCAGATAGACATATACTGTATAAGCATCTTACTCCTAAGGCAGAACTTTGTGCCTGCTTCCAAGCACCACCTGCCCAGCTGAAAATCACAACTGCACTGGCAGGCGGCCAAAAGGGCCACTCTGTGGAAAGGCTTCCTCCTAAGCTTAAGGGGGGCGGGAGAGAAACAGATGGAGACTTTGAGAGCTGGCATAAAATCCTGCCACTGTAGTGAGCGGTAAATGAAAATTTGGATTTGAGGAATCTGCAGTGGTACACATACCCCTTTCGTCGGAATTAGAAGGCATGCAAATGGAAAACACAGAATCTGGCAGACCCATTTTTTAATCCTTGAAGTTTTCATATCGGTACAAATTAAAGGAGTTTGTTTTGAGATAAACATGCAGGTGTTTATAGACCTTAAAATGCTATTTGTTGCTTTTAAAATAGTAATGCTGATAGACCTAATGCGGTCTTGCATTGCCATCTAGAGTGCTGTGTCAGTACTACATGGTTTTAATGCTCCCTTTTGGCTCTCCCCCCGCCCTCAGCTTTTAAGGCTACCTCTTTGTGCTTGAGCAAAATTACGGTGTGTGCCTGCAGTCCATTAATTGAGGTCAACTCTTGCTTGCATTAAAAGGTTATTTTGCTCATAGTCTCAATTTTTTTTTTTTTAAAAATAAACCCATCAGGTCTGGAAAGAGACATTGTTAGGGAAATGGTTGCGTTTTGACAGTGAGAAATAATGGAGATGCACACTGAAAGGTAAGGTTGTCAGTTTCCCAGTGGCCCCAGAGGGTGCATTTTCCTGATGGCTGGTTGAGAATATTTCATGATGTAAATGTCAGACTTGCCAAGCTTGTCACTATGAAAATGATCCATGTAGTGAGGGTCTCCTTTCCTTGGGAAACAAACAGCTGCCTTATCGCTAAATAGATGCAGTGACAGGGAACCTGCTATCTATCAAAAGAAATTTATATTTGCTTGTAATATCCAGTGCTAAAGGACTATTCCAGTCATACGCCATATTCCCATATTGTGCTTCATTATCAGGTTTGTCAGTGGCACATTTTGAAGGAGACAGCATGAAATAGGAAATGGCCCTCGTGCACTTGAAGAGTTCAGTGGGCTCTCCATGCTGATTTAACTGTAGGATTGATTTATCTCTGAGTCTGTTGCCCTTTAAGCACATGTTCCTTCAAACTTGGCATGTTGTGTTGAACAGGTAGGAAATCACAAAAGAAAAAAAAGTAGGATGCAAAAGCTTCGTCCTCTGTGAAAACCCTCAAACATATTTAATAAGGGTTGACTGACGTGTCTATTTTGCAACTACTGAAAGACATTGCGAAGTTGAGATATATAGGCTTAGAAATGTGTGTTCATTATTCCAGATTTTGTTTTACTAAAATACAAGTTGGAAAGATGAGCATTTATTTTGATTTTCAAGTATGACATTTTTAATAGTGCCATGAATCTCTGTGGTGAGTTTACCATTTTTTTTTGTAATTAATGCTCTTCATTTTCTACTATCCATGCATCATTTAAATATATAACATTTCCTCCCCATGAATCTGTACATTTTTGTCATCACCCCATCCCAACCAAATTGCTATCCAGTGTTTGTGCAACTTGTTTTCCATTTGTTGTACATACCTTCCTTGACATTTTTGTTGTTGCTGCTGCTTCTGCTGCTGCGAAGATATTGCATTTATCAAGCCTTCAAAGCAGAATATTTTGTATGTGGAAAATGGGTAACCCTATCCAGATAATGCTTTTTTAATTGCTGTTGTAGTTGCTGCGCCAAATGTGGTTGCACAGGCGACTGTCACAGGTACCAATTGGATGTTGTTTGTGACTTGGTTATTGGCAAGTGACAAATATCTCTTTTCCTTCAGGTTTTCTATCATGCTGTGAATCTTTTAGGTTACATTTGGGACTTCTTTCATAAAATTATTCTCTGTTCCCTATTGTCCAGTTTCTGCATGAAAGCAGTCACATTGCCAATAAATAGCCGCTATGCTATCCCACTCAATAATGCTTGCGCTGTTTCAGGATTATTTTTATTTCATTTTCTATTATTCCACTTGGTTGTTTTTTTTTTTAATCCTCTAGAAATGGTTCAACATAAGAGTTTTTAAAATAAAGTGGCAGATAGTGGCACCCCAGTTTCACTGAAGCATCTTTGTTCTTGCTGTCTCTCACACACCAACTCAGTCTGCTGTGTTGGTGTATTGTGTATTGTACCCCAAAGCTTTTGGTTGTTCTTGTTCACAATCTAAGACATACCATGGGTTGTCTATAACATTTGTGATGAGAAATTATCTGTCCCTAAGTAATAATAATTTATTATTTATTCCCCGCCCATTGGCTGAGTTTCCCCTGCCACTCTGGGCGGCTCCCAATTAAGTATTAAAAACAATACAGCTTTAAATATTAAAAACTTCCCTAAAAAGGACATACCTTCAGATGTCTTTTAAAAATAGGATAGTTGCTTATTTCCTTGGCATCTGATGGGAGGGTGTTCCACAGGGCGGACGCCACTCCCACAAGGCCCTATGTCTTGCTCCCTGTAACCTCACTTCTCGCAATGAGGGAACCGCCAGAAGGCCCCCAGTGCTAGATCTCAGTATCCGGGCTGAACGATGGGTGTGAAGATGCTCCTTCAGGTATACTGGACCGAGGCCGTTATTCACAAGTAATATTCACTTGTGAGGCATGGCAGATTTATCTCTTGATTGATTAATTGGAAGTGTACCAGATTAAGGTGAAGACGGGATTTGATCTCTTACGCAACCGCTAAGCGCTATGAATACTATCTAAAACCAAAAACTGACAAGGCGGGCTTGGTAGCTAGTTGAGCCTGTCCCCAGAAAAACCATAAGATAAGCAGGGGACATTAGATGGGTGCAGGTTCAAGTGGAGTGAGAGCGTAGGCTTCTTCACGGGAGTTCAGTCATTTTAACTTCTGAAATAGACTTTTGCTTTGGTGAGCATTTAACTTTTAAGCTTCCAGTTTCACGTACTTAGAAAAGCAGTTAAGGTTACAGTAGAAAAATGAACTCTGAGTGATATATATGCAGCAGTATCTGATTCCAGAGGCAGTGGGTAGTAGATGAAATGTCTTCTGGAGGCAGTTGGAGGGTGGATGGTGGCTAACAGATTGAGGTTGAATCCTGACAAGACAGAAGTACTGTTTTTGGGGGACAGGGGGCGGGCGGGTGTGAGGGATTCCCTGGTCCTGAATGGGGTAACTGTGCCCCTGAAGGACCAAGTGTGCAGCCTGGGAGTCATTTTGGACTCACAGCTGTCCATGGAGGCGCAGGTTAATTCTGTGTCCAGGGCAGCTGTCTACCAGCTCCACCTGGTATGCAGGCTAAGACCCTACCTGCGCACGGACTGTCTCGCCAGAGTGGTGCATGCTCTAGTTATCTCCCGCTTGGACTACTGCAACGCGCTCTACGTGGGGCTACCTTTGAAGGTGACCCGGAAACTGCAATTAATCCAGAATGCGGCAGCTAGACTGGTGACTGGGAGTGGCCGCCGGGACCACATAACACCGGTTCTGAGAGATCTGCATTGGCTCCCAGTACGTTTCCGAGCACAATTCAAAGTGTTGGTCTGACCGTTAAAGCCCTAAACGGCCTCGGTCCAGTATACCTGAAGGAGTGTCTCCACCCCCATCGTTCAGCCCAGACACTGAGATCCAGCACCGAGGGCCTTCTGGCGGTTCCCTCATTGCGAGAAGTAAGGTTACAGGGAACCAGACAGAGGGCTTTCTCGGTAGTGGCGCCCACCCTGTGGAACACCCTCCCTTCAGATGTGAAGGAAATAAGTAGCTATCCTATTTTTAAAAGACATCTGAAGGCAGCCCTGTTCAGGGAAGTTTTTAATATTTAACGCTGTATTGTTTTTAATACTTGATTGGGAGCCACCCAGAGTGACTGGGGAAACTCAGCCAGATGGACGGGGTATAATTATTATTATTATTATTATTATTATTATTATTATTATTATTATTATTATTATTATTCTGGTCTTTGGGGCATGCTGACCTGTTGGGTCCTATTACCCAGCACCATACTATGGGGTGGCTCTGGTTGCAGAAGGTGCCTCTGTCCGTTTTATGGGGATCCTCTTCCCTCCATCCTATCCCATTCTGCAGGGTCCCTTAACTGTCTGGAGGTTGCAGGGGAATTCTCACAGGAACAGGGGGACAGAAAAACGGGCTTGCACAAACCTTTTCCCCATGGCCTTTTCTCTGGATCTAACCAAGAGATTGTCCATGATTTGCCAGTTAAAGCATTGGTCTGTTGCCATCTCAGTTATCTAGCCCTTATCTCTAGCTTTTCGTATTAAGGCTTGACATAATACACCTCTACCCCTATTCAATGTCAATGCAATATATTCTACTTTTTTCTCTTGCTGCAAAACCTAGCAAGGTAACATCACTCATTATCCTTGGCCCTGTGCAATCTGCCTCTTATGCTGATTTACACAGAAGGGCAAATTATAGGTATGGTTTATTACACATATCTGTACGATTGGGTTCTTACTAGCATTATGAATTGATTGATGTATGATCTATGTATAGAATTTTCTCTTTGTTCCTGTAGAGATAATAATTGTCTGCCACTTCTTTCTTTGAGACTACATGTTGTCATCTGATATAAAGGGGGAAATTTGTCTTCTCCTGTACAATGGAAAGTTAAAAGTGAATGTTCAAACCCATCTGTTTGGTTCAGGTCAGTCTTTCTTATCTTTCTCCTTTCTCCTGCCCTGTTCTGCTTTCCTCTTCCCCCCTTCCTCCCCCCCCCCCCCTCAGCACAGGGATATAGAGCAATTTGTTTTAATTCCTGTAAAACATTCCTTTTAATTTCTGAACATTATTTCTACTCTAACTTAGTTTAAGTGTTTCTTCCACTCTGAAAAAAAAAGTCATGGAAGTGGAATTCTACTCATTCTTTTAGCTGTAGGGGAGCTATAACCTATAACCCTATGTCAAGCTGGGAAATACAACAGGAAGCAACTTTCTAGCCATAAAATCATACTCTATGGAAGCACTGCAATACATTTGTAGCACTAATCAAAACACGGGATGTTTTAAAATTATTTAATAAAGTTGGACAGGTGTTTTATTTGTATTTGTTGTTCCATAAATTTTCCATAAATCTTCTGGCTGCACCTGATTGCCTCACTTAAACTGACTTCTTAGATGTTTATAGAGAATGTCTATAATTTCAGAATTGGCACATATGCAGTTTGCGTGCCCTGCCTAAAGCAGCATTTTTTTAAAAAAAATTCTTTAGACAGGTACACTAACCTTTCCTTAATTCTTTGATGGTTCTTTTCTTCTTCCAAAGGGCATGTATAAGTTCTGCAACAAAATATATGCCCTTTAAGCACAAAGCTGGGTTAGCGGAAACTAGCAAGGACTTGAAATTCACTAAGACCACAATCCTATACCTGCGTTTTATTGGAAGTGACTTCCTTAGTCACAGAGGACTGTAACTGACTAGTATATTTACACCTGCCAATTTTATTCAGTAGGATGTGCGTGTGTGTGTGTGTGTGTGTGTGTGTGTGTGTGTGTTGTTGTTGTTGTTTAGTCGTGTCCAACTCTTTGTGACCCCATAGACCAGAGCACACCAGGCACTCCTGTCTTCCACTGCCTCACGCAGTTTGGTCAAACTCATGTTAATAGCTTCCAGCCATCTCATCCTCTGTCGTCCCCTTCTCCTTGTGCCCTCAGTCTTTCCCAATGTCTGTCTGTCTGTCTGTCTGTCTGTCTGTCTGTCTATCTATCTAACTATCTGAAAGAAATTAGAATCATTGAAACAAGGCTTTACTTGCCCTGTCAGTTTTGCTGGGGCAGCAGCATCCCAAGTGAGCATCTACTTGCCTCCCTTCCCTTGCCATCCAAGCCAAAAGGGCATGTGTGCACATCAGCCCAGGTGCACCTAGTAATTCTTTTTTCAAAAGCAAGTTCTGCAGTGAGGTTACAGAAAAATGTCCTTCTCGTGCACAGATAAGGAAGCTTTTTTTAAAAAAATCAAAATACAAAATAAAAATCTAATCCGTGTGCCGCCATCGCATCAGCATTTGGGGAAATTTAAGCCAGAACAATAGCAGAAAGTATTAGGTCTGCTCTGCTACTTGAATAAAGTCCATCAGAACTGTTAAAACTGGGGATAATTTGGAAGCAACCTTCTCTCCTAAAAACTCAGAAAGCAAACGGTCAATAATGCATCCCGTAAGTTTTGTGGACCGTTCTCATGATTCTTCACTGTACTTTGGAAGTAACACAGTGGAGATGAGCGCTATAAGACACAGTCTGCCCCAACCCCCATTGATACCGTTGACCCTCAGACAAAAGAAAGGAATTCAAAAGTGTCAGCGGCCTCATCTCCCGGCCTTCCAAGTAACCCTTAAGATTAAGTGTACCAGGTTGTAATCAGCCTCAGTCTGTTCCTGTCAGAGCCTGTATTAGCGAAGATAAGGAGAAACATACAATTGCGGCCAGTACACACACATGCACTCTTGACCTTCCCTTGCTAAGCATTTGAAGGAAGAAATGTAATGTGTGAAACAGCAGATTACAGATGCAGATTCAGTGGCCAATATCCTAGCAAAGATAATTCGGACAATTCCTTAGCTGACCACAACAGTGATATGCTGGTCCATATCTTGTGTGCACACTTGTGTTTCCCGTTAGCAGATATATGGCTAATGGGACATTTGTCTTTCCCAAGCTAAACTTTGACTAAAAAGGCAGTACTTTAGAATCACCCTCCTCTGAAATTTAATTGGAATGTAGACTAGGTAGTACCTCTTTGCCACCCATGTTCTCCCGTGCAAGATTTCCTGGTTTTGTCGCTTAAGTAAACAGCAGTACTTCTGTCATGGCAAAATAATTCTATCATGGCAAAATCTGTTTTCCAGCAAACACAACTGTGTGGGTGAACAAAGACCTGATCATATGAGTTCTTTTTTTAGGCTGCAAAGTTATATTGAATGTAGATGGTAATTAGTAAAGCAAATACATTAAACATGTTTAAACTTCAGTCTGTTCAACATCATTCCTTGATAATTAGCCTAAATAGCCCATTTAGCTGAAAGTTCAAACATTGCTAATGACTCTAGAAACAGTGCCAGTTTTTTGCATTCAAAAGAACAAATACTTCCTGAACTACAATGACAAATGTCCAAAACTGCACTGCAAAACTTTTAAGGTTGCAGTCTTGTACAACTGCTTGCACATATGCCACACTTTATTTCACAGGAACATATGAGAAGTGCCTAGAGTTACAAACTGACAGCATGCAGAATCATGTTCACTTCTGAGATTCCCCATGGGGAAAATGTATTTTACAGCTATTTTTAAGTAGATAGATACTATATTGTAATGATTTTGAGAACAACGTAATGCAGATTTATGCTAATATTATGGGTAGTGAAGAGACACTTTAAAAGGTTTTGATTTACTGCTTAGTCTGTGTTGGTTCATCATAACTCATTCACACCTTGTTCTAATTATAGCATTCAAATAGGTATTTTTATAGCCTGCATCAGTGTTTAAAAATTCAAATAGAACAATGTGCACAATTAATGCAGCCACAATCTCTTTATCATAAAGAGTGTTTATGAGGAGTTGCCTGAATTTTGTGTTCTGGCTTCCACAGTTAATTCTTTAGAGGTCATCACTTAGCATTGGGTATAAGGTACTATTCATGCCCATGGATGCTGCCATTGTGATGTCACTTCATTCATTCAGGATGTTCCAGAGAAGCTTGCCATGAATTATGGGCGCAACTCCTAGAGCTGAAGCTGTAGAATATTGTAAGCATGCTGTTGCCTGACATGCTCATGTTTCCTATTTTAGACCTGACTGATCTTCAGATAACATATGGCAGTACAAGTAATTGGAAAATTGGCAGACCTGTCAAGAAACCTTGCTAGATGGGACAAAAATACGATGCTGCAGCACATAAAGTGTCTCTGAAGTTAAATTTATTGTCTTTTATCAAATGGTGAAGAAAACATATCTGGTCTCCAAAAAATGAAACACCTCTTTCCCAGTGGCAGATGCTGTTCAGTGCTACATTTTAAGTACAAGGGTGGTTCTTGCATTTTAAAAACTATGCACAGAAAACAGCTAGTCAGTGTCTCAGGAGGTATGTCAAATGTTGTCTTTTTCATTTAATGCTTTACCAGATTTCCTCTTCTGGAATTTCTCAAAAATAACTAATAAATGAATTGATCTTAAGCATAAAATAGGCAACAACTAAATGATACAAGAATGTAGAAATGTTAGCATTTACATTTTCTGGGAAGGTTAATTGTGAATATGTTGTAAATGCTACTGGAATCAATGCCTGCTCAGCCCCCACTCTCCTAGCTAGTAGCAGTTTGTCACAAGTGAGTGGTGGCCTTGGTCTAGATCAGAGCTTTCCAAACTGTGTGTCGCGACATGTTAGTGTGTTGACTGCAGTGTGTAGGTGTGTTGTGCAAACGCTCCCCACTCCTCCCGTGGCCGGAAAGGGGTTAGTTTAACCTCCGCTTTGCTGCTGTGCTGTTTAGTCGTTTAGTCGTGTCTGACTCTTCATGACCCCATGGACCAGAGCACGCCAGGCACTTTTGTCTTCCACTGCCTCCCACAGTTTGGTCAAATCCGCTTTGCTAGTAAAACTGAATTACTGTGTCACGAAATGATGCGTGTCTAAAAAGTATGTCACCAACATGAAAAGTTTGGAAAGCTGTGGTCTAGATGATAGCAAATGCCTCCTTGGTGAAGAAAAAAATGCCAATTTACAGCTGCTGCAACACTCTTGGTTTCTTCATTTTGTTTTTAAACTTTTCTGGATCCAATTTGTAGGCCACTTTTGACCAGGCTTTTCTGGATTCATTTCAATCTAGCTTTTAGTCGTGTTTTGGGTCTGAGTGCTTTGGTCACTCCAGCGGACAATTTCTTTCTTTACCTCTCAGTGGCTTTCATGCTGCCATTCATTTTCTTCTCAATCACCTGGATGTGTTGGAAGAAACTGTTTTGCTGCGATTCTGTTCTTACATCACAGTGAGATTTCAAGAAGTGGTGCTGGAGAATGAATGTTGAACTCAGTGGCAGCGACTGTCTGGAATTGTGAAGTGCGGTGTTAGCAATTGAGGAAATGGTTTGGCATCATAGGGCGAGATGTAAGCAATATACTGGTGACACCCAACTCTCCTTCCTCATCAGATGTAGCAGTGAGGACTCTATGCTTTCTGGAGTGACTAATGGACTGGATGAGGGCAAAACTCAATCCAGTTAAGACTTGTGGTTGGAAACCAGGAAAGTAGTGCCTCTATTTGTCATGACTGGGTTTTTACCCCATGAAAGAAAATATTTGCAATTTAGGGGTGATCCTGAGCTAGTATGCTTCATGGATTATCAATCTATCAATCTCCTTTATTGGCATAGGAAAAGTGCATCGTATACATGGATCAAAACACAACACAGTTAATGAAACATAGTAGGAGATACTTTAGGATAAAACTATCCAGACATTGTGAGGTACGAAAATGGCTCTTAGGACCTATGGTGATGTAATTTAATAGCGCCACTCAAAAATCTTGCCACATTCTCCACAACGTCATTAATACAATTGTTCAGCATATAAGACACCCTGGAAGAGTCAGTGCGATAAATCCCCTCCTTCAATAAGGGGGCCAAGCACTTATCATATTTTTTTTGCATAAAATGGGCCATAAAATAAAACATGTGTGATGGATTTGACCTGTTTTGTGCCACAAGGGCAGTATCTTTCACAGTATAGGATTTTCGAGAATCCACCTTGCAGAACTGCAGACAGTAAGAAGTTAAGCCTTGCAAGGGAAAGAGCTCTGCATAGGTGGGGATCGTAAAGCTGGTGTAAACATGGAGTGTCCTGGCCAAACGAGGGTGGAATTTCCAACCTCATGGATAAGGAAAGGGTAAGGAAACAGAGTATCAGGTAGCAAAAGGCTCTGATGAAGAAAGGGAAACCTGGTGGGCCTCTCCTTCAGGGAAATCACACTTCTTGTATATTTTGCCATCAGAATTCATGGGGGTGAAGTACAATCCCAATGATTCCCAGCACCAAACGTTTCTGTGTGCCTCACTTACCTGGAGGAGAGGCTTGATGGAACTTCTACCACTTGCCAATTCTTCTCCAAGGTGAAGCTTTTCTTCCATAAGGGAAAGAAGACTTCTGTGCAGGGCTAGCATAGGTTCGGACCCTTTCAAGCATTCCTTGGCATTCACATCTCCCATTGTGGAATGCTAGAAGGACCTAAGTGATTTACAGGTGAGCATCAGGCCACTTGCCAGTTTCTACTTCTGGATGCTCCAATAGTGGCTGTAGGTAGGAGCAGTTTCACCAGCTTCATCAGTGTCCCATCGGTGTTGTTCTTAGATAAGGACCTTCCTTTTGCATGCTCTGGCAACATCTTGTCTTGACTACTATAATGCACCCTTAAAGGAGCTACTGTTGACCATTTTGGGCCATTTGAATTTTCAGAGTTATCTGGGACCATATTCTAGAGCTTGTAAGACCAATTCTTCCAGAGTTCCACTGGCTTCTAGATTCAAAGTGCTAATTGTGACCTGGGTCCAGGATATTTGAAGGCACACCTGTTCTCTTGTGACAATGCCCTATTACCGGTTCCATGGGGAAGATGGTCACTTAACATAAGGCGTTCATGATAATGGAGCGGTTTCTCAGAGCAACCAAACAGCAACCAATGTTCACTCCTTTAGAGTACAAGGAAAAATATATTCTGCCAGAATGTTTTTGTTCTTGTCTTTTTGTCATTGTTCTGTTGATTTTATAGTGCTGCATGTTGGTTTTATTTGTTTCATTATTTTATTGCTTATATTTATAATTTTGTTGTTTAACTTTTATTCGACATTGCTTTGAGAACTGCAGAGTTGAAACTTGGCCTATAAATTTGCAGGAATCAGTAAGTGAATAAGGATCGTAGGTTCTACAAACTTGCCCAGAAAGGTATATTGCGTATATAGGCAGCAAGGAGTAATGCATTTTTCTTTTAAAGGTTCATAAAAGATCTCATTTTTTGTTTTGCAGGAGGATGAAAATGAAGCAGAAGAAAATTCACCTCAAGAGTCAAACATGGAGCAGAAAAATTCAAAAAAATAGAAATTTATTTCCTCTTGGAAATACTTTCAAGTCGTGCCACAGTGATTAAAGTGTCCCATTGTAAAAATTACAGAATGTTGTCAATAAATGACACAGGAAAATAAAATATACATTGCACTGGGGAATTGTTTAATTGGGTCTTGGTGACATTTATGGTTATATGAAAACATGAATTTTCAGCACAAGGGAAAAAACTATGAAGTGTATAAAAGCTTTGGAGTTATGAGCGGAAGAGCAGAGTTCTCATTACTGTTAATTTTTGCTATGCAAAGTTGTTGAAATTCTTCACTGCATTATTTAATGTAACTCCTGAAAGGCCAAATATCCCTCAGCATTGATGCATGGCTTTGCTACTTAGGAATTTGAATAAGTATGTAATTACAAAACATACAGAAATATATGAACTAAAATTAATAAATAGGAAGGGCAACCAGTTTCTCTTGATTGTGAAAAAAACTGGGCAAAATCTGTGTATCTTTTGATCCATTCCAAATACTTGGCATTTTCATAGCATGAACCGGATTCTCCACTGTCAGTTATCTGCTCTTACGTGGAGTGTTGCAGCTTCCCCGTTCTTCCTTTCATGATCTACCTAGCATTTATTTATCCCTTAGCTTAGAAAATGTTTCATTTGATCTATCCTTACTTTATATAAGGAAACCTGATCTGCAAAGCACTCTCTTTCGTGTGTAGCTTTGAGTTTTTTAGTAGGGCCGTAACTGAATGTTAACAAATTTTAATTGATAGTCAGATTTTTAGTTTACTTTAATCTATTGATTAAATTTGCATATTCATAACCCCCCTTTTTTCCTTTTTGAAGTTTATTGATTGAACATGCATACATCTTCTCACTGTGGAGTGTGCTTTATGGTTCTATCATTCTTTGTTTCCTTCTAGCAACAAGTATGCTAATAAAACCTGTTAATCAAAAATCACACAAAGGTCCAGCAAGGTACCACATTGTATTTTCATCCAGGGTCAGCCAGATAAATCCCCCTATTTCTATGTGCTCCCAACTACTGGTGTTCACCTGATGTGATGTGTGTGACCCAGGGAGAGTGTGTGGCCAGAGGAGAGTTATGGGAGGCAGATAGAGGTGCACAGAGGGCCACGTTTATATCCTCCAGGCCCAATCTTCCCCATCTTCACTGTTTATTATATCTGTTTCTTTACTGTTTCATAATTTAGCATGAGTTAGTATTAATTCAGTGTATATTATTTGGACATGGCCCAGCCCTTGAAGAAATGTGGTTTTAGGATTCCAGACATCGACATCAAGATGAAATTGATACGTAAATGTTGCTACTTATAATGCATCTGTTAAAAAAGGGAAATCGATCACTTGTAGCAATATATTTCACAAGCCAATTTGCATTTGTTTGCAAATTATTTGAAAAGACCAGTCATCCAAGAGAAAAGGGGCAATCTGAATTGTTTATTTTAACTTCTGTCTTTGTCCTGGGTCCCTGGGAAAATGCTATACTTATTCCTGTTACTTTAGTTCGCTCCTGCGTCAGGTGGAAAGGGACTACCAGCTTGCATGAGTTTCATACTATGAAAAGTGAAGGTTGATTAGAAACTGACTCCATTTCCCATTCACCTAAAGAAAACAATTTTTACATACCAATGACTGAACAAGTTCTGTTACCTATCCAAATGGCTCTGGTGTGCCATCATTGCAGGCCATAAATATTTCCCCGTGGTGAATTCGGTGTGGGTTCTGCAGCGCTGTTCTCTGGGAAAAGCAGCAAAATGCTGAAGGCAACAGCATGAAAATGCATGCAACTACGGCATAATTCTGATTTGTTTTAGAACGATTAATTTCCTTGTTACAAAGCCAAGTATGAACAACCCTTTAAAACCACTGAACCATAAAAGCCATTTCCTTAAGGGTTTTAAATTTGGGAACAGACTCATGAAATTTATAGCTTTGATGAGAGATTCTTTGCCCGCAGTCAAAATGAGAACCAGATCATTGGTTTCTCAGCATGACACCTATGTGTTCTTGTGTGCAGTAGATATCATTAGGCTCATAATAACACAGCTATCACCACATAATGTCTGAAAAGGTTCATATTTGATACTTAGTTTAAAACTCCTATTTACACCTCCAGAATGCTAAACAGTTGGGGGATTTACTTTATTTTAAAGATGGCATATAGCAGCATCCTTATATAAAGTAAAATGCTATTTAGCTAAGACTATAATAGGTTTAATGCTTAATCTAGGTTTTGCTCTGCTTTGTCTCATCACGGCCCTTTCACAAAAGAAGCATGGTAAACATGCAGTGAATCAATGAAGAAGACAATTTAAATACAACCCTCCCACCCCCCCCCTAGAGCAGTTCTTTCTGGCTGGGGCTCAATGTCAGTGGTATACATCGCCGGCATATCATAATCATGGTTTCATATCATTTTAACTAAATGCATTGCCCTTGATGGATTGACGATGGATCTGCAAAGATAAAAGATATTTATTTTTGCTCGCTTTCATATACATTTATGTAGTTTAATCTACTTGTATAAGGAGGGATAGGGATGCAAGTGGCACTGTGGGTTAAACCACAGAGCCTAGGACTTGCCGATCAGAAGGTCGGCGGTTCGAATCCCCACAACGGGGTGAGCTCCCATTGCTCGGTCCCTGCTCCTGCCAACCTAGCAGTTCGAAAGCACGAAGTGCAAGTAGATAAATAGGTACCACTCCAGTGGGAAGGTAAACGGTGTTTCCGTGCACTGCTCTGGTTCGCCAAAAGCAGATTAGTCATGCTGGCCACATGACCCAGAAGCTGTACGCCAGCTCCCTTGGCCAATAAAGCGAGATGAGCACCGCAACCACAGAGTTGGCCATGACTGGACCTAATGGTCAGGGATCCCTTTACCTTTATAAGGAGGGATGGAGATGGTCCAAAATGATCTTTAGTGTAAGCTTGAGCTATCTCTCCTACTTGATTGGGAGTCTTACACTGTCTTTTCTCCAGCGTTTTCTTGGGCACATCCAGAATGAGCTCGGCCTTCACTAGTATCGCAAAAAGAGCAATACATCCCACTACACAACAGACTATTGGAAGTGGGTGATTGGCTGAAGCAACTGCTGCCCACTTAACTGCCCTCAAGTTGTATTCTCGAGTCTAAGGGGCTGTGTCTACATAAAAGGAGCCTACTGGATCAGGCCGATGGCCCGTTTAGTCCAACATCATGTACTCACAGTGGCCAACCAGATGCCTGGGGGAAACTCAGAAGCAGGACACACTCCCATCCTGTGGTTTCCAGCAGCTGCCATTCAGATGTATCCTACCTCCAACCATGGATGTAGAGTATAGCCGTCAGAGCTTGAAAGGTGCTGGTAGCCTTTATCTTCATGAATTTGTCTAACCCTCTTTCTAAGCCATTCAAGTTGATGGCCATCAGCTCCTCCTGTGCCAGAAGAGTCAGCCCGCATTCTTTATGCCATGCCTAATGTTATAAACTTCTATCACGCACATGAGGGTTGGGATTTCAATATTTCTAACGCTGCATCTAATCCTGGGGTAGCTAAATAAGCTGTGGCCCACGTGTTGTTGGACTCCAGTTCCCATCAGACCCAGCCAGGATGGCTAATGGTCAGCAGTGAAGGGAACTGTAGTCCAACAAGATTTGGATATCATGGTGTTAGCTACTCCTGATCTGACCAGATGACACAGGACCCTGTTTACAATTGAAGCCATACCATGTTCCCATACCATGTTCTATAGCTTATGATTGCTAATATTAATGACAGTTGTTGAGTAACTAAAATTCACCTATATGAATGGCACACAATGAAAACCTAGTTAAGTAACTGCCATAAGTAACTTGCAGGATTTTAATTATCTCGTCTACCTATTACTGGGGTTTTTTTAAAAAAAAATATCTATTCTTAGCTTCACAAAGCGATGTAGATATAATCTAACTTCCTAGTAAAGAAACATGCTATCTTATGGGGGGATGGTATTCATGTGGGCACTGCTCATAACTGCTAGTAAATACTATAATTTTAAAAAACTTTATATGCACTGAGCTATTTGTTATGCTATTCATTCTGATATTTAATGGCATTCCTAGGAGAGCTCCTCAAGCTGGCCGCAATTGGTATGCCTATTATTTTTAGACAGGAGGAACAAGAGAGTGCAGGGAAATAAATCGACTCAGGGAGCCACTTCCATGAAATCCAGTGGCTGCCTACTCCAAAATCCTTTTCAAGAGGTTAACTTTTCTACCACGCAAAAGGCACATCTTGAGACTTAGTAGCCCTGAATTGGCCTAGTCTACAAACAAGCACACAATTCATACTAGACATAGGAAATGAGGAACAAAACTTCCCCAACACAATCAGTGCTGGAATTTGCTTTAAGACATTTATCTAAAATGGAATAGGAGCTGGATTCCCAGAGCTGGTTTTTTTGTTCTGTCTCCCTAGATCCACTCTGCCTAAAATCACTTAGCCAGCCACGACCTGGGTTCTGACTCCATTACCCAACCCCCTGCTTTTCCTCCATTACCCTCGATTACTCCTTTAGACCCCTGTCCTCCACAGGGCTTTGGAACCCTTCTTTTAGCATAGCCACATCTTTACCTGCCCCACACCTGATGTCCTATCTTAACGGGACGTCCAGAGCCGTAGCTAGGGGGTGGTGAGGTGGCCTCCGCCGGGGGGGCACAAAATCGGCTAAAAATATGACAATAAATATGTCTATAAATAAAAATATTGATTATTGCCTCATAAGAAATAGTTTCTAATAGAGGGTGAATTGAATGGGTGGAGGGGGGGTTGTAAAGGGGTGGAAAGAAGAACTAATTTGTCCCTGGCTAGGGGGCGCAATCTGGGTGGTTCTGCCAGGAGTGCAAGATCACCTAGCTACAGCTCTGGTGAAGTGTTGAGCAGGAAAGTGTAGCTTGGCTGAAACAGCCTCACGAGCCAAGATGGCCTGGAGAGCCAAAGGGGAAGGTGAGCTAAATTGCACCTGGAGGTTGCCTGTTACTGCCATAGTGCTTAATTTTGGAGAAAGAGATGTTGAGGCTCAATTCAACCTCATCCTTGATCCCAAATATTTTTGTAGCTGCTTAGCAGCCTACAAAAGACACTGGACATGCTTGAATCAAAGTGCCCTCATAGGTCTTTGAGGTTAAATGTGGCACTGAAAATCAGTTTTGATGCTGGAACCTGATCAGCAGCCACAAATGGCAAATAAGGGCCTTTTATGCTATATTCCATCCACAAATATCTCTCCCCCCCCCCCATTCTATTAATGCATGAGACACATTTTAGGGCTTTGTTAGATGATCCAGATCATATAATTCTATAGGGCATTTTGTGTCTTGGAAAATCAGTCCATTTATATGCTTATTAAGAAGAAATGAGACACGTTTGAGATTGAGTTTTGCTTGCTCCCCCCCCCCTTTTTAAAAATAAATTGCTCATATTAGTTCATGTCTCCGTATTTGCTACTTCCCAATGAGTTTGGCCTGAGCGCAGATTCACTCTGACATTGTTTTAAGGGTACGAACTAAATGTGATAAAATGCCCACCCAAGTCCTGCCACTTAAATGCGCAGAGATACAAATGTAGTCTTTGCATCTCCAAGGACTGCTTCTGGTAATTACTCCCTCTTTTATTTTATTTTTATAATGCCATGTCTGCATTTAGCATTAATCACAAGCAGGATTCACTGCGCAAATTGCTGACAGAGAAACTCTGCCTTGAGAATAATTTGTCTTCCTGCCTTCATCTGCGGAACAGCCATTTAGGGGGAAAAGTGAGAGAAAGGGGGAAATGTGCAAAAGCCAAGTGGAAAGAGGATTTTAAGAAAATGAAGGAAATTAAAAACGGCAAAACACCAAAAGTGACAGTTCTGAAAAGAGAATGAAATAGTTTTTGTGCTTTTATTTAAAATGCTTACTGTAATACTAAGTAATTCTTTTAAAAAATCATAATTTGTTTGTTAAAACATATAGTTCTACCTATGGTGATAATTTTCACATCTATTTCAATATGAAAAGTACCTGAACTATAGAGTTATATCCAACACTTATTTGCTTAACAGGATTGCCTCAGCTGAGATTTTGTACAGGGCCTCCTGTTTCTTCAGAGGTGTTGCGGTCCCTGCAAATTTGAGTCCGTAGCCATGTCTCTAGTTTGCCCATCTGTTATTCCAGCCCAAAGAAGAAGGAGGTCAACATTTCAGGGCCATATCCCCACAAAGTGACTTGCACAGAAGAAAATGCAGAATGATATGTTAGGCCGGGGTGGAAAATCCTCCAGATAAGGCTGTACTGCAACTCTCATCAGCCCTAGACAACATGGCAATGTTTGGAGATTATTGTAGTTGTACTCTGGGAGCATCCGGGGTGTGTGTGTGGCTAAGTTCCCACACTCCTATATTAGACTCTGCAGAAAGGTATCCATTACTATGAGAAAGCCACCCTGAATTGCATAACCCCATTTACTCTCTTAGAGAAAGATGGTGCCGAAGACAGAAGTTGTGAAGCCCCATTTGTAAGGTTCTACTGTGGGGGCGAATGGTAATTCATTTGGAAGTGAATTCCAGGACTGTGAGGCCCATCCCAGGACCTCCAAGGCAGATTTCAGGATTTTAAATCACATGGGGAAAGCAAGCTCTCCAGACTCACATACACCCCATTGCAATATGTGGAACATGGTGGGCCAGGTGATGGGGATTTTATTTATCTATACTATTTGTAGATTGCCCATTGTGTCAACATGACACCAAGGTGGTATTGAAGAGTGTGCAAAATATAATGACTGGTAAAATGTAACAGTTATTACAAACGACTCATTAGCAGCAATTCCTCTCACTTTCCCGACTGGCATGCCTGCAGTGCTTTCACAAGACTATGTGTGGTCACCAACAACAGACAGAGCTCATCTAGGTATGTTTTCCTCTCTCACTTGTTTCCAATGTAAATGACTTAAGAGCTTGATCCAGTGGGAGAAGTTCCCAGCCTCTTCCAGAGCCAACTCTTCCTTTGATCCTGGGACTCCTTTGATTTGCTTTAAGGTAGCACCATCAACAGATCTTGCATCATTTCAACCCAAATGATAAAGAGTGTGGTGGAGCAACTCCTCTATGAGGAAAGATTGCAGCATTTGGGAACGTCTTAGTTTAGAGGTGCGTAACATGGAGTAGATAAAAGTTTTTCTTCCTCATCATGACACTAGAATTCAGGGCATCCCAAGAAGCTGAATGTTGGGGGATTCCAAGCAGATAAAAGAAAGTACTTCTTCATAACATAGTTAAGCAATGGCATTCACTCCCACAAGAAGCTGTGATGGGTACCAAGTTGGGCAGCTTTAAAAGAGCATTAGACTAATTCACGGAGGATAAGGCTCTTAATGGCTACTAGCTATGACATCTATGCTCCACATCCATGGTTGGAGACAGTAATGGTCCTGGAAATGGCAGGAGGGGAGAGTGCTTTTGTGCACAAGTCCTGCTTGGGAGTTTCCCACAGGCATCTGACTGGCCGCAGTGAGTACAGTGGTACCGCGGGTTACATAGGCTTCAGGTTGCATACGCTTCAGGTTACAGACTCCACTAACCCAGAAATAGTACCTCGGGTTAAGAACTTTGCTTCAGGATGAGAACAGAAATCGTGCTCTGGCATCGCGGCAGAAGCAGGAGGCCCCATTAGATAAAGTGGTGCTTCGGGTTAAGAATGGACCTCTGGAACAAATTAAGTACTTAACCCGAGGTACCACTGTACAGGATGCTGGACTGATCACATGAAAGCAAATGCCCAAATGGTGCTCTAGTCGCGCCTTTACAAGGTGGCAGCTGAAGAGATGTTTTTGACTTGCACTCCCTGACAAGCACCTGTGGCCAAACCCTGCAGGGTTTATCCCTTCCTCTGGTTCTGCACTGAAATCACTTTATTCCTAGAGAATCATAGTAGACAGGTATCACGGTCTGGCATGTCACCTCGATAGGAACTTGGCTTGCAGCACCACACCACATTTGCCTAAGCGCCCGGTAATGTCTGGATAAAGTCCTGTCCTCCTGTTCATATTTGTGTGAGGGGCTGAAGAAATTCTCATTTCAGTTGGCTTGGCTGTAAGCTTTTCACTAGATTAACAGCCACATTGGAGCAGCTCAGCAACTCCCAAATATCAGAGTAACAATTAGAAATGTCACTGCACTTCATGCTTATTAGTCCTAAAAATTAAATGGTTAACTTAGTGTGTTTCAGGGAGGAGGGAAAGGCTGACAATGGAGAGTTGCCTGGATACCTTAATTAGCACTTTTAGATTGCCATGCATTGCTGCCCACCTAGATGGGCCTTGCAGGAGAGGCGTGATAGACTGGGGCTTTCAGAATATCTCGATTTTAAAATTTATTTTCTCATCATGAACGCAAAGCCATCAGAAAGACAAATTAATTTAGCTTCAGTGACTTGCGGTTCCCTTATGAGCTGCATCCCTGTTGTTTCTTTCCCTTTTCTCCCCGTCCCCCTAACAGCATCCCTTTATCTACACTACAGAAAAACGGAGCTGACCTTTATCTGTTTCTGGTACAACCACTTCTAATTTTAGTAAAGCTCTTCATTTGAGAGCTTTATCTTCTGACACTTCCAATCCAGACTCATCAGAATGCATGTCCAGCTATTTCCCAAATGGTATTTATCAATTAATTAACACTTATAGATTTAATGACTCGTTGTACTAAACTGTTAAAGGGCAAGAGACCTATAAATTTCCAAACAGTCTATGTGAAACATATATAAATATTGATATATGCACACTTTTGAGGAGGGAGGGGCTGGGTTAAATTAGTTACTAAGCAGCTGATATGTGATATATTCAGTTACATACATAAGGTAAGGAACAGTTTAGTATTTTCGCCTGCACACAAGCCATTTTCTTCTACCACTATTGGCAACCCTCTTTGTAATTGGCAAAGAGCAAGAACATTAGATAAAGTAGTCCTTGCTTTCTTTTGCTAAAATACCCTTGTTAGAAAGCTAGTTGTCACCAGTAAGTAAAAAGAACAGAAGTACTGGGAAGAATTTTTAACACACACACACAAACACACCAACAACAGGGAAGATATGTGTGGAGTTCTGTGGCATCTTAATGGCTGCAGACCACAACTCTTTTTCCGTGTTGCAGGGACTTGGTAGTGAGGCTCCTGTGTCATTTCAAAGTGGTGCTATGTTGTTGCTTTTTGAGAGGCTTGTGTTATGAAATAATAATAGCAATAAATTTACAAGCCTCTGTTTTCTCACCTTGCAAGAGCCTATATTGCAAGGATAGGAAGCATTTGGCCCTCCAGATGTGTTTGGGCTCCACCAGCCTCAGGCAGCATAGCCCAATGGTCAGAGATTATGGCACGTGCATTCCTGCAACATCTGGAGAACCACAGGTTCCCCATCCCCACTGTATACTTCTCTTTCAGCCACTTGTTATTATGTGAAAGGGCTTATATTACACAATGCCAGGATATCTTCCTTGCTTATTCCCAGGAATTATATGAAATTCTGCATTTCCTCCACTCAGGTCTACATAAGCATCTTTTTAACTTAAAATTAAGGTCCTCAAAGGTTGCTGCTCTGAAAAGAAGTGATTGTAAACTTTGAAAAGTGTGTGCCTGTATGCTTTCGTAAACCATATGCAACGATTCACACTTCACAAATCTGGCAACCATTTTTGTCAACAGCATTGCTAACCCCTGTTGGGAGATGATATATACCCAGTTGTCATTAGCAGGACTCGAAACCCCTTTGGCAAGTGGGAGTAATTCCCCATGGAGCACTCAATATGCTAGCCCCACACCAGTGACCCACTCTGCCTTAAACGGAAGAAGGGATGTTTTGCTGGCAGCTGAGTCTGTCACTTCTGTCTAGAGCTTGTGGTAGCTGCCTTCTCTCCCTCTCTCTCTCTCTCTCTCTCTCTCTCCATTAAAAAAAAATCCACAATACAGTAAAATTATAACTATGAATCACACAAGTAGAATACAGAGTCTTCTCTTAAAAGTAATTCTTATCCCTTAACACCTGCAGAGGACACTAACTGCTACCAGCTCTCACCTGAGATCTTTCCTTTCTCCTCCCAGAAGCCTTTGCTTCTCCCCTATCTCAGCTTCCTTGAAGAAATTGCAGCATGGCTTGCAGCTGTAGAAAAGCCAAGTGGGTGAATTTCTCTAAAATGAGATTTTCCACTGCCTCTGTCTGCACGATTCTTTGGTAAGGAAACAAGGTCATTCCTTTTCTTCTTCTTTATTTTACTGGTGGGAGCTTGTTTGCTGCAACTCTGAGTAAAATCTTCACTTATTTGTAAAGCTAGGTGCATGCGAAACATTGTAGCCTAAGCATTTTCATGGGGAATGTTTATTTAAAGGTGGATGAGGGTGGGTGAGAGTAAGAATCTTCCTTCCAAAGCTTTCTCTCCAACATGCACCACTCTGGATTGCAGGTGGGGTAGTTAGTTTGATTGTTTCCTCATGTAAACCTCCATCTCCACCAAAAACTAGTATATTAGGAAGGAAGGCTGTAGCCCAGTCCAATGCCTGCTGCAAAGAGTTTGTTGGTTTTTTACTTCCAGGAAAATGTTTACGCACACCGCCCCCCCCCCCACAAGCATTCAGAAACGCTGGGAGCGTAGGAAGCTTGCCTTCTGCAGAACAGGACCATTGGTCCATCTGGCTCAGTGCAGCCTACACTGACTGGCAGGCGCTTTCCAGAGTTTCCAACAGGGCCTTGGTCCAGGCCTACCTGGAGACACCAGGAACTGAATGTGCAAAGGTTATAGCCCCACCTGAAAAGTGATACATTCCACTTGGCTTGCCTCCTTATTCCTACCTCATTATGTGTAAATCAGGTCTCTGTAAAGTTAATGCTCCTAATCTGCTTTTTTTTA
Source organism: Podarcis bocagei (assembly GCF_964188305.1). Lineage (NCBI taxonomy): Eukaryota > Metazoa > Chordata > Lepidosauria > Squamata > Lacertidae > Podarcis > Podarcis bocagei. The sequence continues at coordinate 30,845,388 of NC_138137.1, read as the reverse complement.
GAAGGGAAAATATGGGCCAAGTGGAACGAAAACGCCACCAGTCTCATTTGTGAATTAACAAAGTGCCATATAGGGCTATGAGGGTTAATATGTGCATTTTCCTTGGTAGGGTGGGAGAGCCTACACTTTATTTGGTTACAGTAACATGTTTGGTGTTTTCCCTCAGGCTTACTTCAGGGTCACACCCAGGGCTTTTTCCCCCCCTCAGCCAGAACTTGTGGCACCTCTCAGGTGGGTTAAATTGGCATTCTGAGAGAACAGGGGAGGTGTTTGTGGTGAGTCCTGGCACCTCTTTTTCTAGGGGAAAAAAAGCACTGGTCACACCATATATTTAAAGCACCTGCCGCCTCAAAGAATCCCAGGAAATGTAGTTTACCCTTCAAGAGAGCTATAACCCTCAGCTTCCTTAATAAGCTATATTTCCCAGAATTCTTTGTGGAGGGAGGTATGCTCTTTTCAGTGTGGTGTGTACACAGCCAGAGGCACACAGCCTCACAAATAAAAAACACACACCATGCAGCTTGCTTGTGTAAAATGGTAAAGGCAGCTGCAGAAGGTGTTTTCTGTGGCAACCCTCACTTTGTAGCCTCTCAGACTCTGTCAGCAGGCTCTGCGCTGTTTCTTTCTCTTCCCGGGTCAGGTAAACTGCAATAAAGTGGACTGCCTTGGCAACATATGCAGAGCTCCTGAGGTGTGTGGGGGGGGGGAGCTGACACTTCCCTGCCACCTTTCGATGGCTAGCTTATCTTTGGAGTGGTATTGATTACCTCATGAGGAGGAAGGCTCCATATCCTTACCCTTGTGTCCAGAGCAAGGTGATTTATGCCAGGCCGGGTAATAGAAGTGGCTGTGAGGGAAAAGAGAGGCCACAAATGAGATAACTTACAACTGGCAACTTTATTTATTTATTTTAAAAAAGAACGGCCTGCTGCAGAACCGGCACGGCAGAGCACTCATCAAGGAGTGACCTGCTCTGGTGTGGCAAAACACCAAGCCCCATTCCAGTGACGGATTATTACACGGCTATCTTGTTTTGCCTTTGTAAATTATGCCGTGTCTGTGCCTCGTAAGCTGGCAGATTTATTGCCACGCTGCAAGTGTATCGCCAAGGCAGAGCAGTTCTGAGGAATTGTGGGGGTCATGTGTCTTTCCGCTGGCTTTAGCCAGCAAAGCGCCTCTTTAATCTCAATGAGGAAGGACATTGGCGTCCTTGTGGGTGGGTGGGTGGGTGGGGGGTGGAGGCATCAGAGGATTCAAACTTTATTTTCGATATTTAAATTAAATTGTGCCATCCATTTCCCTTGCTTCCAGATCTAAATGTGAGTCATTATGCCTGGGAAAATTACAGCTGCATTCCTGAAAGTTGGAGGCATGCCAACGAGAGGTGCACCCTTCGTTGCTAAAGGCTGTACAATCTGTCAGGCAAGTAATTGGCTGAGAGAAAGTCTCTGATCAGGATGTTGCGCTGGTGCGACTGGGCTCTGATGTGCACTTGCCGCTTCCTGCCCTACCATACATACAAAGTGCTCAAATTACAGGGTTGCCAGAGGGGAGTCCCTCTTATGCTTGCTAGGGTCCCTTTAGCTATTGCAGGGGACATGACTTCAAGGCTAAAAATCCAGGGGAGTCAGAAGCTGGGGCTTGCAACTTTCATTTGAGGAGGCCCCTACCTTTCTCCCTGTAATTCAAGCACTGTGCATGCATGTTGGTGGTAATGCACCACTGCAAAGCTCAAGTGAGAGGCATTTGGTGGTGGAATTTCATTGTGGGTGCAATGGGACATGCATTTAAATGCATGATTGAATGACGCGGCTACTCCGGATGACTGATCACACAATTCAGCTGTGACTTGAGTGGCCACATACACATCACCCAAGAAAGGGAAGAAATGTGTCACAGAGAACAGGGCACAGGTTCGCAAGTTTACATGTGCTAAGTTTTATGTATAGATGCAAATTTAGAAATAATTACTGTATGTAGAAATACAGCACATCTCACCATACTGGGGAAGATAGTGAACAAGTTGTTACTGATCTATAACCAGAGGTCTCAGGGCAGTTCACAGAACAAAATCAAAATATAAAACCACCAAATATATAATCAAAATAAAAACAACAACCCAATAAAATAACCCCATTTTAAAAGGGCATAGGATGTCAATCAAATCAACCAAGCCTGGTTAAAAAGGAACGTTTTAGCCTGGTGCCTAAAGGTGTATAATGAAGGCACCAGGCGAACTTTCCTGGGGAAAGCATTCCACAGATGAGGAGCCACTGCAGAAAAGGTCTGTTCTCATGTTGCCATCCTCTGTATCTCTTGAGGAGGGGGCACATGAAGAAGGGCCTCAGAAGATGATCCCAGAGTCTGGGTAGGTTCATATGGATAGAGGCAGTCCTTGAGGTATTGCGGTCCTGAGCCATTTAAGGCTTTATAGGTAAAAACCAGCACTTTGAATTGGGCCCAGAAACTAATTAGTAGCCAGTGCAGTTGGACCAGGATCGGTATAATATGCTCAAACCGTCATACTCCAGTGAGTAACCTGGCCACTGAATTCTGCACTAGCTGAAGTTTCCAAACCGTCTTCAGAGGTAGCCCTACATATAATGCATTACAGTAATCTAACCTTACCAGAGCATAGACAACAGTAGTTAGGCTCTCCCTGTCCAGATAGGGACATAGCTTATGGAAGGCACTCTGGGCCACTGAGGCCACCTGAGCCTCAAGCGGCAGCAAAGGATCCAGGAGTACCCCCAAGCTACAAACCTTCTCCTTCAGAGGAAGTGTAACCCCATCAAGAGCAGGCAATCTCCCACCCATCTAGTCTAGGGAACCACCCACTAACAGTGCCTGCTCAGATTACTGTCCAGGTACTAACATCTCTGCTCTACTTATGATCTTGCTAATTATCTTTAAAACCAGACTTGAACAAGACAACCCTTTTAAATAGAGGATCATAGGAAGCTGCCTTTCAGTGAGTCAGACGGTTGGTCCATCAAAGTCAGTTTTGTCTACACTGGTTGGCGGTGGTTTGCCAGGATTTTAGGCAGGACTGTTGGCCAGTCCTACTTGGAGATGCCAAGGGTTGAATCTGGGACTTTTTGCATGCAAAAAGTAGGTGCCCTACTACTGAACTACTGCCCTTTGTCATCACCGTCAAATAGATGGCTGTCTTCTGTAAACGAGAACAGCACATGGCCACTCTCATTCTACTGCCACTGTCAGAGGCAGTATGTAAAGGGAAGTCTTCTTTCTGCACATAACTGTTAGTCTCTTTCTGCATAAAACTGCTCCATTTTGGGGAAGTTTTGCTCCTCTTTTTCTCTTGCTTTCTGAGAAGTCTTGCTCTAGGTTTTTCCCTGCTTTTGCACACACTGTGCGAACCTGCTCTTCACGCCTAGCTGACTACAGAACCTGATTACATTGTTACATGCTATGATCAATCATTAAGTAACAGACATCCCAAGCTCATGGAAAACAAACTGTACTTGCTCTCCATGCCTAGCTGACCATAACTATAAAACCCGATTGTTATATTGTTTGTGCCAATTAATCCTTAGTTACAATTCAATTAGGAGGCTTCATGCCTGTCTAGTTCCAGCTCCGATTCTCAGCCTTCTCTCCATCAATGATAAATGATCACATGTAATCCCCACCTTTCACATGTAATTCCCGCCTTAGTACTTATGTTAACCAATTACAAGTTTCTGTGTGTATGTATCAACCAATCAACCACAGGCCTACCTGGGGCAATGCTTGCAATATTCAATAAAATAGGCTCTCAGGGCCCGCCCTGACAGACGCCTAGCTACACCTGCCTCTCTCGTCTCCCATGATTTTTCATTTCTACATCTGGTGACCCCGACGTGCCAGATCCCTTGCGCAGCCGAAGCAGTCAGCCAGCCTCATACTTCACTCGACTGGAGAAGTCTTAGCCGGCTACACCGTGAGTATGGGGGGGGGAGCTTACAAAGTCCCAGAAAGTGCATGCTACTGAACTGCTTCATTTAGTCAGACAGAGAGGTGCAGGTGCTCATGTTTCTTTAAAGGAAATTGAACGTTTGTTATGTGAGATTGCATTCCAATGCCCCTGGTACCCTGAGGCAGGTTCCTTGGGGGTAGAGACCTGGCAAAAGATTGTATGTCTCTGAATGACCCAGAGTGGGCAGGGTATAAATAAAATAATAACAACTACTACTACCATTACTATACCAGTTGCTGGGAATCACAAGTGGGAAGAGGGCTGTTTCTGCTTGTCAGCTTCCCATGTTCATATAGTTGGGAACAGGATACTCTACTGGAGGGGGCCCTTGGCCAGAGCCAACAGCTTCTCCTTATGTTCTAAGTTGTGATTTAAATGCAGATCGTCCAGGTCTAAGTCCAACGTCCTATGTGCTCAGCATTTAATTTTGTGGCAAGGCTTGCTCCGGCTACTGTTTTCAGTTCCAGGCCTTAACACTGGGACATAACACAATGTGGGGACCAATGAAAGTGCCCTTAAGCAGGTACATTTCTCCCCTTAAATACGGAGTAGCTGTTTACAGAGTGATGAGTGGGTCTGTGACCCTCCAAGATGTTGTAGGACTCCAGCATCCATCAGCCACAGTCAACAATGAATGTTGGGGTGGTTGTAGAGAAGGCATCCCCAACCTTTGGCCCTCTGGATGTTATGGACTATAATTCCCATCATCCCTGACCACTGGTCCTGTTAGCTAGGGATCATGGGAGTTGTTGGCCAAAACATCTGGAGGGCGAAAGGTTAGGGGTGCCTGTTGTAGAGCAACAAGCCCTGGAGGACCACAAGTTCCCCATCCCTCTGATATGGTGGTAGGGGTTGGGAGAAAAGGGTACCACTGAAAGGTACTGTGACCTCCCAACAGATTTAACCCTCTGCATGTCTTTTTCTAGAAATCAGACACTGCCCATATTGGGTCATGGTTGCAGCTTGTACTTATAAATCATATATGGAAACATTCTGACCAGTCCTGTGCTTTTTAATTGGGTGGTATTTAAGGAAGATAACGTACTTTGCAATGCCCTCACTTTGTATTTCCTGTACTATAAGCAAATTATATTGGGCCCTTCCGCAGATACAATTCTAAAGAATATCACAATTAATTCTATTTGGCACAGCAGCAGCAACCCCCCAAAACGGCTTATTTTGCAGTTATTTATGTTTGCTAACTATGTGCATATCGGGGGGGGGGGGGAGGCACAACAATTTGTGTATACTTCGCAGAGAATAAAGAGCATTTCCATATTGTCAGCTAATTTACAAAGAAATATTTACAGAGTGAAATTTTAACAGCTATCAAAGGACAAACAAGAGAGTGATTCCGTTGTGCGAAAGGCCACTGGTTTCAATTTTCTCTCGGCAGAAACTGATTTATTCAGTATTCGTTGATTCAATTTATTTATAATTACACCACACTGAATAAATCAAACATAGCTGAAAAGCAGTTTATCTCCGTGTACTAATTACGCATACAGAGGCAAAGAGATGCTGGAAGATTAAAGGGAGAACGTATTGGCGTGCATTAATGATTGTGGGTGTCTCTTTTATTACCCTGCACTGCATTATATAATAGAATAATAGGGTCACTGCCATGATAGAGGAGGGCAAGCAGTACTTAAACTGTTCCTAAAATGATTGAAAGAGAAATGGAACACTGTAATAGTTAAAAGGCAAAGAACTGAAACAATAAATACACAGACTGTTATCTGACACTCCTTGTTTTTCCCCCCACTGTTGCTCAAGAGCACTCATATAGGGCCCCATTTAAGAAATTAAGTTATCAGAGAGAGAGATTATATTTTTAAAAACTTGCCTATTTCAATTTGTTTAGGCAGTTGGAGAAACAGCAGGCCTTTCTTTTGTGTTAAGATTTCGCACTTTTTATAAAGACTTATCTTAGGTTTCTGAGGCAATTGTTTTGACATTAGACATTTCTTTATTATGCGGAGCACTGAACAGGCGTCCATAGCCATGTGATAAAATTCACTGGAGAGTCTTTGTGGTTCTATCAAGTGCTACCAAAACATTTTGATTTCCACGTTGCCACTATTTATCTCGGTAGGGAAAGTTCTTATTTCGAAATCCCCCAAGGAACTTGCCCTTGTATGTGCTAATTACTGTTACCATTTCCGTGAAGCTTATCTTAACTGAAGTCTAAAGTTTTCCAGAACAAAAAATGAGACTATAAAGGAACGCACAAAAGGGAAATAAATGGGAGGGAGACGAGTGGGGGGAGACACATATGGAGAGAGAATTTGAAAATTGCACAGCGCACTTTTATTAGGCTGCCACTCTGTGCACATTTGCAGAATGGTATGCAGCGGGGAAAGGGGGAGCTGCTGTGATGGGTTAAGAAAAGCACAGAATGCTGAAGCAGGATCTACCACACAGAAGCCATTTCCTTCCTAAAGGCATATAAACCAGGCCACAGTTAATTTCTGTAGGTTATTTTTCTGTACTGTCAGGGGTGCCAACTTGAATAAAATATTGGGAGAGGGGGCAGGTAAGCCCCACCCTGCATAATCAACCACAAGATGCATAAACATACACACCCCACTTGAATGGCAACATTCATCAACTTTGGGCAGGGCAGGCACCCTCAAATAATTTATTGGGGTGGAGGGGAGAGTTGGCTCCTATGTGTACTAATTACACGAAGGTTGGTGACCAACCCATCTTTCATAGGACAAACCTGAACACGTGTTAGGCATAAGAAAAGTTGGTCAGAAATAGATCTCATCACCTGCCTCAGTGCACAGTCTCCTGAGCACGAGGCATATCTAAGGTCCCTTGCACCTTTGGCAACGTGCTGTATCAGTGCCCCTTCCTGGACAGGAGAAATGCCCCTCCTTGTAGCTGCTCTGTACCTCTCTACCCACTTCTGTTCCTTCCTGCAGAAGCAGCAGCTTTTCCTGGTAGAGATCCTGGTGGATTTCTTCTGGCAAAGCAGGTACTGGTGTGCTGAGCCAAGGGTGGTGGGTGTGTGTGATCCAAGTGTCACAGGAGGACTTCCAATGCCTGACAGGTGATTTTTGTATGCTCCCATTTCTCCAACCCATAGGTACACCTTTTCCAGAGCTTCCAGAGCTCCTGAGCTTTGTGTAGATCCTGGGCTCAAACTATAGGTGAACTGGAGCACATAAAACATTGACTGGATTCCCTTAGCACTGAGTTTCCCACACATGGGTCTCCAGTTGTTTTTGGACTACAACTCCCATTATCCCTAGCTAGCAGGACCAGTGGTCAGGGATGATGGAGCATGCATAAGGCTGTATAGGGCCACCACAAAACATGTTCCTACCTGAGGCAGAGCAGTAGATAACACCACCCTCACCCCTCCATGTCAAGCTACAAAGCACTCCTGGTTGGTCGAGTTATTTTGCCACTTTAGGCAGAAAATCTCACAGGTACCTTTCCCTGGCAGTAAACATGCAGTGACAGATGTCTAGTAATTTGCTGCCATTTCATTACATCCCAAATGAGCTGCCTAAGGAAGCTGACTCACTGTGCCAAATGGTAGGGCTGGCCCTGCGACGAGTGTGTTGTATTTATCATCCACAATTTCATAAAAGGATATCAAGGCAGTATACAACATACCAGATTGTAATAAAATCTGTTATATGAGGTTTATATGTGCAAACGTAGAAAAACTGGTTGTTTTTCTTTTTAGGAATGCCTGCTTATATACTGTGTAGTGGCCCAAGCAAATATATGGTGAAGAATTCAACGCAGTGCTTGCATGATGGAGCTATCTCCCCTCGCCTCTTGATTCCTGCCTGTGCCAATGTTTCAATGGCCAAAAACTGGTGTGAGGGTGGGGAGAGAACTGCTGACATAGAGAAAATGGAGAAACAGGGTGTGGCATAGAATAACGAAGTACAATATTTCACACACCCGATATTTTTTAGGAGGGGCATAAAAATAAAACAATTAGCTATGGAACATTGGAAGAAATTTATCCACTCCTGCAAGGATTAAAAATGAATATTCTGTTATCAGAAAATAAGAGCTAAAAATTGTAAGAGCTAAAAACCGTAAGGATATTGTATCTGTTCAGGTAGACAGAATGTAATATCGATTAAACAATTGACTTTATGATACCTGCTTGAATAAAGTGTATGGTGAATGGAGACATGACAATTGTTTATTTATAGGAATGCCTATAATATTTATTATTATTATTATTATTATTATTATTATTATTATTATTATTATTATTATTTTTTTTTTTAAAAACACCCAAAATCAAAACTGGGCATGCCCAGGCCCCAAAGCATGCCTAAGACAGCTTGGCATACTTTTGAACTAAAACACTTAAAGTAATATTTTAAGACGTAAAGGAGTGCACAATTCTAATTAACTTACAGGTGCTTATTTTGGTTGCCTTATTTGGTGCCTATACCCAATTGTGTCACCTCTAAATGTAATGCATAAAGAGGTCTTCTCTTCTAAGTTAATTTGTTTTAGTGAGCTGTATCTTTAAACTATCCCAGTGAAACATTTTAAAGTAATTGTTTTTATGTTGTATAATATGACCCAAATATTGTATTTTTGTCAGCATGTCTAATAGGTTGCTCAATAACCTTGTCCTCTACAGGTCACTGGATCCATTCATGTTCAATGATATATCGTATGAGTGTTCATGGGTAGTTTGATACATCTTCTAATATAAGGTGAGTAGAAATAGCACAAGTTTTATTTTTTGACCTTCTAGAAGTATGTCCCCAGCAGAAATGAACTGCGCTTTTTAAGACTGTGTTTCAAAGAGGTATTGGAAGCAGGAATTGTTCCAAATTAAGCTTCTAAAAGTTGGGGAGTCATTTTCTGTGATTAGCATTAAAGAGCTGATTAAGGAAAAATTTTGCTGTAAAGATTAATCATTTCAAAAGATGAAAGGTCAAATGTAATGGGCTTCCTTTGTTTTTTGGGGGAAAAGCGAGACTTATTGAGTCCTGTATTAGTCTATGCATCTTTTAATAACCTCTTCCTTGCCCTCCATACAAGGCTTTTAAACTAAATTGGTCTGCCAGGACCTTTTGCTAAGGATAGCCTCTGCAGAAGAAATTAAAATATTTGATCTCTCTAACAAGTGAATCATAATTATCATGACTTTTTAAAACTTGGGAATGGGTAACTTTATGAGGATGCAAGGATCTCAGTTTGGTTAAAAAGCATTATATAATAACCTTAACTTTGAAAGTTTATGAAACCTTAAAGTAGACTTGAAACTGATCGCTGTCTGCAAATCTCCCTGAACCCACCCCCCAACCATGAAAACACTCACTCACTCATTCTATTGGCTTAACAGTTATACAAGGGTTTCCAACATGACACCTGTGGGCACCAGTGTGTCTGCAGTACCTCTTATGGTGCTCACAAAAGGTCTCAATAAATAGCGCCTCAAAAATCCACAATGCACAGGAGACTTTGCTCATCATGGTCAGTTTCTGTTTGCACTGGTCCAGCCTCTCCTATATGGATTGCGGCCCCAAAAATATTCCCATACTTCACTGGATGCCAGAACTAGACACACGTTCTCTCTCTTTTCTGAAAAAGGTGCAAAGATTGTCTCTCTGTGAGTGAGCATGGCAGTGGCTGATGTAGGGTGGCATTGATGTTGCACTGATGGGGGGCAATTACTGAGAAACTGGGGGATTTGGGCTTGGGCTTGGGAGAAGCGAATGATTTTGGACCCCTTTGCAGTCCTGATGACATCGCTAGGAGAGTGAAGGCATTTCCCAATTTGGAATTGGGTTTGGGGGAGGGGAGAAAAAAGAAATTGTCTAACTGTTTTGGAAAATTTGAACACAATCCCTCACTGAGCTGAGAAGAGTTAGTCCACCACTAATTTCAATAACTGCTGTAAAGTACTTCAGAAGATTGTGAAGAGAAAGGTCCGAAATACAGGTGATGGAGGAGCCCAGTTTATTTATTTTTATATGCATTGATCAGTTAGCTAAGCAAAACCTCTTACTTGGGATAAGGCATTTCCAGCCCCATAACTTGCACACTCGCCATGTAGAGAACCAGGGCTGCCCATGTAAGATGTATTCATTTACACCTTGCTGCAATTTCTTTGCTGTTACCTTTGCCTTCCTTGCTGAGCCACAATAGTCCAGCAAAGAATTCTGGGTTAAGCTTGGCAGTGAAGTTCTGGGTGCTTTTATCTGAAGCACAGTGGCTGTGTGCCTGTGTAATAATCAGGTTAAAACTGCTGAGTGTCCTTTGGTCAAGGTGGTATGTGTACATTGTTGTGTATAAAGTGGAACACTAGAGTTTTTAAAGACACAAGTGCACAAATCAAACATTTGCTAAATGCTCTTTTGAAAAAAGAAATAAATCTCTTAGTAAATTGCACATTGATGTAATTCCACTTCTGATTTCTTCAACACACACATAATTGCATGATTGTTAACCTGACACCTTTTTATCTCTTCTTCCCAACCCCCACTTAATTCAAAAGACAATTGTGGTTGCCCACCCACTGAATCTCATCACTCATTGCTGTGTTTAGCTCAAACTCTGCGGTAGGCAGTCTTAGCTTATGGAATCATTTTAATAATGCTCAGATTTCCACTTCATGCCTTTATGCACAACTGAGGATATATATTTTTTTAAAAAAAGCTGAAATAAATTATGTGCCTTCATTAAGGCCCAGCAGGATCTATCTTGCAAAATTACGTTTTTATGCAAGAATTAAGATTAGGGGAACTGTTAGGTCAGTGTAATCAACCTACAAGATTTACTTTTTCATGGAAGATCTATCATCTGTTGATAAGGCATTCAAAGTATGCTATTTCTCCGGGGTTGTAATATGCTAGCATGTACACAAATGAACCAAGTTGGTAAACCACGGGAAATAGGATTCCTCTAAAAAAAATTGCACAGCAGCAGGAAATGGAGGAGATGGAGAGGGTCACTTCTAATTACTACAACAAGAGAATCACCCTGCAGGTTGGAAACTTTCTCCTTTCAGATTGGAACAGATGAATCTGTCAGTTTCCATTTCTCAATTTTCCAAACTTAAATTTAGTTCAGCACATTTCTCCCTCAGTCTGTGAGGGTTTTTTAAAGTTCTCAGAAAAATTGGTCAGGCTTTTAGCGTGCTTGTCTGCTTTAATATATGTTTTCCTATGCAGCGTTGCCAAAAATCACCTAACATAATGCATATTTAAAATATATTTTCATGAGCATTTGCATTTTTAACACACCTTGATCTAATATATGCATTTATGTACACATTTTTGGTAGAAGGACTCCATCACAAAATTAACAGAAGTGTGAAATTGAAAGGATGGTTGCGTTTTCTTTCAGGAAGTGCAAATTCGCAAAATGTGAATTGAACTGAATTTCTCCCCCATCTCTGCTTATCAAAGCTTGAGGCCGGTTCATGCATGCACTACAGTTGAGAATTGCCTCCACACAAAGATATGTGTGTTGCTGCTTTGGATGGCTTAAGTGCACACAGTCAATGAAAACCATGGGTCATGATGGCTTGAAAGGGAAAGATGGGATTGTCACTGGGCCTAATATTAGGCAGAATGAGGCAGCTTCCTCTGGTTTGGGTGTTGAGAAAAGGTAGCAAATTGCTGATTTTTATTATTATTGTACATTTCCTGCAAAGAAGGAGTGGGGGCACATGTAGGATCTTCTGTCTCAGATGCCTAAATAAGATAGCTTTGGATACTCTGCACCTTGACTCTTTCTGGGGGGCGGGGAGAGGTATTTGTTTCTCTTTCTTCAGAAGCAAAATGTATTGAGTCTTGTTGGTGTTGGTCCTCCTTCAGGGCGGCATTTAAAGCACTAAATGTGTGCTTGTTGCCTACTGTGGAATGGCGGGTGAGAAATCAGCCTTTTGCAATTGGTTTTACAGCAGTAAAAATAAAACACTGTTAAAAAATAAACAAATATATGCACATTTTCCCATTCTCTCATTTATCCCACTCTTCATTTCTCTCTCCTCTGGCAACTCTGAGATCATTGGATAAGAGAATGGTTTTAATTGCAATTGTTTTTAGAATGTTTTCACTGTTTCAGAATGTTTTTTGTTTTGCTTTTGTTATGTACTGAAGTTCTCACCCTGGGCCAGCAGGGGGATACTGTAGATAGTTCAGGTCCACATATGCAAATAAGGGATCGAAAGTGACGTTCAGTGATTGTATAGTTACAGAAAATGGTTACTGTTGTGTCCTAGTGGAGCTCTATATAAGCAGGCTGGCTGAACCCTTCAGTTCAGTTCTGTTCTGGCCTGTGAATGAACAAGAGCTGTGTGAAGAATCACTGTGTCGCCTGATATGTTCACCCACAACTTAACAGCTTTTGTTTTTAAATTGTGTACCTGTTTTCCGCCCCGGGGCTCCTTATCCATAAATGCCATGGATAATTGAATACTTTGGGGTGAAGAGTTGTGTCATTGGTCACTCATGATAGTCACAGACACCGAATAATGGTTGCTGGTGACACTTAAGTCGCCATCCACTTGCAGTCATGAATACATTGTGTTCATGTGGTAGGCAAATAGTGCTTTCCTCAATCATTTAACACAACAAGGGATGTGAAGCTACAGTTTCCTAACTGGGGAAATCTGCATAGCCAGGAGATCAACTGCATATGAGAATTGCACTGCAATACCATAGCAAAAATGAACTGTCTGGGAAATGCCTCTTTTAATTCTTGGGTTGACCATGTAAGGAAGGTTGCTAAGACGCTCATTTCACAGTTGGAGAATTGAGAGCACTTTAACATAGCACTTCCAGCAGTGCCAAACTGGAAATGGAGGAGAAAGGAGGCACTAAATAGTGGAGCAGGGGGAGAAAATAACTGTGAGGAATAATACAAAGAAAAAGGCTGAATAGAGGGAGGGAGGGAGGGAGGGAAGGAAGGAAGGAAGGAAGGAAGGAAGGAAGGAAGGAAGGAAGGAAGGGAGGGTGAAATGGACAAGTGGAGAGGGAGGTGAATTAAACAGGTCACACCAGATGACACATTGAGTCACTTCTCAAAAATTACAAGGACACTTGTGCCATGTAAAGATATCCTGCTCTTGCTGTTTGAGATGCTGGATGAGACACATGCAATTAAATAAGAAATATATCCCCTTTCAGATGGTTTCAGTAAACAACCCTGCAGAATACTTAAGGCACCCCAGCGTTCAGTCTCTCTATGCAACTGACATTTTAATCCTGGCTGAACACTTGATATATTGCAAAGAGCTATGAGAAAGTACAGAGCAACCAACCCGTTGTTGGGCAACCTGGGCATTTTTCAGATTGAAAACATGCATCAAGGCAATCCACAGAAAAGTTAATCTGTTATACAGTGGTACCTCGGGTTACATACGCTTCAGGTTACATATGCTTCAGGTTACAGACTCTGTTAACCCAGAAATGGTGCTTCAGGTTAAGCACTTTGCTTCAGGATGAGAACAGAAATCGTGCTCTGGCAGCGCGGCGCGGCAGCAGCAGGAGGCCCCATTAGCTAAAGTGGTGCTTCAAGTTAAGAACAGTTTCAGGTTAAGTACAGACCTCCGGAATGAATTAAGTACTTAACCTGAGGTACCACTGTATAAGCTAAAATCATACTGGGGTCAATAATTTGGAAGAAAAAAGGAACTTCTGTATAGGGAGTTTACAGTTATAATCATATGACTGTATCTGAAGAAGTGTGCATGCACACGAAAGCTTATACCAGAACAAACTTAGTTGGTCTATAAGGTGCTACTGGACAATTTTTATTATTATTATTACTTCGACTGCGTCAGAACAACACGGCTACCTAACTGAATCTAGAGTCATAATGATGTTTCTGTTGATTGCTGTTGAATTCATTAATGCAATTGTAGGTTCAAATCCTTGTGAAATTGAAGAAATAACTGAGAGGTGGCTGAGTGGTTTGTATTCTTGTACATTTTTTTTTTAATTAGCATCATCACCCCAGCCACCTTAGACATCCTTCAATAGCCACTGTAGAATGAGCTTGTCCCAAATGCTGCCTGCAGACTTCTGAAGAGCTCCTGAAGAGCAATTGACATTTTAAAAAAAAGTTAAATGAAACTTTTGACTAAAAAAAATAAAATCCTTTGTTGTTCTTTAATAAATTTGAAAGCAACCTAAAGCTCTTCAGTGCTTTGCAGGCAGCATTTGGGACAGGCTCAGTTCTTGCAAAGCCCATAGACTGAGAAAAGCATACAGTGGTACCTCAGGTTACATACGCTTCAGGTTACAGACTCCGCTAACCCAGAAATATTACCTCAGGTTAAGAACTTTGCTTCAGGATAAGAACAGAAATTGTGCTCCTGCGGCGCGGCGACAGCGGGAGGCCCCATTAGCTAAAGTGGGGCTTTCAGGTTAAGAACAGTTTCAGGTTAAGAACGGACCTCCGGAATGAATTAAATACTTAACCTGAGGTACCACTGTAGTGGCACAGGAAAAAGCATAGTGATATGGTGAACAGAAAAGTAGCTTTCCAAGAGATAAAGCAGCATGAGGCATTGAGGAGGCCCTGATCCAACTCAGGATGTGTTCTTGACATCACGGTTTGTCTCAGGTGTGGATAAACCCAATCACAAATCACCCTGATTTGCTTTATTGTTTGGCTGCAGCACAAAGCAGCTGTTCACCCCAGTATTTGCTCAATTGATTAGTTATGTACGAGCTGAACAACTAGTTATAGAAAACTAATAGTGTCTTATTGAATATTGGAAAGACAAAACTCATGTTTCTGTACTTATTTAATATATTTTTGACTTTACAAAAAAAGGTATAATATAGGGTTGAGAAGTATTCTAATAAAAAAATGAGGTGGAGATTGATACTTTTGTATTCAGAGTCATTAGTGGAAACAGTGATTGTGATCCAGGGAAGGTAAAAGAGATGAATTGGTGTGATCACCTGCTCTGTTGCATTTCCTGCTTGTCTAGCTTTCAGGTAATCTTGGCAAGACAGTTCAGTTCAGTATTCCTAGTTCACAAAAGCAGATGATTTTTTTCTTTGCTTCTAAAACAAATTCTAAAGGCTGATTTATTACTTTTCAATTGCAAAGACATTGGCTTTTAAAAGGTGAGGACAACAATACTTGTGTCAAGGTCAAGAGCTTTCTAGGACAAGATTCTAGAAGTGAGTTAACCTTTAGTTGCTGCAATCCAGAATCCCATGTGAGCAGAGAACTCCTCTGCATTCAGGGCACCCTATTCACTTCCAAAGAGCAGGATGATCCCTGCCTGAATTTCTTTGCCCATGTCGAACCGTCTCACCATTCATGCAAGCGAATGGGGAAGTCATTTCACTGAGTGCAAAGGTTTCATTTTGAAGCCTTAGATCATCTAGGAAATCACACCTGGATTTATCCTTAGAAAGACAATGTTCTTCGTTTTCTTTGTTTTTAACCTCTTCAGAAATGAATTTAATTTGCAGGAATCTAGTCACGAACTTTGAAAATGTAGCATGAGAACAATTATGGTCTTGGAAAAGGAAAACATTGATTGGAATTATTCATGCCAACTGCAGACAAAAAAAGAAAACAAAACCAGTTGCCTGCTTTGCGAGCCATGATCGCAGTCTTCCTCAAAACACAAGCAAGCCTAATGAATTCAGAGCATTTAGAAAATGATGCTCTTTGTGTGCAGATAATGAAGTCAGGGGAAGAATGCAGTCTCAGAATTAGTAGAAATATAATTCACAGCATCCTGGAAGCTCCAGAAGCTTCTTTAAAGATTGATTAAGAGCATGAAACTCTGCATCAAAACCTTACTCTCCAACTGGGAAACATCTGGCTGAGAGATATTAGAGATCATAGTTATGCTGTTTAAAGGGATGATTCTGAGAAGAGCTAAGAGTATTTAACATTTGTCTTATGAAGGACAGACGATGTCTCTCTTTAATGGCATTTTAGCTTTGATGAGTTAATAAAGAAGGGGAAAGAGTTTAAACAGATACTAGAGGCACAGAGGTTTGAAATGCAAAGAGGGATTTCTTTTTTAAAATAAAAAAAGGTTCTGCAGTCACAAGGAACAAATTTATGTTATCAAATCATTTGAAGAAGGCTAAGAAACTCCTTTACATCTAAATATTGATTTCGGGAGGCTCAGACAGGAACTTGGTATTGCACACTGAAGCAATTTGGCAACTCAGATACCGCCATACTTCAGTAGCGAGAATTCAACAGTATTTGGGAAGTGACCAGAATTTAGAATAAGGTAAAATGTTAGTTCATGCCTTGTTCTTCAGTGTGCATTGTTCAATGGTAAGAATGAGTGGTGTGCATCAACCCCAAGGTTCCTTTGTTAGGTGTCTGATTTGTCTCAGAGTCCATGTGAGTCCACTTCATTCCTCCCCTATTCACTACTGGAAAAGCAAAGAACAGCTATACTCAGAAGTGGTTGACATCTGCAGGTGTACCAGGATCCCACCCCCACCCCCTTCACCACCCTGGTAGTTAAAGCTTGCCAAATTACAGGCAAATAGGTCCAGGGGTCTTTTGTGCCAAATTCATTTAACTTAAAAAATATATATTGGGCAGAATTGGGCAACATTTTCAGGCAAGGTCACTCTTTCTGAGGGAATGAATCCTGCCAAATTTTAGAAGGATGGCTTCAGTGGTTTCCCCACAGGATCAGCTTTTAGCATTTTAGGGTGAGTGTAATAGGAATCACTTAACATCCTCATGCCACTTGTGTGCAATTGGTCTGTGAACTGCAGGTGCGAAAGAGGTGTCCCTAGGTAAGGAATAATCCAAGCTGTAATCAAGTGGGTCCACAGGGCCCTCTGTGCCAGGCAACTTTAAAGTTTATTTTGAAGTGGGAAGAACTAAAAGGAATTTACTTTCCAGGTAAAAGTGTTTCCCTTTGGTTACAAGTAGAATGGACTTGCCAGAACCTCATGTGACACCCACAAAAAGTCACAGTAACATCCTATCAAAAAGATGATAGTTTGCTCTGGCTGATCAGTTCCTATTTGTCCTGGCTTGATTCAAACTTCATTGGTTGCTAATATTTCATGTTTCATTGAGCTGAGAATCCCCCTCCCTTCATGGCTGATGCAGGTGGTACTTCCGTGGCTGATGTGGGAGGGGCATACTTCACTTTTTCTGTCCTTTTATATATGCTATAATTTTGTATTATGCTTATACCTCCATGGCAGCTATATTGTTTTATGCCACACCCAATGGCAACCATTTTGTGTCATGCCCATGGGAGCCATTTTGTGATTTGCTCTGTGCCCAGGGCACTTTCTCAAAATTCCAAGTGTGCCCACTGGCCCAAAAAAGGTTGGTGACAACCTAGCTTTGAGACATTAAAGCCTTTGTACAGGTCCCACTTTGACTTGGACAAATCCCAAATCCCTTTGAGGGACCCCACCTCAATTCAGGATGCATCCAATTGCACTGTGCACTGTCCAGTGATTCTGATATCTTCTTCTTTTCACCTGGACTGCAATAAGTGTCTGAATGGGTTTTTCCCTCATAACATTCTTCATGCTTAGCAAGGAAGGCAATTCCATCCAGCCACATTGTTTGTTAGCTGTTACCCCATTTTACAAGGTTACGCTCCAAGAGGAGCAGAAGTGTATAATTGGCCCCGATTGCTATGCTCTGCCTCCATGGTCAGGGTAGCAAGGCTTCTGAATACCAGTTCTCTTGTGTTCCCACAAGCATCTGCTTAGCCACTGTGAGAACAAGATGCTGGACTAAATGGGCCATTGGCCTGATCCAGGAAGCTCCTCTTATGTTCTTAAAGCTGAACCAAAGTAGTTGGCCCATTGTTGGTTAAAATGTCTTTATAAGCTGTAGTCCTATAGTCTGTGGAAGGGGGCCCCAGAGACCACATGGTACTTTGGTTCTCTTTCTCCAAGGGCAGAGAAACACAAAAGAAATGTAACTTCACGTGGTCTCTCCCAGCTGCAGTACAAACCTTGCATCTTCTTCTTCTTCTTCTTCTTCTTCTTATTATTATTATTATTATTATTATTTTATTTATTTATTTATTTATTTATTTATTTATTTACCACCCTATATCCGCAGGTCTGAGGGCGGTTCACAGAATACAATCAAAATATAAAACCACAAAATGCATAGTAGTAGTAGTAGTAGTAGTAGTAGTAATAATAATAAAAAATAAACAAACCAACAACTACCCAATAACCACCACTCAAAAAAACCCCCTCATTTAAAAAGGGCATAGGATGTCAATCAAATCAACCAAAGGTCTGGTTAAAAAGGAACGTTTTTGTCTGGCACCTAAAGGTGTATAATGAAGGCACCAGGCGAACTTCCCTGGGGAGAGCATTCCACAGACAGGGAGCCACTGCAGAGAAGGCCTGTGTTGCCACCCTCCAGACCTCTTGAGGATTAGGCACACGAAGAAGGGCAAATGGCAGAGCTTTGACACTAGTAATGGCAAAAGGGGGGCAGATCCAGGAAATGCTTGGCTCCAAAGCCTTTCCATTCCCCAGCAGTGCAGCCAGCCTTGGAAACAAGAAAGAAAGAAAGAAAGAAAGAAAGAAAGAAAGAAAGAAAGAAAGAAAGAAAGAAAGACCCTCCTTTCTGCCCTGCCCATATACCTTGTAGAGTGGTGGATATTTTGGCTCCTTTGCCTTCAGTTCCCTCTGTGACCCACCTGTAGGATTTATCTGTTAGGGCAGTGTTTCCCAACCGGTGTTCCGCGGCACACTAGTGTGCCGTGAGACATCGGCTGGTGTGCCGTGGGAGGGAGGCGGGCGAGTCGGGTGGTGAGAGGCGGCGGCGGCGAGGATCCGCGTCGAGCCGGAGGCGGCTCCGCGGTGGTGGTGCCGAGCGGCGGGGCAGCGCGTGCAAAAGGGAGGAGCGCGAGACAGCGGAGGAGGAGGAGGCCGGCATGTCCGGGCAGCAGCAGCAACAACAGCAGCAGCAACTCCCGCCGCCGCCCCCTCCTCCGCCCGCTATCGCCGCCACCACCACAACAGCTGCCGCCGCCTCAGCTGCCGCCATCCCTCAGTCCCTCGCTCTGCTGCCTCCTCCCCCCACCCCACCCCAAAGCTTGGAGGTTCCCCGGCAAGGGGGAGGGGAAAAAATTAAAAACTTTCACTTTCATGCGTCCCTCCCGGCGTGACGCTGCGCGCTGACGTCACGGGGCTGTAATGGTGGTGTGCCGCGAGATTTTTTTCATTAAACAGGTGTGCCGTTGCCCAAAAAAGGTTGGGAAACACTGTGTTAGGGTGTTATATAGGGCAGTTGTTTGTGGTCTAACTTCAGGAAGTGAACTTTCTAGCAGACAGGTTTCTGTAGACTTATCACTCTGTATCTGAGCAAGCAAGATCCTGAGAATGGGTTAGAAGCTGATTATAGGAGTCAGTGAGTGACAACTCCCTGGGACCCAACATTTCTTCAAGGTCTCTGCAGCATGGAGAGCTGATAAAGTGAAATAAATAGAAGTTGGAGCTTCTACCCGGGAGAATCCTTTTACCAGACACATCAGAGAAATCATGTTTATTCTGCCTAGTTCAGCTTTTCTTTTTTACTTAGGTGGATTAAATGAAAAGACTTTAAGCTTGCTCTTTTTAAAAAGTAATTTTTACAAAGCTGTTCCTACTACAAAAGTAAAAAAATAAATAAATCAGTGACTCTAATGGTTCTCTTGGTAGCTTGCACCTTGGGGAACAGAACAGCAATTATAAATAAAGCTAATACATTAGTCTGATAACTTCAGATAACAGTCTATTCAGAAATGTATTTTTCTTTTAGAAGCAGTGGTTGTAAAGAGGGAACAGAACTCACAGAATCTGTTTTATGAGCTACACTCTTGAACCTCGGTTAAATGCATTCACCTGGATTTAGCAGCAGAAATAGGGGTACAAAAATTGAAGCCCACTGAATCGGGTCTCATGTAAGAAAAGAACAATTTTGTTGACAACCCACCTCCAGCTTTGGGGTTGTGCATGCATGTGTGGGGCTCCTGAACCCACAAGGACATCCTCAGCACTTGACCCGTCTGAGATTGGAGGTGAGGGCAGCTATTACCTGAAAAGGTGCAGCTCATTGGTGCAGCATTTGCTATGCACGTAGAAGGAGCCAGGTTCAAGCCCTGGCATCTCCAGGTAGGGGTATCACAGGTGATCACTACTTTTCCAGACATGATTCAAACCTGATTGGTATATTAGACATTGTGGTTACAGCATGGAGCCAGACCCCCGTGTATCCCAGACGTGAGGTGTAACTTCTGTGAGCAGGGACAACATAGGTAGATTCTCCCTGAGGGTGTGTCATTGCTGAAATCAGAAGTATCCACATTGCTCATCCCTACCATAAGTCTTCATTTAATAATAATAATAATAATAATAATAATAATAATAATAATAATAATAATAATTTATTATTTATACCCCACCCATCTGGCTGGGTTTCCCTAGCCACTCTGGGCGGCTTCCAACAAAACACTAAAATACAATAACCTATTAAACATTAAAAGCTTCCCTGAATAGGGCTGCCTTCAGATGCCTTCTAAAAGTTTGGTAGTTATTTTTCTCTTTGACATCTGGGGGGAGGGCGTTCCACAGGGCGGGTGCCACTACCGAGAAGGCCCTCTGCCTGGTTCCCTGTAGCTTGGCTTCTCATAGTGAGGGAACCACCAGAAGGCCCTCAGCACTGGACCTCAGTGTCCGGGCAGAACGATACTACCTGTGTGGCATGCAGCAATATCAGCTGATTCATGTTACAGCTTGGGTGGAGAGGGCTATACATTTCCACCCATGCAATAATGGACCTCTTAATGTGTGTTGGCACTTTCAAGGTACTATGGATAATAATCCAGGAATAAATCTCTTAGCCTCGATTAAATTAGGTGGGCTTCCTTCCCTGTAATTTTGTATAGGAGCATGCATAGATTGTTTATGGTGTAAGTTTATGTAGTTTCACCCTGCTTCGTTGTGGTTAAATCAGGAGTGTTTGCTTCCTATCCCACGGTGCAGAGCTTGAACTTTTTTCTTAAAGAGAAACAAATGGGTACTGGATACGGTTTAATCTGGCAATTGTGGGAGGCTGCAAATCAATGTGTAATATTTTGCCATGTATTCTGAATCTAGTGAACATATAGGCATTGGCAGCCTAACCATGTAGGGGTGGATCCCGGACTACTATCCTACCTTCAAAAAATTTGTGCCATTAAAACAACAACAACCATGCTTCGCTTTCAAGAGGTCCAGTCTCTCCATTTTGGTAGAAACCTCCCACATTTGGGTGAAGAATTTCCAGCAAACAGCTCTTGAACAACCAGCTGCAAAACTCTACAAGTCACACAGCTTTCACTTAAGTTGCTCTAGCTGCATTTTCCAACATCTTTTAAATGGGGGAAGATTCTACCGTTTGCTCATTTATTTATTTATTTTGCTTTCTTTGACATTTTCCAGAGTACTCCCTGATTGAGCCGGAACCCATTTCTGTTCTCCCCATGACCCATCAAAGATAACTAATTTGTTTACTGTAAATCGCACACCGCTCACTTCGCGGTGCCATCTGGCACTTCGTATTGCACTTCTGAGTGCTCCAGTTCTCTAATAATAGCATTTCCAACTTCACCAAAAAGAGTCTCAGGGGCACTTTGTACACATGAGGGAAGACAGATACTTACAGTCACTTTTTCCACTTTTCACGCCCCCTCCATACTTAGACAGTCATAGCTGGCAGACATGGCTGGGGGCTCCTGTTGAGGCTGCCATTGCCTTATGAAATGGCAAGATGCATAGAGCCAGCGACACAATCGCTCCTGAGTGCCCCCTTCTCCATTGCTGTGGAGCACAAAGTTTGCCTTGGTACTCTACTGACCAGTGTGCGATGAAACAGGAGCATAGGTGGCTAGGGTACAGGTGGTGTAAATATTGGTCTGAACCCAAGCAAATATGGGTGAAACCACTTCATTGTGCCTATCACCTGCCCTTGGAGATGACACAGAAGCTTCAAAACGTCCAAAATTAATAGCTGGGGTTGCCTTCAGAACTTGCATAACCCCTGTTCTAAAACAGCTTCATTGGCCACTGGTTTGCTTTCAGACTTAATTAAAGGTGCTCACACTGCCCTCAGAAGTTTGGGTGGTGGTCACCTTGGGACAGGGCATTCTCTGTGGCAATCCTTAAATTGTGGAATTCCCGCCCCACAGAGCGAGGTGGTGGTGGTGGGGAAGAATTCAGTCCCAGACTTCTCATCCTGTAGTGCTAAACAGATTCTATCGCGCACTCCCCCCCCCCCTGAACATGTAGATTTCTTTTTATTTTAGGGTATTCTATCCTGACATGTTAGTTAGCTCATGGGTATCTGCTGTGTGTGTAATCTGTGATGAACACAATGAGTGTAAATGCACAGAATCTGCTTGCTTCAAGTCAGCTTCTTTACTGAACATGGATCCTGATTTGCTTTGCACAAAGTTTGTGGGGAGGTTAGATGAAGTCAGCTATTTATTAAGAATTCATTCTGATCTATTTGCGGGGAGGTTCCATGGCATTCAACCAAGTGCTGTTGCACACTTTCCAGTGCATTTCCCCCATTCCTTATTGCAAGAAGTCTGATTTTGGGGGAATCAGGCATGTTGCACAAGAAGTCCAAATCGACTTTAATTCAGTACAACCTGAATTTGCTGATACGTGACTAAATCCCATCCCAAATAGTGCCTGTTTGGAAGCACTCTCTCTCTCTCTCTCTCTCTCTCTCTCTCTCTCTCTCTCTCTCTCTCTCTCTCTCTCTCTCTCTCTCTCTTTATTGTATCTTTGACCTTCCTCTTCTAGCACTTTTTCAAACACCACAGCTGAGCAACTGCTGTCATTCAACGTCCCCATTCTTCAGCAAGCCTTAATTTGTGTCCCTATTTCAAAACCAGGGGCTTCTGTTTTGCGTTCCTTCAACACCGAGAGCTACTGGAAAAACAGGATGCCAGTCTCATGAGGACATTACAGTGAATACATTTGTAAAAGAGAGAAATAACAGCATATAAAATGGGCGCTGGGCACTTTAGGATAAATATCAACCATTTGTATTTTATTTCAGCCATTTTCGCAGAGGGAGAGGGGGATTTTTCCTCCTCTTCCTAAAGCCAAATGCATTGTACAGCTACTTTTAAAGAAAGTGTGATTTTATTATGCTCTTCATTTGATTTATGATTCACAAAGAAGCTTTTGAGCAGAAGCTGCCCAATATGAAAGCCAACCTACTGACTTTAAAGCAATGCCTGGGCCATAATTCTCCCTGCTCTGTAAAATTCAGCATGGAACCATGGAGAGAATTTAAACCTTGGTGTCTTTATAAGTGAAATCTGATAAAGGAAGGTGCTCCAAAAGCACATTTCCTGTAATGAAATGAAGGCACTTGCTGACAAGGAAAAGGTACAAAAGACTTGGCCCCATGCCATACAACATCAATACATTTTCATGTCCGACCAGCTACATTTTTATACTTGACGTTTCTTGATGATTTTAGGAACTAAATTTATGCTACCTGCTCAGGTGCCAATCTAGGTTTGTTTTCAAATAAGCCCAGAGCAAATCCCTGCTAGTGTTTTAGGACAGGCAATTTTTATATCACTCCTGCCATAATAGGTAGAAAATGGCTTTGGGTCTTGAGTGGCTCATGTTCTCATGGCACAGGTGCATATTTGTGTGTGATATTCATTTAACAACGGGAATTAATTGCCATAAAGTGTTCAGGATTTTCCACGAGACAAATAGTAGATGCAGGGCTTAAAAAAAAAAGAAAACCAAAACACCCCCCCCCCCCGAACTAACCAGAGCTCAGTTCTGGCACTTCTCAGGTGGGCCCCATTGCCATTCTAAGAGAACAAGGGAGGTGTTCATGGTGAGTTATGGCATCTCTTTTTATGAAAAAATGGCACTGAGGTCCAGATGGGTGCAGTCATACCTCGTTACGTTTGCTTCAGGTTGCGCTTTTTCAGGTTGCGTCCTGAGGCGACCCAGAAGTACCGGAAAGGGTTACCTCCGGGTTTTGCTGCTCGCGCATGTGCAGGCACAGAAAAATGACATCACGCGCATGTGCAGAAGCAGTGAATCGTGGCCCATGCGTGAGCAGATGCGGGTTGTGTTCTTTTCAGGTTGTGAACGGGCCTCCAGAACGGATCCCATTCACAACCAGAGGTACCACTGTACTCCTGATTCAGAGCCCTCGAAGTCCGCAGTGGACAGCTTCTCCTGTTTGCTTCAGGGGAGCAGGCCTCTCTCCCCTCCCCCACCCCACCCCACCATAGCCGGTGGCAACGCATGTGGCCTGTCTCTTTAGGAGGCACGGCTGGCCTGTAATAGAAACTCCTCTTCCCCTCTCTTGGCGTGGTTCCTTCTATACCTTAGAAAATGTAGGAATAATAAGGTCTCAAACGCTTGGTGATTTAGTGACTTTCCCCTGCATGTTAAGAGAGACTCTGGCAGATTGAGTGGACGAGACCAGTAGTGGGTCCAACAGCCAAGCAGGCAGTTTCTGCACGTGCTGTTAGGGAAGTGAGGGGCAGCTAGGGCTCCTCATCCTGGGAAGGCAGACCATCTGGGAGAAGGAAAACTCTGATCCTAATCCTCTGCTGCTCTGCTTTCCTTTGGACCACGAGGCCCAGAGGGGCTGGGTCTTGTTGTTCCATACACACTGCCCAGGCTTGCATCTCAGGGAGGTCATTTTGCTGCTGCCAACACAGTGGGTTTGACTTCACATCTGGAAGCACCCTGCATCATCTCTTGAGACAGACAGATGCCAACAACATTCAAAAAGGTCTAAAGAGAGAAAGCACCATGTGGAGATGTCAGCAGGGCTGGTGATGCTTGTAACAATGGAGGTGGGGGCTAGTAGCAAAGCCACGCTTCCCCCTTACCACATGGATGCCCCTTCATGCAAGCTATGTCTTGGCCAGATTTGCTTGTGCCTGTGCATCATAATTGTTATCTCAGCAGCACCAAAAGGGGCTGGTTTAGGCATTTAGCAGAACGAAGTCATAAAGCTCTAACAAGATAGCCCCCCCCCTACCAAGGGTGGATAGAAGATCAAATATGTGAATAGCCTTCCATAAGGAGGGTGGTGAATCTTCTAGCACATGGGAAGATAGAGAGGCCAAGTTCAGCCCTTTCCCCCAGAAGCACTACTTTTTCTGTTTTTATTTGTTTTATATTGTTAGTGGGACTGTACTCAGGCATCCATCCCTCTGCCACCTGGAAACTAAGGTGGCACTGCTGACCAGCTCTTTTTGGGTGCATTCAGAATATCCATTTGGGTGAAACTGGCTGTTGTGATGGTGTTTAGCCAATAGAAATGACTGTAGGAACAAGATTGTAGTGTCTTTTTATTTCATGGTTCAAATTAAAAGTGCATGTTTAGGAAACATCTCTCCACTCCCCATATAATAATAGGTTTGGAAAGGCTCTCAAAAGCCTTCCTGCCCCAACTCACAACTGAGATAAGAAATCCCCTCCCACAGCATCCCTGGTAAGTTGGTCGTCCAGCTTCTGTTTCAAATCATCCAACAAAGGAGAGCCCAACATCTTCTGAGGCTAGTCTGTAACACTGCTGAACAGCTTGTACAGTGGTACCTCTGGAAGCGAACGGGATCTGTTCTGGAGCCCTGTTCACATCCTGAAGAGAACGCAACCCGTGTCTGTGCATCTGTGTGTGTGCGGGTCGCGATTCGCCGCTTTTGTGCATGCACATGACGTCATTTTGAGCGTCTGCGCATGCGCGAGCGGCAAAACCTGGAAGTAACGTGTTCTGTTACTTCTGGGTCGCCACGGAGCGCAACCCGAAAACACTCAACCTGAAGCAACTTTAACCCGAGGTATGGGTTCTTCTAAATGTTGAATTGAAATCCTTTCCCTTGTGATTTGACCCTTTGGTTTGGTCCTACCTCTTTGGAGCAAGTGAAAGCAGAGTTGATCCGTCATCTCTGTGATCCTTCATCTCTTCAGACATTTGAAGATGGCTATCCTTTCGCCTCTTAGGACCTTTCCGCACATCATTTGTAGTGCCATTGTTTGATCCAACATTTTTAAGAGTCAATTTACAGCAGATTGTTTGCATGTTACTTGGAGTCAGCATGGGCTTTTCCTTCCCAACTAATGGTGGGTTGTGCCTGAAGTGACAAAAGCTCAGTGGCTATAGTCACACTCCTTAGGCACCCTTGAATTCCTTTCTGCCAGTAAAACCAGCTACAAGTCCACCTAACAAGAGCATGGGCTAGCCCACATTTTGCCAGGAACACAGGAAGCTTTCTTATGCATACCCTCAAACGTGCCTGGGAGGAAAACCAAGACGCATATATTTCGGGGCCATGATCTCACAAGAGCCTGGTGACTTGCATGAGAGGACGGTGCCCAAAAATGCGAGTCTCAGGGCCGTGATCTTGCAGGAGCCAAAATGGGAAATCCTGGGAGTCAATCAGAAGCTGGGACGGCTTCTGTAATATCCAGGATGTCCTGCTTAAAACGGGACAGTTGAGGGGTATGCCTTATGCAAAGTCAGACCAGTAGTGTAGCATTAGAGATGTGTGTGCGTGCACAGGGGCAGTTCCCCCGGGTGCAAAATGGTTAGGGGCATGAAATCTCAGCACCAGGTGCTGCCTTAATACAGCTGTACGCTTCCATCACTGATCTCCGTTGAAAACGGCTTCTGCATGTGAACAAGGAAGTGACTTCTCCAGACAACAGTACTCTTTATTTCTGTGGCTGCACTCCTCTGGATGACACAGGTGCCATTAGGCAGCTGAAAGTGCATGCATGCTTCGTATGTCTCCCTCCCTCCCACCCTTCCTCCCTTCAGCCCCAGGTGCTGGCAACCCATGTCACGCCACTGAGTCAGATCATTGGGCCATTAGCTCCATACTGTTTGCACTGACTTAAAGCAGCTCACCAAGGTTCCAGACAGAGGTCTCTTCCAGGCCTATGTGGAGATATCAGCGATTCAAGGTGGGAACTTCTGCATACTTGGCAGGTTCTTTGTTGCTGAGCTACAGCCCTTCCCAGCTTTCGATAAAAAGAATTTTGTTTATAGACAATTTGCGTTATTTGCATTTTAAAAAAAAATCAGTTTAAATACTGCATTGGCAGCCAGAAGATGAAGCACCTTCTCATGTCCATTTGAACAATCCAGAATTCAAAATTGCTTTAATGGACACCAGCCAGGATTAGCATTTATCCCCTTTTACACCATGTACTCATTTCATTTAACTTGTCTGGTACTTGGTGCCGTTCTGTGCTTCCAAAATACAGTTTATATATTGCTGTTTGCTCGCTTGACAGTGTTTGTTTGCATTTATTGTTTTCAGCGAAATTATAATGAAGCGGGAGAAGGGAGAGTAAAACAAAACACAAGGAGAATGAATGGGCTGATTTCACATTCTTCCAAATGCGGGACTCTGCTGCCCTCTTGTGGAATTCAGCTGGCATTTCCTCTAGATCTTTATTTGTACTGGTTCAGGAATTAATCTTCTTTTCATTTTTCTTTAAGGCGCCATTGAAAGTTTTCTTCAAACTAATCATAGCCAGTGCCTTTAAATTCTGAAACAGGCCCCATTCCTTGTCTTATCACACTGCAGGAAATGCTTAGGGAAGGGGGGGGGAGAATGCCTGAGTATCTTGAGTTAACTCTGCGTGGCACAAGGGATCCTAAATGAATTGGAGCTCTCACCCCCCCCCCCAATCAACTGATACTTCATTTCCATCTGCACTTTGCAAAATAAACAAAAAAATCAAGCAAGCACAAGCATTAATGCACAGAAATAGTTCACCAATAAAGTGGTATCTCATTGGAAAACGTGCATTGATTTTCATCAGGTTTCTCTGCATGTCATGTTCTGTTTTAGATCCAGCAATCTTAATGTGTGATCTTCACTTCTGTCCTCAACCTTCTTTGGAGGTGAACCCTCACCCGGAGTTACAGCTGCTTCCCAAAGACGACTCCTCCATTTGGAGTGCCCTGCTGTTTGCATCCATCTGACCTCTGGGTGGGCTAGAGCATTGTAAGTACTGTGTGTTCTCAACTGTGCCAGTTCACTAATAAAACAGTTGTTGTTTTTCCATTTTGTCTACAACATGCTGAACGCCTAGGTGCTGAATTTGTACAGAGAGAAAGCTGGTACCTCTCTAGAATATATGTGTTCATGTCTTTATGCATCTCTGCCATTTCCCCCAGGGAGCTCAGAGCAACGTGTACGGTATCTCCCTTCTGTTTTGTCCTCACATTAACCTTGTGAGGTTAGTTTAGGTTGGGAGAGAAAGTAACTGTAAAGTCACTCAGTGAGCATTAGTGGAGATTTGCATCTCTGTGACCTTAGTCTGACGCTTAAGCCCAGCCTTAGTCAACACGGTGCCCTCAGATGTTTTGGAGTATGAAGTCCCATCATCCCTGACCAGAGCCGTCCCACCCATGAGACTGGCTGAGATGGTCTCCCCAGTGGTCTCCCTTTTAATTTACCCCTAAAATACTTTCCTCTCCTTCTCACAGAAGGAGCCAGTTTCTCTTACCTTTTCTGGCTTAAGTCAGCAACACTTGAAGAGCAAAGATAGCATGCCATTTTGAAACACTGATAACTTTAGCCACTGTATACTTAACAGCTTGCTAGCCTGTGCTGAATTTTGAATAAATATATATTTGATTTTGGGAGTCAGATGTGGTGTGCCGTGCAGGAGGCCAATGCGGTGTAGTGGTTAGAGCTCAGACATGGGCGAGGGCAAAATGAGTTCAAGTCCTCTACAGGCAATGAAGTTCCTTAGGTCCAGCCTGCCTCATAGGGTTGTTGTGAAGATAAAGTTGGGAGGGGGAGAACCACGAATGCCACCCTGGTGCTCCCTAACATAAGGGAGTATATGAAAATTATTATTTTAGCCAGAGCTGCTCCTTATAGATGATTTTACATTCTTATCTGGACCCAGAACATAGCAAAGACTGTTCCTAAAAGATTGTGGAATGTTTGTGCAAAATGCATAAGTTGACACATTCGGGCTACCTAGTCAGAATTTTTTGTTTTGTGAACTCGAAGCTTTGCTTATGTTCAAAAGGACGGCTCAAATATCCAAAGGAAGTTTGACAAGCCTGCCATCTTGTGGATTGTAGCCATAACTTGTTTTCCTCACTGCAAGCCACAAGCCACATATTTGGCAGAATTGATACCAGGTTGTTTTAAACTCTTGCTCTCTTCTGCATTTTCCACCTTTATCATACCTTTTGGTGCAAATGCTACCTGACTGCTACCACGATAGGAAAGGATGAGAGCTCAGTGTTGGGGCACTAGCTTCAGAAGCAGATTGGAAAGACTCCTGTCTGCATGGTGACAGCTAGCATAGGCAAATCTGGGCTAAATAAGTTTAACCTGGTGTAACACAGCTTCCCATTCCTTAATTCCAGTTGCTGGTATTTCTTGCTTCCTGTAAACTAAAGTTCTATAAGGTCTTTAAAAACAGAATATTGGGATAGCAACAAAGGATAGTCATAAGTACCATATTTTTCGTCCTATAGGGCGCACCGGCCCATAGGACACACCTCGTTTTTTTGTGGGGGGAAATGAATAAAAAAAAATTGTTCCCCCCCCCCCGCCGCGGCTGCTGCCCCAAGCCTTGCGCACACCTGCCCGAAGCACGGGGCACCCTCCGGAGGGCTCCGCGTGCTTCGGGCTGCAGGCTGCCGCCCCAAGCCGGGTGCACGAGGCTTGCAGACACTCGCCCGAAGCACGGGGAGCCCTCCGGTGAGCTCCCCGTACTTCGGGCGACAGGCTGCAGCCCCAAGCCTCGCGCGCTCGGTGGGACCTCCTGCCGGGTGCGCAAGGCTTGCGGACACTCACCCGAAGCACGGGGAGCCCTCCGGTGAGCTCCCCGTGCTTCGGGCGACAGGCTGCCGCCCCAAGCCTCGCACGCTCGGCGGGACCTCCTGCCGGGCGCGCAAGGCTTGTTGACACTCGCCGGGGCTGCAGGCTACTGCCCGCAAGCCTTGTGAGCCCGCGGGAACTCCCGCCGGGCTTGCAAGGCTTGCGGATAGCTTCCTGAAGCCTGGAGAGCGAGAGGGGTCGGTGCGCACCGATGCCTCTCGCTTTCCAGGCTTCAGCGAAAGCCTGCATTCGCCCCATAGGACGCACACACATTTCCCCTTCATTTTTGGAGGGGAAAAAGTGCGTCCTATGGGGCGAAAAATACGGTATGATCATTTGAGGACTAGGCTGAATACCTCCTTTTTATTGGACCATTAGTCTCCCTGGAGAAGTGTGGGAGGAGGGAAATGCTGAGCAGCTTTCAGGGGTGTGGGGTTTCTGACATTATTGTTATTCTTTTGTTTATACCCCACCCTTCTGGCTGGGTTTCCCCATCCGTTCTGGGCAGCTTCCAGCACATATAAAAACACAATAAAGCATTAAACATTAAAATATAGGAAGTCAAACATTTTTTAAAAGACCTTTTAAATATGAAGTGCTTAAAGTTTTCCCCCCTTTCATCTCTTATTTCATCCCCATTTTACTTAGGAAGCTGGAATGCTGCCTGACTTCTCTGCACAGCTGACTTAAAACTTGAAGCGACACCAAGACTTCCATCCCGGTTAAAGAAAAATCCACTTCATAGTTAAAAGGTAACACCACCCTCCAGAGGAATAAGTCTTAGAATTTTCACCCTGTCCTCAAAGTGGGATAAATGTGGGAGTGGGTGTGCTGGCCTGCCCCCTACAAAATGCTGTAAGAAGCTGGACCAAGTTTTTCAGACAAGAATTAGATGATTTACACTAGGAATGTGGAACCTGTCCCCCCCCCCCCCTACACACAATGTTGTTGGTCCCCAGCTCATCAGTCCCAGACAGCATAAACCAATAGTCAGGGATGCTGGAAGCTGTTGCTGGCATCCATCTGTCTCAAGAGAGACCCACTTTTGGTCTTGTCTGCTCAATCCGCTAGAGCCTGTCTTCACATGCAGGGGGAGTCCCCTACCTCACTGAGGGTTTGAGACCCATTGGCTACCCTCACCTGGTTTAGCCAGCCAGTCTAAGTTGTTCTTGGGATGTGGCTGTAGTCACATGCCAACAGCTTCGTGGAGCCACAGGTGAGCACTGAGTGCAGCATGGGGACCAAAGGTGGACAGACTACCCCAGAAGGAGCACAGTGTGCCCCCCACCAGAGGTACTACCCCTCCCCTAACATCCCAACAACAACATTGGGGAAGGGGAAGATTCCCCACCCATTTGTTTGCTACTAGGTATGTGCTGTAGTTACGGTGTATTCACTTAAAGTGGTTAGTAGAAGAGCAAAATCACACTCCCATGTCCCCTGATTCTAACCCAGAACTTAATTAATGCCAAAGACCTATAAAATTCTGTTGGAAGTAAGTGAGCCAGCTGTTACCCCAAATATGCTCTGTTCCCAGTTGCATACACACCAGCCTTCCTCATGTCCTCTAGACATTTTAGACCACAACTCCCACTAGCTGCAGCCAGCAAGATTATGCAGGTTGAGGCTGATGTGAGTTGCAGTTCAAAACATCTGGAGGGCACCACATTGGGAAAGGCTGATAGACATTGTGAATTGCTTTCTAAAGTGCATTCTGAGCACATCTTCTATACTTTCAGTGGAGGCAGGAAACACTTCAGTTATCTGCCACTTCTTCTTCAATCAGTCAGTAATTTACTTGTGCTGTTCCCATCAGAGTTGCTCCCCTGTAATAGTCCTATAGAGACCAAATAGGGTCTGTAGCAGACAATTGGAAGAGAACTCCCATGACACGTTTTTGATCTCGCAGTCAAATGCTGCTTGCTTTCTCGTTCTTTGCAGGATAATCGACAATTTGTCCTTTTGCAAAGAAAGGGGCCTGAGGTTTTCCAGGATGCTCCCACAGGTAAGTACTTTCTCCTTCTAGTTTTTAGCCCATAGTTTGAAAGCAGCCATGCTTGACCCTTAATCGTGAAATGCTAATACCTACAATTCTGAGAGAACAGAATCAGGGCCAGCCCCACTCCCTTTTAACCCAGTGTATCCCACACTTTTCAATGAATTACCTAGTCACTTCCCAACCTGGAAGAAGCCTGTGATGTGGTTTTTTTCCCATTGGTTTTGTTCTGCTGGGGTGATTGAGTTGCCTTAATCCACTTTACATGCGCAAACCTTAAGTTCAGGTATGCAATTTCACAAAATAGTGACAGTCAAGATATGCCCTATATCCACAGGCCCCAATACAAAGGCAAGCAGTTCCAACTTGTATTTTAAGGGATACCTCTGTGTGTTTGGCACATGTAACTGATAAATCACTAGTTTTGCCTCTTGGGAAGATTCTGTAGATGCCCTTTTTGGATTCCTTGCACACTTGTTTTTCTTTCAGCCTCTATTATTTATTCTGATAATAAATGCAAGGGCAGGGGCCAAAGTTGGCATCAGGCACCTTCCAAGGCCTTCACATGTCTTATCTCTGCAACACTAATCTAAAGCAGAGGGCGAGAAGAAGTGAGCAATGGAGACAGTGACACTAAAGTGGCCCCATGCAGGTCACAGGGACTGCCCATAATCTAAATTCAACCCTTCATTAAGACTGCAGTGTGTGCTTCAGCTTGCAGCTATTCTGTAGGAAGTACAGATTATTTGTTGTGAGATTAGCCATTGTATAAAACATTACTAAATTACTAAGCCATTGTATGAAACATTACTAAATCCATACTTCATGCTTCAGAAATTTTTGCAGGATAACTGGTGGAGAGAGGAAATTAAAGTAGTGGACAGCTGACAGAATATAGAATTGAGGAATGTCTTAGATAGCATTCCTTGTTATGAGAATAGGGCAGGGGTCAGCAACCTTTTTCAGCCTTGGGCTGGTCCACCGTCCCTCAGACCATGTGGTGGGCCGGACTATATTTTTTGGGGGAAAATGAACGAATTCCTATGCCCCACAAATAACCCAGAGATGCATTTTAAATAAAAGCACACATTCTACTCATGTAAAAACACGCTGATTCCCAGACCATCTGCAGGCCAGATTGAGAAAGCGTTTGGTCCGCATCTGGCCCCCGGGCCTTAGGTTGCCTACCCATGGAATAGGGTATCTGTTTATGTATCCATTGTCTCTCTCTCACACACACATTTATTTGTACCTGTATAACATCAGAAGGTATGAGTTGTGTTAGATATGCAGTAGCAGCAATTAGCTGCTTAGGAAGGGAAAGAGCTGGATATAATTCCCCTTTCCTCTTTCTTAATGTCCCAAATATCTAACTGGGTTTGCCTGCTAGGAGAATTGGATCAGAGCCTAATACTTAATAAGCTCCAGTTTCTCACTTGCAAACTATTCTCCCCCCCCCCCCCCGGCTGCAAAAGCACAATTGAGAAACTAAAGTACCGTATTTTTCGCTCCATTGGACGCACCAGACCATAGGACGCACCGGACCATAGGAGGGGGAGAACAGGGAAAAATTTTTTTTCTTGTTCTCCCCCTCTAAAACAAGGTGTGTTCAAGGTACATTCACCAGAGCTTGTGGGGCTGGCGGTGGGGCGAAGCGCTGCTTTCCCCCACCGCCAGCCTCAAAGATCCCTGAAGCCTTTGGAGCGCAGCGCCCTGCTGCCCTACAGAGGTTTGCTCGCAGCCGTCCCCAAGCTAGAGCAGCGAGAGGGAGCCCTCCGTCTCACTGTTCTGGCTTGGGAACAGCTTTGCTAGCTTCTGCAGGACAGCGAGGTGAAGGCACCCCGCTGCCCTGGAAAGGTTTGCGTGCAGCTGTTCCCAAGCTAGAGCAGCGAGATGGAGCCCTCCGTCTCGCTGTTCTGGCTTGGGAACAGCCTTGCTAGCTTCTGCAGGACAGTGAGGTGAAGGCACCCCGCTGCCCTGGAGAGGTTTGCGCGCAGCAATCCCCAAGCTAGAGCAGCGAGACGGAGCCCTCCGTCCCGCTGTTCTGGCTTGGGAACAGCCTTGCTAGCTTCTGCAGGACAGCGGGGTGAAGGCACCTCGCTGCCCTACAGAGGTTTGCGCGCAGCCGTCCCCAAGCTAGAGCAGCGAGACGGAGCCCTCCATCCCGCTGTTCTGGCTTGGGAACAGCCTTGCTAGCTTCTGCAGGACAGTGAGGTGAAGGCACCCCGCTGCCCTGGAGAGGTTTGCGCGCAGCCGTCCCCAAGCTAGAGCAGCGAGACGGAGCCCTCGGTCTCACTGTTCTGGCTTGGGAACAGCTTTGCTAGCTTCTGCAGGACAGCAGGGTGAAAGCACCCTGCTGCCCTGCAGAGGTTTGCGCGCAGCAATCCCCAAGCTAGAGCAGCGAGACGGAGGGCTCCGCAGTGCTCCGTCTTCCTGTTCTGGCTTTGGGCTTAGCGGCGCAGCCTGCATTCGCTCTATAGGACGCACACACATTTCCCCTTAATTTTTGGAGGGGAAAATGTGCGTCCTATAGAACGAAAAATACGGTACTAGGAACAATTTTGCTTTGTGTTTGGGATTTGAGTGCATGCTCATTGGAAGAACAAACCAGTGGCGCTTGTGACTCTGGTGCACTAATGAATGTTCACAGCAGCTTGTGTACCTGGTTGTAGAGAAAGTAACGTTTCTGATCAGAAAGTATCTGTGTGTCAGGGACCGTGCTGAGGGCGGCTGCACTGAGAATGAATGGTGGGAGCCTCCCCCTCCCCGTGCGTCTGATCAGGATCCTGAATCTTCCCTGGAGCAGGGAAGTAGTATTGATTTGGAACAGTGGTTTGCAGGGGGACATAGTGCAGAAGGCAGAAGCTGGGAAGTACTGGGTGGGGAACAGCTAGGAGGAGAAGAACCAGGAGAAAGAGAGTTAACAGACTCCCTTTCGCTGGAAAGTGTCCATCTGCTCAGTTCAATGTCAAGGAGAGCAGATAAGGTGTCTGCACAGAAAGCACAGTGGTTGCGAGATCAGGTTGCAAGACGCGGAAGTGACAGGGGAGACAAGGGGGGGGGAGTGAGTGGGAACCTTAATTGGGAGCACCTTCATTCCAAGGAATGGATTCTTTGTTCTCGCTGTGATCATTAAAATTTCTAACTGGTACGAGACTCCTTTCGCTTTCTTCTGCTTATCTATGGCCAAAGGTGGGGGGGGGGGAGCCGAGTCCCTGAAGCCTGACACTATGTGTGCCAGTAAGAGCAGCCGGTAAGAGGTGTGAAGGTTGCCCTGCATGCATGGCCTTGCAGCGAAAGGAGGAATGTGCATGCCCCTTTGTAAATTGGGGAGGTGAAAATAAGGTGTGTTAATAGCTGAAAATTGAAAAGTACAAACACCCTGCCATATCGTTCAGCTTGGGGATCAGTTCCTATCTTTGACTTCATGGTATGGGAAAGCTGGTACGCTTTAGGTCTTATTCCAGTTATCTCTCCAACCCCAGAACGCAAATACAAGAAAGTGTCCTCGGACAACTTTTCTCCAGTAAACTTGGGAGCTGTGCCAAGGCTGACCTGGGCTTGGGAATTTGGTTCTCAGCATCATTATATTCTGTGTATATTTGAAAATTATTCCAAATCCTTTCCTTGGCACTCCTGAAACACTCCTAGGTTTTTTGTTTAATAGTTGTTTTCAATGCAATTTTCATACTAACACTCCACCCATCCTCTTTACTACATGAGCTTCATTAAAACCTGCTGGAGACGTGCTTTCATTTACACCTGTACGTCATTAATCTTTTCATTTAGTTTGCTTTGATGGCTTCTAGGTTGTTTTATCGGTCCACGTCTCTCACCTCCCCCTCATCACAGTTGAGGCCCTTTCTTCCTAATGGGACACTTTTGAATCTAAGCCCTGCTTTGATTCACATTGAACCTAGCTATAAATACCTGCTTTAGAGTTTTCCTAGTCAAAGTTTAGGAGTGACTTGTGATTCACTTTGTTCAGCAGTAGGTCTCTGTTTAACTAATTGGATTGCATCAAAAGCAACAAAAGCTGGCGGACCCTCTTGCCCCCTCCCCTTTATGATGGGGAGAAGTTTGGTTCTTTACTTTCAGAACTCCCTCTTAGAGTGGTGTTAAGTTGAAGCTCACACGGTGTTCTTTATTATGTCATCTTCCGCTTCTGTCTTCTTTTAGGAGACACAAGAAAGAAATGAAAGGAAATGGTCCTTGAAATACACAATCATTAGTGACTTTTTAAAATGCCTTTGATGTCGGCATGTTCAGGGATATTTGAGAGACAGAATGGGAACGGAAACATTCCTCCAGAGACAGTAGGAAACCACTTTGGGAGAAGTGTTTAAAAGTCAACTCTGACTGGGGGAAGAGAAAGATCTTATTAATTTGGTATCGAATTGCATGACAGATTATGCTGCCCCTTACCGGAACCACAGGTTCGGATCATATCTCAGCATAATAATCTGATCCACACTATGTTCTGCTTTAAACAGTGGTCAAAGGTTCATTCTGGTAGATGGAACAAACATTTGTATTCAGCAGGCATGATGTCCAAAATGTTTGTGTTGCCTGCAGTCCCACAGGTCTGCTTAATGTGGGACTGTTTTTGTCAAGCTAAGTGACCTCCTGACTGAAGTCAAAGGATATTTCCATATGGCTTTGCCTCTCTGCATCTTACTTTTGAGCTGTACTGTAACCATTGTCTGGCACATAATGTGGGTTTGCCTCTGGAAAGCTAGACTGTGTGGCTTCGTTGCAGCGTTGTGCTGCCAGTGTCAACTACACACAGTGCCCTTTTTGGTGTGTGGAAATCCCACCACATATTTGCATTCACAAGAAATGGCAGAATGTAGCTTGCATGGGGAGGCTGAAGTCACCCTAAGGATGTATTTCAAGTGCATTATTTGCACTCAACGACCTTTTGGGCTTGATGCTTTTTAAAAGCTGTCATATGAACACCATTCTAATAACATTATAGCCAATTAAAGCTGAGGCTGCCCGCCTCCGAAGTGGGTTAAAGCTGTCAGAGCGATCAATAAAAGCGAAGCAAATATCCAGCTGAGGGGGGAAAGGGCCATCTGTTCTTATCACTTTAGGAATGGAAGAAAAGTGGTCCAGCAGGAAGGGATACCAAAGAAGGGAGGGGAGTACACAACATGCCATGTGTCTTCCTGTCAAGAGTATTAACATTCTCTCCATACATGCTAAACTATGCCAATCATTTGCGAATTTTGTTATTCCAGAGCATGCAGAAATTTCTGGAGGCGGTTTGGAGCAAGAGGTTGATGAACTTGAAGCCTTTGGCCCAGAACAGGAAAAAAGAAAGGTATGATAAAAGTGATTCCATATTTTATCTAAAGCCTATCACCATCTTTTCTCTGGGAGGTGGAGGAAAAGGACTTTTCTTCTTCTTTTTAAAAGACATTGTAAGGTTTTCTGCTAACGACAAGCTTGAGATATCCCTCCCTCCTGCTTCTATGCCACACATTCACACTGATCCCACAAAGGTGATGTTACCACAGAAGTAAGCTTCTATGCACATAGCGGACATCTCTATATTGCATTGAAATTCTCATCTGGGCCCCATTCAGCTGAGCATCCTTATTCTAGCTTCCATGATCCAAAAGGTCTTACTGGATTTGTTTTATTTTCTTGGTCTTAACAGGCCCAGTGGTGTGCAGCACTCAGGTACCTCACATCTTTCAGTACTGAAAAGGTGATGTTTGTTGTTACTCCGTGACCAGATAACATTTCAGTTATGACAAAGACACACCAATTTTCTGTTAATATTTATTGTCTGCATTACCGCAGTTATGTACAAATCTCCCATATGAAAATGTAAGGACTTTTTACATTTTCACATGTGATCTGCATTAACTGAATAATGTTTGGTGACAATATACACAAATTTGCAGTAGTACATAAACATTTTGTGCAATAAAAAAAGGAAAGAAATATACATAATTTAAAAAATAAAAATGCATTACACCATTTACAAATTAACAAAAAGCAAATTTTCCCCAGACAGTTGCCTCCATACTCTACCAAAAAAAAAAATCTTTTCAAGTAAATTAAGTTAGGCAAAATAATTTTTTTAAACTTTGGGTGAGCACAATTTACAAAAGGTAAAAAGACAGATCTGTTTCCTTCCAGTGATTTTTTTTTTTACAGTGATGATTACAGAATTGCTGAAATCGTTTTGTGTATGTAGTGCTGAATTTGAAAAAAAAGATGCTTAAAATTTCTGTGATAGGATGAGGATTTTAAGATCCAGAGACCGTAACAAATATAATCAGGCTTGTTCAGAACCAGCAAACATTGAAGAAGAATTGTTCTAGTTCTCAAAGCAGACGTAACAATCTTTTAAAACCCACCATTTTAAAACAGAAATTACAAACCTCCACAATAAGAAGAAAATGTCTAGTCAGCTATTTTTGGAATGGATCAAAGAGAATTGGTCACTGAAAACATTATTTTCACAAACTAACAATCTACCGAAGTGGCTGCTTTAGGCACTGGATTTGTAGAAACACATCTTAAAAGCAACTTATTTTTATACAGATACTTCTTATATTCCTGTTTCAGTGCTACCGTTCTGATCTCTAGATTTAACATAATCCAGACTGCAATTGTGGGCTTCCTACAGCCTTCCTCTCAATAATCTTTTAAAATAATTCTTTCTTTTTACAATTAAAGAACATCCTTTGTGCATCTTTTTCCCCCTTTTTTTTTACACCCTGTAATGTAAATTGAAGATGCACATGTCTTGTGAAGCAATCCCTACCTGGGAGCATGTCCCACCAAACACCGTGGGACTTACTTCCAAGTAAGCATATGCATAGGATTGCACAGATAATGTAGTAAAAGTTCAACTAACCATTCATTCAATTTGCTAGTCAGTTTCTCAACGTTTAATATCAGTAAATTGGCTGTGTTTTATATCCACTTTATTTTGAACTTTTCTCAAGGTTGCTTGGAATAACCCTTGTGTTCATGTTATTTTACTGCTAATAACAGATTCACAAGTTATGATAAATCTTCATTTCGAAAAACAAACAAACAAACGAAAAGCAGCATGAGATCAGACACTCTGACGTAATTGTGAACGAATGCTAAAAATAAATGCATATCTTTCCTGTCTAGGTAGCCATATTTGCATGAAACAGCTGAGAGTATTGACTTTTATCAACGGGCAATATAGCGGGGAACATTAGGAATGGTTTAGCTTATTGATACAAACCTGAGAAATTAGAACTAAAATCATTAATGTGTAATGGATGCCTGATAAAGTTTATTAATTGTATTGCTCATTAACCTGCAACTAGACAGATATAGATGATGTCTTTAAATATTGACCTTACATTTTGCAAAGGTTGAGGATTTCTAGCGGCTAAAGGGGCTTCATATTGTAAGTTAATACACCAAAAACCCATTGGAATGGAAAAGGTTACTAGAGATTAAGCAGCTGTAATTGCCAGAAATATGATAAAGGAGTTGTACAGTTTTGAATATTCACGGAGCGGTGTAGGTTGGCTGTGTCTCATTCAAAGGAATTCTTGATCAGTTCTATCCATTGAAATCAATAGGCAAGGAAGCTCTGAGAGTGAAATAGAGCCCCCACAATTCAACTAGGCAGTTGGACAATAATGTTTAAGAATTTAAAAAATATTTCTTGAGTCAGGATGGGGTGGGGTGGAATCAGTCAAGACTACACCAGGTTATTTCAAATGGAAAGAGTGCTTATTGATTCTTCAGCAGTGCATTAGCAGGAGAAAAATAAACAGATATTTTGCATCTTTCAGCTTGAAAATATTGGATTATTGTTTAGATAAGTATTTTCCCCAAGATTAGTGGGCAACCACTTTTTTTCTTTCTTTCTTTTTTTACAAAGTTAGCAATATAAAAATCTAGTTGTAAACAACCTTCAAAGTAATTAGAAATCAACTTGAAAATCTATTATCTGTAGAAGTTGGACAGAATCAGAAAGTAGACACTTAATGTTACTGCCATGGTATTGACTACAAAACAGCTGCTGTTACAAGAAATGGTATAAACAGTACTTGCATTAGCTGGTTTGATCCAGTCACAGTCCAGAAACTGAGCTCTACTCTCAACAGGACTCAAGAACTTACTGATAAACGTCTGTGCGATGCGATTTGCCGCATCCTTTCCTTCATCCTTTTCTGAAAAGAGGCAGTTTCTATGGCAATACTAGGTAATAAGTGCATATCATGCTGCACTAATATAGTGCAAAAAATTGCCTTCCATGTAGCAAAAAAGTTGCAGGCAACAGTTTGAAAGTAAGAGAAAGTAAAAACTTATTACACACGGATATTAATTTCCAGACAACCTCTATAAAACATTGAACCTGAAAATGCTTCTCTCCTTGATAAGTGTGTCTATATGGCGCTTTAGTACCTGGAACTGGTAGTATAGGACAGAGTCTTTTGCAAGCCTGCATCCTAGGAAAGAGGTTAAGAAAACCTACCCTCCTCTGCCAAAATGCCAGAACTTGCTCATTGGGTTGTTATTGTCAGTTAAAGTTAACATGTTGCTAAGCTCTAAAATGCCCCTTTAGCCAGTATATCATTTGACAAGTTAATACATATGGTGCAACGGAGTATATAAATTGTATATCAAGCATTATAGACATCTTGGTATGATCTCCTCATGCTTACTGACTACATTAGCTTAATGCAGCAGATAGTTCTGGCATCAAGACACTCAGATGTCAATATTAGGTCATATACAATGGGCTGGAGACACAAGCGGTTTTGCAGTTCATAAGTTTCAAAGAAGGCCACATTAAGATTCCCGCTGCTGTGCTAACAAGATAAATTTGCCACCATAATTTGCTGTACTGACTGATGGTCTAGAACAAAGCATGTTTCTTGGAATATCCATGGCCATTGTGAAGTCTTTTTTTTTTTGTCTTGTGGTGTAACATCTCAGTAACGTACACACATATGTGTTGTCTTTGAACACTACAGTTTCAAGAGACTAAAGTCAATGGAAAGTCATTATTTTACATATCTGCATCTCCATCGTAAGCCAGCGTTAAAGGTTTGAGACGGTTGTTCTGTCTTCTTTGAGGCTTCTTTGGCTTTTTGCTGCAACATGGGAGGGGAGGAAAAACCAACTTTAAAAATTCAGATCACAAAGTGGTCAAAACAACATTACTTATCTGGGCCAAAATTAAAAGCATTTCCCATGTGAGTTAAGATTTAACTGTTAACAGTGAAAAATAGATAACCATATTTTTCGCTCCATAAAACACACCTGACCATAAGGCGCACCTAGTTTTTAGAGGGGGAATGCATCTCAGGCTCTGCTCAGCACTCCCTTTCATGAGCCATGGAGCGTGTGTGCGGCGCTTGCAGGCTTTTCCCCGAGGAGGGAGTCACTGACGGGCTGCCCTTCTCCTTCATTGAGAAAAAGCCCCCAAGAGCAGCATACACGCGGCTCTTGGGGGCTTTTGTGGGAGGTGGGGGAAGTGAGAGAGCCATGCTTTGTCACTTCCCCCACCTCCCACAAGAGCCGCACGCTCTTTAAAGGGAGTGCAGCTATCCCTGGCTTTTGCACCTCCTGCAAAAGCCAGGGATAGTCATGCGAAGCCTCTGCAGGGCAGTGGGATAAAGGCTCCCCGCTGCCCTGCGGAGGCTTTGCGCGGCTAAGCTAGAAGACAGGGCAGCCAGCAGCATCGCAGCACAGCACTGGCCTTCATCCCCTGCCCGGGAGAGGTTGCGCGCAGCTAAGGCTCCCCCAAGAGCCGCGCTTCCTTTAAAGAGCATGTGTGCGGCTCTTGGGGGCTTTTCCCCGAGGAGGGAGAAGGGCAGCCCTTCTCCCTCCTCGGGTAAAAGCCCCCAAGAGCCGCACACATGCTCCACACGGCTGTTTAAAGGGAGCGCTGAGCAGAGCCTCCCACCTGTATTCGCTCTATAAGACGCACACACATTTCCCCTTACTTTTTAGGAGGGGAAAGGTGCGTCTTACAGTACTTGGCTGTTGCATTTACTAATTGTCTGATTCAAGTCAAAGTTCTGATGAAAGCTAACATCCAACTCATATTTGTATCCAGTAATTTTGAATGGTCTTTTCTGGATTTGAGCAAAGATTAGATAGGAAAACCCAGCAACAAAAAGTTGTAGATTGTAGCTTCACTGTAATGTTGGGCCCAACATAAACTTAAATAGCTTTATTTAACCCACCTACATTAATACAACAGGTTCAGTACAAATACAGACGGTGTTGTCATATCTTCTTAAGTGAATTTAAAAACAAAAAGCATAGGCATTGCTATTGTTATTAAAATCAAGTACCTTTTCCCCTTTTCTTTTTGCTGAAAAAAATCCAGCAACGACAATGAGATGTAGAACAGATAAAAATAGCAAAAAAGGCTGGTTCACATTGTGGCAATAAAAACTAGTTTTGCAATGATCACTTAATAGACATTACTAAGGTGGATAGAATAAACTGATTTGGGGCAAAACTGTAGGAATATACATGGATGGATCATGCTCACTACTTTTATAGTCTAAAATAGCCTTCCTCAACCTGATGCCTTCCAAATGTTGTTAGGGCTCCAGGTCCCATGAGCCCCAGTCAGCCTGGTCAAAAGTTAGGCATGAATGGTGGTTGCTGTCCACAATGTTGGAAGGCCATCAGCTTGGGAAACAATAGTCCCAAAAATAATAAATGACTAAAGAACTCACCAGGCTAGATATACCATAGAAATAATAAAGATGAGCAAAACAAATGCACCAGCAGCTACACCATAAACCCAGGTCTTCAGCTTCCCATCTAAAAAGAATGAATGTTAGTCATTAGTCTGCAAGTTAGTACTCAACAAAAGAAGTTTTAAAGCTTGTTTTAATAAAAAGGCTTTCACACAGGTATGGTTAGTGATATCGTTCCATATTGCATCTTGGATACTGCATGAAATTGCTTATCTGACATAGCACCTTTCCTTGCAACATCAGTGTGCAATGTGTCAATACAAAAAGGGCCAGAGAGTGAAGAGCAAAACCTGCCCTGTTCATTCTGTGAACTCCAGTGGTAATCAAGGACTGATAAGATTCAGAACAAATACAGTATGTGCCTAGAGCCCAGAGAGGTGATATTACAGAACTTTCTCCCCCCACCGAACTAGATTCCCATTAACACTATTGATCAAGCTACACAACACCTTCCCAGTCAGTGAATGTGTTTTAGGGGCTGGCAGTCAGAGGGCCAACTTCTACTTCAAGCCTGTGCCTGCTTATTCAATTTAAGTTTCATTCTGAAATCTAACACTTTTAGTTAAAGAACAATCAGTACAAGTGTATGAGTATACAAAGAACTAAAAGATAATAACCAAAGGTGGTGCTGTGGTCTAAACCACTGAGCCTAGGGTTTGCCGACTGGAAGGTTGGTGGTTCGAATCCCTGCGACAGGGTGAGCTCCCATTGCTCGGTCCCAGCTCCTGCCAACCTAGCAGTTCGAAAGCACATCGAAGTGCAAGTAGATAAATAGGTACCACAGTGGAAAGATAAACGATGTTTCCGTGCGCTGCTCTGGTTTCACCAGAAGCAGCTTAGTCATGCTGGCCACATGACCCAGAAAAACTGTCTGTGGACAAACGTCGGCTCCCTCGGCCACTAAAGCGAGATGAGTGCCGCAACCCCAGAGTCGTTCGCAACTGGACTTAACTGTCAGGGGTCCTTTGCCTTTAACTTTTTATACCACTTCTTATTCATGCTGTTAACAGAGGGGATAAGCTGTTGGCTCTTCCTGCATTAAAATTGTGCAGAGGCCAGAAAAACCCACCGCGTTCTACAAAAGCACTTAGCAGCACTAACTATGCATGTGAGACTTCACCTGGTCCAAAAGGCTGCAGGAACCAAGTCCTTCCTCGTCCTGATTGGGGATTGGATGGCTGTGTGGGGTTTACAGCTCGACTGGTTTTTACATCTCCCTTTCTGTCGTCCACTGTGGGGATGACTACCACCGGGATGAGAGTGCACTGCTCAAGTGTGCCATCAGAAGACATTACTTCTGTGTACCCTTCTTCACACGCACATGTTCTGGTCTGCAGAGGAACAAGCGTTTTACATACAGTTGCAAATCCACACATCGCTGAGCACTACATGATGTGTCATGGAGCAATTAAAAAAGGGCCACTCTCTACCACGGAAAAGCTGTGGTGGGGGGAAGATTTCCCAGAGGCAGTGGG
This sequence comes from Podarcis bocagei, assembly GCF_964188305.1. Taxonomy (NCBI): domain Eukaryota; kingdom Metazoa; phylum Chordata; class Lepidosauria; order Squamata; family Lacertidae; genus Podarcis; species Podarcis bocagei. Next base: position 30,801,377 of record NC_138137.1, on the reverse strand, counting down.
GAGAGGTTTAGCTATGTCCACCCAGCTTCCAAATATTGACCAACTAGCTCAAACATTATTTTTTATCTCCAAGAAGTATTGGGGTTCCCTTTTGAGATTTTACTTGCAGCTAAGCATCTTAAGAACGCTGCAGTCCCCACAATTCAATATCATGCACCAGCATGTGACTGGAGCCACATGCTGGATGGGTGGCCTGTTATGATACAGTAGCACATACCTCACTACAGTAAGAATAGGGCTGGCTGCACGGTGGCTTACATGACCTGTCAACATCTGGCTGGCGCATCACTAAGCAGCCTCCTGCAGAACAAAAACAAATCACATTTTGACACAACTGTGCCTCTGAACCGAGGAAGCTAATTGCTGCAGCTAGGAAAAGTGACATCCCATAATGGAATAGGATGCTCTCCCACTCCTTCGCAGTTTCTCCGAGGAAGGACACAGCAACGGATGGATTTACTGGCATCGCTCTATGTCTCATTAACATGTCGGTGTGCCAGATGCCATTTTCTTCTTTACGGCTCACACAGGTAATTGGCTGTGTATGTGAAAATGTGCAGGGGATAACGGATGTTGAACTTTGAGAGGTAATTGTGTTCTTGGCAGGATGGCTTTAATGCTGCTAACAGTACTATTGTCAAACATGATACATGGGAGAAAACATATTCACTACATGATGAACGTCCTTTGTCTTGATCCTCCAAACACCGAGCAAATTCGCAGCCCCCCCCCCAAGCAAGAAGGGGGTAGGTTACCATGCAACGTTTGGGAGAAACACCGTCTCCACTGTATGTTTGGCTTTGTTATACTACTAGCATAGACCCATGGGTGTAGCAAAGGGGTGCAGGGGGCAGCTTTCCCCCCTAACTCCTCAAAACATATTGAAAAGCATTAAAAATAATTAACTGAGGCTCTGCACTGCCCCCCCCGGCAGAAGCCTCCTCCCTGACGAAAGCCTGCCCCCCATCACAATGTCCTCTTTTTTGGGGGGGATTTTTACCTGTGATCTTCCAAAAAAGCTCAACTTTTATGGACAATCTCCTAAAAAAAGCTCAGACCCCATCATCATGTTTTGTTTTGTTTTTTACTTTCCATGCTTTTCTGAAATGTTCTTGTTTAGTGGAAAAGAGAATTATTATCTCTTAAGGCAGGCATAGGCAAACTCAGCCCTCCAGATGTTTTGAGACTACAATTCCCATCATCCCTGACCGCTAGTCTTTTAGCTAGGGATCATGGGAGTTGTAGCTGGAGGGCAGAGTTTGCCTATGCATGTCTTAGGGTGAGACCTTTATACTTTATAGTGCTATGCAATCTTAAAGTAGGGGGGTGTTGCTGTTGGACTCCAACTCAGGTCAGTCCCAGTCAGCAGGGCCAAGGATGAGAGATAGCTGGAATTGCAGTCCAGCAGCATTTGGGGGCTCACATGTTCCCCATCCCCTTCCTTAAAGGCTGTTGCATGCATGGCAAGACAACATGCTCAAGACTAGAGTAAAACAAGTAACTGAAAACAAATATTTTGGTTCTCAAGAGTTGATCTTTCTTGGTGTTCTGCTCTTAATTCTCAGTAGCTAGAAGGTTATGTATGTGGCACAGTTATTGTTTTAAACCAAAGAAGCACACACAGGCTTTCATCATTGTTTTGAGCCAGGATCCTTATCGTTCAGTAGTACCCAGTTTGCCCATTTCTTCCTCAAACAACTTCAGCAGTACAATGTAGCTGCCCACTCAATATAAGTTTGCTGCTGCATCCTGAAACAGCCATGCCCATGTACTGGTGAGAAACAATGATGAAGTCCTGACAATAACAGATGCAATTAGATGCAGTTAGGTAGCTGTATGTTAACCAAGGGATTAGCAGAGAACCAAATCAGTCTTGCTAGCTGGCAAGTGAAATGGAATAAATTCCGAATGTCCTGGCAATAAGATGCACATGCCTGTAAATGCCCTTAATGCAAAATGTCAGCCATCTGGGGGGCTGCAGGAGGAAAGAGCAGCTTCATCACCCGTTTCATTTTGAATTAACGTATCTGTAAAAATAATACTTGGATATAAGAAGGCCACTCGAAACCATTATGCTGTGATAGAAGTAGAACATGTGAGAAACACTGCTCTATAAGCAAATACAAATGTCAATGCAGCTGAACCGAGTGAGCTTCAAGATAGCACATAGACATTCTGGCACTGCTACAGAGAAGCATTACAGCATCAGTGCAATGTTTTTAGGCCTAGCCCTCTTACTTTCAGAAGACTGCACATAATGTCTGTTTAAAAAAAAAGCAGTGTAGAATGGCTATCCATGAGGTAATCCTAGCCTTGGAATGAGGAAATAAAGTTTATGTGAATAGTGCTGTAATCCCCACCCCCACTGCTTTCAATAGAAAATCCTACTGTTTACAGCTGAATTGGGGAAAACATCGCTTGGGTTTTCTGCAGATCGTTCCAATTCAGCAGTGATCAGCACGTTTTCCAGGGGAAAGCAGAGGGGCAAAAAATAAACCTATTTAACCCATGACTAGAAATCACAGGATAAACAAAAGTGTGGATGGGCCCTGAGTCTAGATATATACAGGCACACCCCTTATCCTAGATATATTTCTCCTCATTTTCTAAAAACCAGAGCCTTATGCAGATGTTAGAATCATTGGTGTTGAGGCAAGTAGTCTTTCTAGTGGTGGCCCCTTGAAAAATGAGACTTCTCCTGTCACAAGTGTGCTCTTTTGGCAGCCTCTTTTGTTGGGTGGGGTGGGAGCTGCAAAAACATTTTATGTTCAGGTAGATCTCTGAGATGCAGCTGGTGAGTTGCTATTTCAAATGCTATTTCTTAGTTTGTGCCGATTGCTATGATTATATGCTTTTATATAAAAAAAGTTTTACATAGTAATTATAGGGTTATATCCAATGGCAACTTTCTCTTAGCAGAAAGCACTTCCACTCTCACAAGGTGGGATATCTGGTTTTTGCCAGTTTCCACTGCTCACTTACTTCCCTGAAAAGTTGCTCCTAAGAGTTGCTATGTTACATGGGTAGAAGTGCTTTTCTCCAAGGCAAACTTGACAGTGGGTACAATCCATCATTTTTATTGCTGGAAACTGCTTTGAGGATAGCAGCTGAGAAGCCCATTCTAAACCTTTGAAGACGCAACCCAGCCAAAATGTGATCCCACCGACTTGAATGGGAAGCAGTTTTAGGTGTGCTAATCTCTTTGAAATCAACAAAACATAGAAGTGCTTTAGACTTGGCCTAAGAATTTTGACCTAACAAATATATAGAAGTGGTAGAAATCTGTTCCATGGATGTGCTCTACCGCTCCCAATCCATATTACATCCAAAGCTAAAGGAGCTAGTTTGCTATGGTTTGGCTTACACCGTAACTAGCTATTCTCAGGAACCCAATGCAAAGCTAATAATCACAAGCTTTCATAAGTGCTCATTAACATTTTGTAAGAAACTTCAATGAGCTCTGAAGCACATATATCAGTGGAACTTTAATACCTGTAGTCTGATCGTAACAATCCTTTAATGACTCTTAAGTAACCTCTTGCAGCCTATCATGTCAATAATCCCTGGATTAATGTTGTGTAAGAATTCGCTAATTTCATAAGCAATCATAAACACTAATCACATGGTGTCTACCACTGACATTATTATTACTCACAGAAGCAACCCAAAGCAACTGACAACACAATATAAACACTAAAAACCAATTACAACAAATCAACGCCCCCCCAAGCCCCCACATAAATACAAATAAAAGTCAGGTGTTGCAGAACCCGTCCCATTAAAAGAGGCCTCAAGTACTTTAGACCCTTCAAATTAAGGGCCAAAATTCCAGGTTAAAAGGAAGGTTTTTGCCTGATGTCAAGCAAGCCCTGCTGGGGGTCCCAACAGAGCACCCCAATCTAGATCATAGCAAAGAGATATTTCTACTTTTTCTAGAAAAGGTTCAGTGTGTTCAAGATTGTGAAAGGGGAAGAACGCTTACCTGTAACATTCAATCCATCTGACCTTTGGCACCATACTGTTCGAGAAGATCCCTTCCATGGGCTGGCCATCCATTTGTATTCATAACACTGACCATCTGAATTGGAAACAGTAGCACAGTCAGAAATCCTCCATTTGGCTTGAGAGAAACATAGGGAACTGCTTTTTACAGAGTTGGTTCATCTAGCTCAGCATTATCCTCACCAGCAGTGAGGAATCCTTGGCCTAGTTTAGCACCTACAATTGGCCCAGGAGGCCATTTCTAGAGAATTCCACCAACCTGGAATCATGTGACATGATTTGACATAACCTGTCAGGCAAGCATAGGTAGAACACTGGAGAAGTCTGTTTCCCCCCATAGCCTTTGCTAGCAAATCCCACCTTTTTCTCCCTTCTCGGTCAAGTGAAGGGGATAGGAGAAAAACAGGCACATTTTGCAAGCAAAGGCATCTCACAGCACTTGGCGAAAGGATGGAGTGGAGGCCACTTCAAAGAGTGCTTTGCAAGTCCCCCCATGTTTCTTGTTCAAACTTCCAACGCTGGGTTTAAAGAAAGACTTGCAAAGCCATGGGGAGGGTTTTGACTGGTGGACAGCCTGTCAAATTTGGCTGGTGAGGCTGATCCTGATAAAAAGGTTCACCACCCCTGCTCTAAACCTAAGGAATCTCCCAAATCTGCTCCCTATGATTGTTAGCCTGAGCTGGAGACCTTCTGCATGCAGTGCATGCTCTACAGCTGAACGTTGCTCCCTACCTCTCCATCTCAGGGCAGCAGAGTCAAAATCTCTATCCTCTGTTCTTGTTTCTGTAGAAGCACATTGGTTCCCTGTTCTATTTTTTTCCTGCTCAATGGTGAGTTAACAGAGCACATATACAGTGGTACCTCAGGTTACATACACTTCAGGTTACAGACTCCGCTAACCCAGAAATAGTGCTTCAGGTTAAGAACTTTGCTTCAGGATGAGAACAGAAATCGTGCTCCAGCGGCGCAGCGGCAGCAGGAGGCCCCATTAGCTAACGTGGTGCTTCAGGTTAAGAACAGATTCAGGTTAAGAATGGACCTCCAGAACGAATTAAGTACTTAACCCAAGGTACCACTGTACAGTCGTATCTCGGATTGAAGTTGCTTCAGGTTAAGCCTTTTTGGGTTGCGCTCTGTGGTGACCCGGAAGTAATGGAGCGCATTACTTCCAGGTGTCGCTGTTCACGCATGCGCGGAAGCGGTGAATCGCGACCCGTGCACACGCATGGACACAGGTTGCGTTCACTTCAGGATGTGAACGGGGCTCCGGAACGGATCCCATTTGCATCCAGAGGTACCACTGTACTTTAAAACTGTCACTCACTTGCCTATAGAGTTTAACACTCACCATTACACTGTCTTGTTTCCAAAACTTGCTCTGGGCAAAGGTGTTGATTATCTAGGTCCTGAATGATCACTGCTCGAGATCGAACTTGTATTCCCCCAAAGCCAAGATCTTCGCCATTTACACAGGTCAACTGACAGAGGCTCCATTCTGCCCACTCCTTTAAGTAACAGTCACCTGTCCAATAATGCAAAAAGTATTAATGAAGAAGTTAATTAACAAGAGGGATTTGCAACATTATGCCACAACCTTAGTCTTAAAGATTTGTATAGGATTATTTGGTTGCAAATAATGGATCTCCTGCCCCAGCATAGTTTTTAATAAACCTCACCCAAGCCCCAAAGTGATGGCACAAAAAGACTTGGTTGTTTGAACTGATAATCTGCTCATTGGTATATCTGGTATTTCGGTATTCACGATCCGAAAGCAGCAAAGAATATATATCACACTCAAAGCTTTCTTACGGCTTCAGAGCCACACAAAACACAGCATGTTAAGTGAACGTGGGTTTTCTGGAAAGTCAGCTTTGCCAATCGTGCCCTGTGTATGGAGGCCATAAAGTGAAAAAGGCATCTAGGCTTGCAAATGAGTTTGGAGCTTTAATTATTTTAGCAAAAGGACTATTAAAAATTCATGTTGCCTTACATTATGTTGACAACAAATAAAATCAACTTCATGTTTAACAGGATGCCTTAATGAAGGGGATTTTATTTGCTAACATTAAGGACTCGCGTAAAGAAATGAATTATTGAATAAACGATGTATGTATAATAGGAGGGCATGTAGTGTTCTTTGGAAACATTAACTAGAGTGCATCATTAACCCATCCCCAGAGGGCAGTTAATCTTTTCTTGGGTGAATTGTGGGGCCATTCTAGCAAAGGTCACTTCCTCTACAAAATTATGAGTGAACTGCAACAACATCCCACTCCCCGCCCTCTATATTTTTAAAGATTATCTGTTAAAGAGCAATAAATTTGAGCTTGAAACATTGTAGCACTTGTTCAAATCTGCTGTTAGGATCCAGTACTGAGTTGACATTAGAGAGCAAGTTTTGTTAAAAACTTTATCTGAACCTACAGCCCTGCCCATAATCATTCTTTCAACTATTGTTATAAAAGCCCCAAGAAAGCATTTGATTCATAAGAGTGATCTTAGATTGGCTAATAGTGCCCATATGGCCAATGCAGGAAGCAACAGCTCCATTCTAATGGGATTCATTTGTCCTTAGTGATGTCAGCATGTAGCAAAATCTTAGTTTATTTTTATATGTATACAAACATTGTATGCCTCTTTCCAGCCCTAACAAGAGTGCCAAAGGCAGTTTACGTCATCATTATTATTATTATTGTCATCATTAAGGACAATAATGAACACAAAACCAGTTTAAACACTGTGGTGTCATGTGTGACCCCAGATTGGCCTAAATCGCTTGGGGAGGAATGAAACAGAGGGACAAATAGCAGCAGCCAAAGGGCGAAACAGCAGTTGTGAACAGTAATGAACAGCCATCAATGTGTAAGATTAAGGGCTTTTGAATGGGGGAATTACCTTCACCCAAATCAGCACCTGGTGGAAACTGAAGGACAACTAGAGAACAATTGGCTCAGAGCTATTAGTACAGGCTGTAATTGCTTCTGAACATTTACTTTTAAAAGGTGGGTGGGAAATCACATTAAATTGGAATAATTACAGGCTAAATCAATCTCAGGTGTTCAAGGCCCTGTGCTAGCATCAGGACCAAAAGCAAAGCTTGCTCCTTCTCTCCTTTGGCTCCAAGTTGAAAGCAGGAGGAACTAGGGGAAGGGAGTTCACCCTTGAGCCTAACCCACAGCAGGTCTGAGAGCTCACATCAGCCTGCTGCTCTCTAACACTGTTTGCTGACACTTGGAGCATGAGTACTGCATCCATGTGCAACCTTTGGGCCCTGCTGAGTTTGGGGCTTCTTAAATGCAGGTTTTTCCTGCATACCTTTGGGTTCCCTCTCTTATAAGGATCCAATCCTGCCTACTCCCTTTTGTCTGGGTTTCCAGTGCAACCACACAAGGGGCTACATAATTTGCTGGTAAGAAAATATTAGTGTTACAACGATAGATCACATTCTTATGAAACTGAGTGGGCAGAAGACTCCTCTGACTTGCTGTAGCATACAGCAGTGCAATGTGGGAAAGAACATAACCTTCTAAGGTTCAACAGAGACTCATTATTCATGCAAACACAGCTGGTCACCTGGGCAAGGTAGGGTACAGGTTTCCTCAAGCACCATTTTCTTATTGCCATCAACAACCGGCTCAATTTCCCCACAAAATTCTTCATCCACTATTTTCCCAGCATCATCGCTGGATCCATCATAGACCACACAGGAAATGTTTCTGACTCTTGTCCCTTCTCCACACTGAGCATTCTGGAAGAAGAGAACCATAAAAAGGATTAAGTTGCAGGGGGAGAAAGCCAATGCTTCTACTTCCTCACTAGAGAATTCCACAAATGTTCAATGGGACTTCTCAGCTGGCAGGCAGCCCATGTTTATCAATCCCATTTAGCTTGCCAAAGTTCACATGATTTGTGGTAGCCAAGGCTAGTGCTTCTGTCCTATCTTGTTTAGTTTCTGATCTCTTAGCATTCTGGCATCTCCTTAAGCCTAGCACAAAAGAGATCTGAGAGAAATCAAGCTGTGCATATTTTCTAATTTTATGGATGACAACAGGCATACTTTCATAGTGAACAGGCAAACAAAAGTCTTATCCTAATGTACTTACTGAATGTAAAATAACAGAAAGTCATTTTACTCAATCAACATTCAGTGGGTATGTTAAGTTTACTTTTGAGTGTGGAATTTCCATCTGGAATCATGTAGGCTTTCTGATTAAGCAAAACCCCAGATCTTTTAGATCTGTTGCCTTGAACCATGCTACCACAAATATTCAGAAAGAGGTTGCACCATGCCAGAATGTGCTTGTGACTGTAGCTTTTTGTAAACTGCTTTGTGTGTTTTTCTTACACTCTAGTAGTATATACATTTCAAGAAATGAATAGAATAAAAATAAGTTTGTGCTCCTGCATTAAACTTTCCTTACACAAAGAAAACCAGCATGTCAGAGGTAAGACTCAGGTAGAATCTTTCCTTCTGACACAACAGCTGTGTAATGATGGGCAGATAGTAACTTTGCTTATTCAAACATGGATTCTGAAATGTTATAGTCCTCATGAGACGTTCCTTGCTAAACACTGGAAACTGAGTCACAAGAGTGAGACAGGATGGTTTCCATTTCACTTAAAAAGTCTGAGCTAGTGCTCACCTCACCTTTTGATACCTCATTAGAATGAAGTTTAGAGGTACTTAATAAACAATATAATAAGCCATTTGTGTGTGTGTGTGTGTGTGTGTGTGTGTATCTGAGGATGAGATACAGGGAAAGGCTTCAAACTTTTGTTTTACCTCAACTTTGCATTCAGCCCACTGACTATACTGCCACCGATAACAGGGCTTTACGGGACATGGTTTGAACTGCTCCATTAGCGAAGGACAAGGTCTCCCATCACCTTGGAAAGGTTGAATAATAGTTCTCCTGCGTATCATCCTTCCTTCAAAACACAGAGAGAGGAAGAGAAGCGAGAATGTAACAATGGCATTAGTCTTATGCATCAAGGAGTCTCAGCCTCTGGCTTTCATTATTCAGGATCAGGATTAATTTACTTAATCCAGACCTTGGTCTGAAAGCAATAAGGAACAGGTTGTGAATGTGTGTATAGTTTCAGCTCCCACCATGACTGACCATTGGCCTGAGGCTGATGGGAAATGGAGGTCAACAACACATGGAAGACCTCTTGACATCAACAGAGATTAAGGAATGAGTGAAAGGAGATCTTGTGCCAAATCAATCTCCTGGGTGAATGAGAGAAATGCCAATTCTTAGCCAGAGGCCATTATAGGTTCTTCATGTTGTTAGGCCATTCTGGGGTATCCAAAGGGACAATTTGAGTTGTGGTCTAAGATTTTGAGGGGTGGGGAGGGGCCTGTCAGTATTTTGCTTACTATGCAGCTCTGTGCTACGCTATGTATAGTGATGGTCATGAATAACAATAATAATCAGAAGAAAAAGAAGAAAATGATGAAGAAGTTGGGTCCAGAGATCTGTCCACAGCGTAGGCCAAAGTTGGCTTTGCCTTCCTATCCTCACCCCAACAACCCTAGAAGCCACCCATAAAATGTTCCATATAAATTGGGGTAGCCGGTGACACAAGGGGCTAAGCAGAAAGGAGGAAGGCACAGAAAAATGCATGGAATCATTTTCTATGTATGGGGTTGTCATGGCCCACTTCATTCAGAAGGGTCTTCCAACCCTTGGAGGTGCCTTTTCTAGGAGCTTGCAGGACTGCTAGGGCAGTGTTTCCCAACCTTTTTTGGGCAAAGGCACACTTGTTTCATGGAAAAAATCTCGAGGCACACCACCATGCCAGATGGGGAAAGGTCACTTTTTACTTATGTAAAAAAAAAATAAAAAAATAGTAACAGCATAGAAGGTAGAGAAGGTAGGACTCGAACCAGTGGATTCACGTTACAATAAAGATTTTGACTAAACATGGGAAAGAACTTTCTGCTGGTAAGGGCTGTTCAACAGGGGAATGGTCTCCCTCGGGAGGTTTTTCCCTTCTTGGAGGTTTTTAAGCAGAGGTGGGATGTCTGTCTGCCATGGATGCTATGGCTGAGATTCCTGCACTGCAGGGGTTGTACAGTACTGGATAGCCCTGGGGATCCCTTCCAACTCTACGATTCTATTAGGATCCCTTTTATAAAAGAGAGAACTTTAATGGCACGGCCATTATTTATTTCGGCTTCTCCCAACGGGGCCACGAAGGATCAGAAAAGCTGAAGAAGAGACCCTTCCTCAGAGGAGGCGGGAGACCACCGGACCCGCCGAGGAGGGGAATCCGGCCGCCTTTCCCTCCAGAGCTTCGCCTTTTGCCCCGGCCAAGTTGCGCCGAGGGCGCCTTGCGGGCTCTGCGTGGCTTCAGGCGGAGCCTAGGAGCCACTTCCCAGCCTGGAGGGCAGGCTGTGCGCGGACCCCGCCACTCTCGGGGCCCGATCCAGACCCGGCTGCCTTCCACGGCCAGCAGAGGTAGGCCGCCGGCTTCTAACCCGGCGGAACTGGGGCGTCCCGGGCGCAGCGCCGCGCTCCCCGCTCCTCCCGCCCCGCCCCCTTCTCCCGGGTGCCCCCTCCCTCCTTTGTTCTCCGGAGCCCCGCCTCCCCCTCTGCCCCAGCTCGCCTATTGGCTCACGCAGCCGCCACTCAGGTGGGGGCCCGCTTTGGCCCCGCTCCCCGGCCGCCGAGAGAGAGTGGGAGCGTGCGGGGCTGGGCTGGGCGGCCGGGCGTCTCCTTCCCTGCGCTGCTTCGGCCGCGTCTGCAGCCGCCGCGGGACCAGGCGGGAGGCCAGTCATGCCCAGACACTGCCAGCCGCTCGGAAGGAGCCATCGCTCCGCCGGGCAGCGCCTGCCTGTGCGCCCCTCGCTCCCTGCGCCGAGGATGGCGGGGGTGCCGGGCGCAAGGCAGCGCCGGGGCTGCTGGGCAAGCGGCAGATGCTGATGCAGTTTGGGGAATTCCTGTCACAGGGAGCAAGGCAGAAGCGGATGACGGGGCACGTTCCCCGGGGGAGCGGGGCCGGAGGATTAGCCCGACTCGCCCGCCTCCCTCCCACGGCACACTAGGCAACGTCCGGCGGCACACTAGTGTGCCGCGGAACACCGGTTGGGAAACACTGTGCTAGGGTGAAGATGGGACAGAAAATCAGCTGCTGCATGAGGGTGGATCTCATGATGATAATTAATATGCGTATTAAATAGGAAGTAATTGTCATTGACCTCAGAAGAATTGTAAAAACTTATTTAGCATTGGGTTGTGAATTGCATGTATTGAATTGTCTAGCAGAAAAACTTGTTCTGGTACTATTATAATTATAGGAATTGCACCTCGTCCCAGTTTTCTCAGAACTGGTTTTGAGGAAGTGGTGTCATGCCCAAAGAAAACAGCAAATAAGTTCACTTGCTATGAGCTAAATCAAGTCCCATTTCATGATTGGATCTGATCCCTCTAGGGATTTTATTATGTACACTCTTTTGTTAAGTTGTTTGCAGTTCTTATTCTAATAAATAAAGTAAATAAATTTGGGGTAAGTATTAAGGGCTTAAAGAGTTTGCAACCTGTGCCTGATGATGACAAACTTTGTTTACAACCACAGACACACAGAATGTTTTAAGGGGGAATCAGTGGCATCTTCCTTCCAAAGTCAAAAGTTCCAAACCTAGGAGCATTTAATAAAGGTGATTCATTCACATTATCTTTCTTTGGTTTAGATATTTGTTTAGTTTATAAATTCTTTGATACTCCCCCCCAATAAACATAGATGTCTACTAGTCTCACAAGAGAAAAAATACTTAGAAAGCAGAGGGAGGTTTGTTTATCCTCTTTGTCTTCCCAGACATTATTATGAACCGAGAATTTTCAAAGAAGACAGGATATTTCAACAAGACTTAAAAGAAAATTAAAGCAGTGTGGATTTAGCAGCCATTAATCTTCAGGCCAGCTAAGGCAGAGACGCTACTCAGGCATGCTGGAGGACCCAGGCTCTATTTCCAAGGACTTACATTCCTTCGTCGTTTTTGTGATCCTCTGGGTTGATTCTGTTCCTTTCTTCCTAAGGTATTACATTTCATTACGGAGACAGATGTCACTACAGCACTAGCACAAGGACGAGTGTGCAAGAGTGTGTGTGACTTGTAGTAGCACTAAAAGGTTCATTGACCAGTGATACCAATAAAGCCTTATTTGAGCATCTTGTTTCATCTGAACCAAAATGCACTGTGGTATTTGACACTAGAAGTAGACACCATACTAGGACTTCCATTCACGCCGTACTTTCTAGGTACAGGTCTGCACTTTAAAGCTCCATGTCTGAACAGGGTTTTTTGGGGGTGGGGTTTGCTTTGTTGTTTTGTTGTTGTGGTGGTGGTGTTGTCCCCTGGAAAACCTAAATTTTACCTCTGAAATGAAGCAAAGCAGCAGTCTGTGGAAAACCCGGTTGCCATTTGCTCCAATTCAGCAGTGAAACATGGGTTTCCCCAGGGAAAGCGTTGGGACAAACAAGCAAGCAAGCAAGCAAACCACTCGAGCACAAAGCCCAGGCCTATGCCTAGAAACGCAACACAAAAGGAAGCTTGGATGAGCCCTTAGTTAAAAGGCATAATAGTGTTATAAAAAGAGAACGATTAGAATCATTATTTTAAAATAATAATAATACCTGTTGCCTCTTGTGCAGCTGTAAGACTACTTGGGTTACATTCCGTCCCCAGAGGAATGAAATTTTATACAAGCTTCCCTTGAGAATCCACTGAGTGGCAGCAGAGCTATATTAGAAGCTAGCTATAATCCTCTGCCTCCTGCTGAGATGCTGAATAAGTCAAATGCCTCTAGCCATGAATGCAGTTAGTGCACGCAGTGTTGTGGTGTGATGCCCTTCCCAACACGGTAGCACAAAAGAAATGACTACAGTGGTACCTCGGATTACGCTTCAGGTTACAGACTCCGCTAACCCAGAAATAGTACCTCGGGTTAAGGACTTTGCTTCAGGATAAGAACAAAAATCGCACGGCAGCAGCAGGAGGCCCCATTAGCTAAAGTGGTGCTTCAGGTTAAGAACAGTTTCAGGTTAAGAACAGACCTCCGGAACGAATTAAGTACGTAACCAGAGGTACCACTGTATCTTGTGCATGTGGTGAGGGATGAAAATGTCATATATGTGACCCCAAATATATATTGATGAACAATGGATAGCTTAGTCGGTAGAGCACGAGACACTTAATCTTGGCCATGGGTCAAGCCCCATGTTGGGCAAAAGATTCCTCCATTGCAGGGTGGTTGGACTGGATGACCCTCGTGGGCCCAACTCCACAATGCTATGATTCTGTGATTTAGACTATCATACCTTGACTTGGAAAGCAAAGATATGAACAAGCCTCATTCCCCTACAAGGAGTGACTTCACACGAGTTGAGCGACAAGCCAGGAAAATGCAGTCAACTATAGTTTCCTGTTATGCCTAGATTTGGAGACTATGGTTAATGGCTTCCAGGCAAGCCAGAACATTAAGCCAAATTTAAACCATGGCTTAACATCCTGGCTTGCAAGGAAGCCATTAACCATCATTTCCCAGTTTGGAGATAATACAGTGGTACCTTGGTTTACAACCATAATCAGCTCCGGAGGTCCAGTTGTAAACCAAAACAGGTTGTAACCTAAGGCATGCTTTCGCCAATGGGGCCTCCCCCAAAAATGGGTTGTAATAATAAAAAAATGGGTTGTAATCCAAAAAAAGGGACACACACTTCCAGGTTTGACGCGGTTGTAATCCAAAATAGTTGTAATCCAAAGCGGTTGCAAACCAAGGTCCACTGTAGTTTGCTGCAGATTCCTGCTTGTTTCCCCTGCTTTCATGAAGCGAGAAACAGAACAAAAGTATGCCACGCAACAGGCTTGTTCAAATTAGGATGGACAAGATATGATTGTCCACATGTGGCCAATGTCTACCATGTTGTGGTTGCCACTGGCTGTATGCTTTCATCGTTGCAGAGTTTCGATCATTTTGAACTAGTTTCAGATCCTGGTTAATGTAACCCTGGTTACTGTTAACCATGATTAAGGATGGTGCCAACCAACAGCTTAAGTGGGGAGGAGGAATTTGCTCTAGGGAGGAAAATAGCTACATGGAAAGAGTACAGGCAGGCTCTTGGTTTGTTAAACCAGGTTCTACAGGAAACTCTGTAACATTTGAATCACCTACTAAGGTTTCTTGCCTTACACATATTTGTAATTGTTCAGCACAATTTAATTCTAAGCGCAAACAGAACTTTGTGTTTATGTCAATACATTCCTTGATTTTCTGGAATCTACAACCTGAAAAGAGATGCATTTATAACAATCTATTGATGCTAACTGAATTTGTAGGAAAGCAGCCTAACACCTTTGGGTGCTTCTCAGGGCCTAAAATTGTTTTATGTTTACTCTGATCTGCCAGTCACAAATATAGTCCCCTGCAATGGTTTCATGCAGAGTTTTGCCATCTCTCATTTCCATTATCTAAGTCAGAAATGGATTTTGACAATCCTGATCCTCTTAGCGCAAGCGTGGCATAAGGGAAGCTTGCAGGCAGGCAAAGCAAACCTCCCTAACCCTACAAATCTCTTTATCCAAGCAATTTCCCCTTCTGTTTCTCAGTGGCTGGTATGAGCTGGAGGCTCATGTTTTAAGACGTTTAAGCATCAAAGAGAATCTCCCAAACTTACCGGCTAGGCCACAAGCCTGAGAGCACTCAGACCACGGAGGCCAGTCTGACAGCTGGCAGTTCACAGGGCATTCTACCACACAAGATGTATTCATGTGCCAGGTCTTTTCCAAGCCAAGCTAATAAAAAATAAAAAAGAATGATTCTACTATCAATAAGTCAACATGCAAGATGTTCATGCCACTGGATAACAGCTGAATTGAAGGTGACCACTCCTTTGAATAGAAGTTAATAATTATGAAGACAAAAGAGAGAGAAATCAACTGCATAAATGTATGAGTCAGTAAATGCTTGTTCAGAATTGCAGCAATTCATATAAGAACTTAAACATGTTCCAAATCATTGAATAAGATATAGACAGACAAGTGGGTTCTCAGGGGGTCTTTTCCACTGGGCCCCTGATCTCCTGCCCTTTCCCTCCTTTTTTGACTAGTACATGATGGCTTCCCCTCTCCTGGGCCTACATATTCAACTATACATAGAAGAAACTAGTACACACAGGTTTTGTGCAAATTTGTGTCACTGAGCTGCGTCTGAAAGTCTCTTAAGGACCTAGAAACGTCCCTGCAAACAACACCTTAAACATAATTTTGTTACTGTCTCAATATCCAGAATTGAGGATCAGTGAAGGAACATCATTTTAAGTGGTATAATGTCTGAAATTTAGCACAGCTGTTAGAAGCTATCAGCTACATTGTGCAGCTATAATATAGGCATTTAACATCCATCTACCCATCAGTATAAGACTGCGCCTGCACATTCTGAGCTGAACAGTTGCAGCATCATTAACAACCACAAATGAGGCTGGAGACCTCTCTTCTGTTCTGCAAATGGCATCACTTGTTATTTCGCTTCTGAAATCTCTAAATAGGAAAGCTACAACAGTAGCTTCAAACTCTATACACACAGACAGCTCTACACACTGCAATTGCCCTAAGAAATATTTGTGCTATGCTAGTGTTTCCACAGCCAACCCGTATTGTGTGGACATTACGTGTAAATGTGCAGAAATGCTTTTCCATCACCAACATACATGATTCTGGGAAACCTGACTGAGCCAGATTTTCAGACGAATGTGCTAATGATAAACAAATTCTCAAACCTTACTCAGCTTAAACCCTGAACTTGCAGAAAGCCAGCATTCATTCCTAGCACTTGGCTATTAAGAGACATAGCCCCCTAGACAGCAATAGAACAAAGTATAAGAAAGACAGAGAATAAACTGATGTGCATTCCCAAGTCTAAAATCAAGGCCCAGTTCTTACAGCCAGCAGTTGTTTTTTCTCAATTGTGGGCGAGAGCTCACATGACTGAATGTTACTCCTTCCTCCCAAAGCCCGCATGTTGAAAACCAGGTGCCAGGTTGCAGGCTGTCTTCACAAGCAATGCTAAAATATGGGTTAGTGCTATGAGCTCTGTGAGCTTCAGGACTGCACACTCCCCTCCTCCTCTCTCTTCCGGAGTGTCCATGAAGGGATCAGAAGTTCCCACTTCTGTTTCTGATCGGCCTCGGTTTAGTGTTATGTTCAAACCCTAATCTTAACTATGATTTACTAAAGAAAAAATAAAAAAAATCCTTCCAGTAGCACCTTAAAGACCAACTAAGTCAGTTCTTGGTATGAGCTTTCGTGTGCATGCACACTTCTTCAGATACACTGAATACATCTGATACACTGATACATCTGAAGAAGTGTGCATGCACACGAAAGCTCATACCAAGAACTAACTTAGTTGGTCTTTAAGGTGCTACTGGAAGGATTTTTTTTTATTTTGACTATGGCAGACCAACACGGCTACCTATCTGTTACTAAAGAAAGTCATCTTCATAAACCATGGTTTAATGCAAACACTTTAGTAAACCAGTTAAAACTAACCATAGTAGGTTTGGATGCAACAATATGCTGTGGTTAGTAAAAAAAAAACAACAACCAAAAAACCAAAACAGAAGCAAAGATTTCTGAATTCCTAGGGTGAACTAGAGGAGGAGGGCAAAGCACATAAGTCCAACTGTCACACAACCTCACCCTTTAACACTAGACACAGATGCCTGAAATCCTCATTTTTATGTACACAGATTTGTTTGTTTGTATGGAGGACAATAATGTGTATTAGGTGATTTTGGTATACTAATTAACACCTGCAAACCATTGTCTCCATTTAAGCCCAAATGTATAGAAGCGAACTTCTTGTTAAGCTCCTATGCAGCAGGTTCATGCTAGTCTCCAGTATGGCAATCTCCAAGTCAACAGAAGAATGCCTTGGTAGACTGAAATGTTCTCTCACTGATTTCTGAATGTTTTCAGTGTTAGTGCAATAATTCACAGGACGCAGTTCTCTACCTAAGGGAGATTGCCAAAAAAAGTCACTTCATAATGTGAAAGATGATAGTCTACCCTAAGATCTGTGTAAATGTCTGGGATTTAACAAGATATCTCTGCCTAAACTCAGCAGGAATTGCATCTCAGGTGGCTTACTTTTTTATAAAGCGAAGCTTACCTGCTGATAGCCTGTTTGTAAGAAAGGCACAGAATGGCAGAGAGAAAGCTTAGTTTAAACTCCTCTGATTTGTTAATGTAGGTAAATGAGCAACAATAAGCTTCTGGGTATTTGAACAGCATGGAGTCTGTCCTGAATTTAAATAATTTGAATTTCAAAAACCTCAAGGAACTGCCAAGGAAAGTTTTGTGATGTGTTAATTTTGGAACCCAGCAGAGATCTACTAGTGTTCCGGCTGTTCTTTGAGATTTTGTGATAAGCAACAATACACACTGAAAATATGCTGGGGGGGGGGGGCGGGCGGCAGGAATTAATTAAACCTGGCAGCAATAAGGATGTTGGAGTAGCTTACTTAGCAGATTGGTGGAGACTTTCTGAGATAATCAAGGATGCATTAAGACAATGGCAGTTTATACACAAGAGTATATATTGCAGTGAACATGGGTACCTAGGCAGGATCTAGGTTTTTTTAATCCTAAAAAAATCTAGAGGGGGTAGTAGTCAGGTTTTACTCAGAGTAGACCCATTGAGATTAATGTACCTGATCGTTCTCTTGAGATTTTATCAAGCAGATATATCAACTACGGTACATTTTATTTGACGTTTGTTCTGCTACAGGGATAGGGCACCTCTGGCCCACAGTCCAATCTTAGCCCACCAGGGGGCTACAGTTTTGTCTGTGAGGCCACCTCCTCCTGTCAATCAGTTGGTGCCACTGGGTAATGTCAGCTGATGGTTCAGGAGGCGGGGTTCAGTTCTGCTAGGCACTGGCTGGGGTCCTTGAGTAGCGGGCCATGGTGGAGATGGTGGGGCTCTCAGGCCTACCGCCAGTGGTAAGGTGGATGTTGGGGGAAGTCACACTCTGCACAACCATTACCTGTAACTTATTCATTTATTATAACCTTATATCCTGCTCTAACCTGAGGCCTTAAGGCAGCCAACACCAGTTATAAATGAAACAGATCGGTCTATGTCCCTTGCTTACCATACAGTATAGGCAGGACAGAAAAATGGATGCAGCAAAGAAGGAATGTGGAAGCAGAGAAAGCAGGACATTAAAATATTGTTCCAGTTACAGATGGGTAGCCGTGTTGGTCTGCCATAGTCAAAATAAAAAAATTCCTTCCTGTAGCACCTTAAAGACCAACTAAGTTAGTTCTTGGTATAAGCTTTCGTGTGCATGCACACTTCTTCAGATACACATCTGAGTGTATCTGAAGAAGTGTGCATGCACACGAAAGCTTATACCAAGAACTAACTTAGTTGGTCTTTAAGGTGCTACAGGAAGGAATTTTTTTATTAAAATATTGATCATATATGACAGTTTGAAGGGGGAGGCAGTTTAGAAGGGGAGATTCAGCCCCACATGAACAGGTGTAAAGACTCTTCTGACTTCCTGCTGAATTAAATCCGCCCTAGCTTATTGTTTCGGGAAAGGTATTCATGCTTCTCTAATGTCCATGTCAAGAGACACACTTCATATCATGTCTCATTAAGTAAGCAATATAAAATAATACAAGAGAGCCAGGTTTTGTCGTGAGACATATGTACAGGCACACACAAACACACAGCTCTCATTAACTTCAATAGGAAATACTGGCAAACATCCAAAGGAACTTTCCCCGCTGCACCTAATACTTTAAAATGCAAATAGACCCAACCACATTTGCAATGTGCATAAGAGTAAAGTGGTTTATGTGCAAGTATATCTTTCATAAAGAAGGAAGCATTTACTTTCCCCAAACCAGTAGATTCAATAGATTTACAATATATCAGCATTGAATAAGTTGAGATAGTGAGTGCAAATCTCACTTTGTCAATAACAAACTTTAGAGCTTTTGCTGTCCTATTTATTGTGACTGAAAGTCAACCTAGTGCTATTTTGATAGACTTGGAGATGTATTAAAATATTGCTGCTGTGCTGTTCATAAAACTACAGATTCTGGAGTCTTAAGACACCATCAGCCAAACTCTGCTTCACACAGGACCTAAATGGAGCTAATTCACATTCTTTATTTGAGAGTAAGCACATTGCTCCTTTCTGGGGCCTGTCTTGACTTATTCCTGTGTTTTAGTGATCATAATGTGCATCCGTTCTGATTTGTTGTTCACCCACCTATGGCTGTTTAGTTGTGCCTAACTGCAGGAACATTCTGGGATTACTAGATTTTCTTGTTATCCACTGACAAGCTTGTGGGATGCAAAACCAACCATGATTCAAAACTACAGCGTCATCTGTACAGAGAAGGCGTTGAATAGGCATGTGAAACCGTTACATGGAGGAGAGATGGAGAACTTGTGGCCTTGCAGATGTTGTTAGATGCCAGCTCCCATCAGCCCCAACCAGCATGGACAATGATCAGGAATAATGGCAGCTGGAATCTAGCAACATCTGGGAGGTCACAGGTTCCCCACCCCAGTTTAACCGTTTCCTAGGTGAGGGTTAATTTTTCAAGCAGCCTTATGTACGAGCCATGCTCGTTTGTTAATGCCGCAGGCTTCCCCAATATTATTGAAGAGGTTCCTTGACTTACAAACCTGATTCTGAAAAGCTGGCACTAACCCTAGATACAAGAAGAAACAAAGAAAAAGAAAGGACACCCTGAATGAAAATGATGTTGGCAGATGTCCAAAGCACTACAAAGGAACCACTTCAAATTAAAATGGTGATTACCATCCTGATTAAGATTTATGATACTTATTCACCTTGATTGCTTATTGTTCCCAAACCATTACTTTCAGGAGCTAAAAAAAAAAAAAGCAGCATACCTTTGTGGTCACACACTTATGCAAACAGGAAATTAAGCGACAAAACCGCTGATTATGGCACAGGCTCTTTTCAGGGGTACTTAACAGTCCTCGAATAACACTGAGAAGCATCTGCCAGAGTGTAGCTCCATGCAGCTCTGTGCCAGTTGACTCCATGTCTGAATGAAAGCACTTAGAGATGATGGGGATTATTTACAGGACCAGGAAAAGGAAGAGGAAAAGAAACACCCACCCACCTTTTCACAGTACTTCAGGTCAACCGACTTGCCATCGCTGCGAACACAATCAAGCATCCTTGTTTTGATCCCGTTACCACAGACGGCTTTCTCACTTAGCTGGCAGGTGCTCCAGTCTAGAGGTAACAAGGGGGTAGGGTGGGTTGAATAGAGGAGTAAGCCATTGAGAAAGAAAACGCATTTCTCACTATACCAGAGTGAACTAAGATACAGTAAAATGCAGTAGTGGCCTGTGCAGCAGGACGAAGATGCAGAACCAGCCTCGCAACACCGGCATCGCTACACAGCCTGTTATTGCTAAAATGTCACCTCCCACTAATGTTTCATTCAATTCCATTTTCCAAATTCCAGTAACCAACAGCAGGCCTCTTATACAGCTTACTAGGAAACTGCAGCCAACAACAGCCCAGTGGAATCCAGTGCATGCTTACTCAACAGGTTTCCCATTGAGTTCAATGAGGCTTATTCCCAAGTAGGTGTGCAAAAGATTGCAGAGGAAAATTGCAATCCTCTAGATGTTTCTCACTGTGGTGTTTACTGGTCTTGTGAACATGCATAGGATTTCAGTGCAAATGATGCTTCTGGATCGAAAAGATCAGCAATACAAAGAAAACAAAAAAGCTTGCATCGTATACCAGTGGCGTAGCGTGGGGGGTGCAGGGGGGGCCGGCCGCACCGGGCGCAACATCTGGGGGGGGGGGCGCGGAAGAGACTCGAGTGCTAAAATCCACGGGTTAGGGGGCGCAAATTATTTGCCTTGCCCTGGGTGCTGACAACCCACACTACGCCACTGTCGTATACTAATAGCAAACACAGTTAGTGCCTGAAAACTGGAACATGCGCCAACAAAATGGCACCATCCATGCACAACGGGAAGGGCCTGGAAGAACCCCACAGCCTAATGAGGACTGAGCATGCTCAGTAGCCACAGAATGCTAGCTGAATATTGGAGCGGGTGGGGGAGACAATGGAATGGAACGTAGCTGTTGTGCTGGCTGGAACCCTGAAGAGGAACACTCCACACTGCAACATCTTGTTGCAGTTCCTACTTGTCATCTTAACTAAGACCAGTACCTGTCACATTGTAATCATAGTGGTAGCAGTTTTTGTTCAGGCTGCAGGGTTCTGTCTCCATGGCAGCAGGGCAGGGCTTTCCTCCTTGAGGTTGCCTCACGACCTCCGCTGTTCGTTCCCTCACACTGCTTCCATTACATGGCTGAGAAAGGAAAGGACACATCCTTTTACTCTGATACACGTAATATGCTGGCGGAACTTTGTTTTATTTTATATGTTAGGTTTTTTTTTTAAAAAATAGGCCATCGTTCTATTTCCCAAGCACCACTCTGGGTGGCTTACGGCGATTTCGAATCAGAATACAAATAAAAAACATACAGGCAGGGTGAAACAATTAACAATACTTAAAATGAACAACATGGAAAAAACACAACATTAAAAATCCACTCAAAAGCAACCACGGGTATAAAAAGAAGTGACCTCCAGAGACCAAGCTTTGCAGGGGGAAACTTATGGGATAAAAACATATTTACCAGCTGACAAAAGACAGCCAGAGAGGCACTGAGTCATGCTGAGCAAGAAAATTCCAAAATGCTTAAATGCTAGCTTTCTTTTCTCTCTCTCTCTCTCTTCAGTAGCATATGCCTTACCAAGGAACACCGAGACCACTGGCCCCACTCAGACATGACACAATCCTCCGGGCATGGCAATGTGCACTTTCTAGCACCAATGGGCATCTCTTCTTGGTCACACAGGTAGTCTTCAACCGTGTCCGAAGGACCATCCATTGTGTTCTGCATGCATCTGGAAAAACAAAGCCCATGCCTAAATATACATGTAGATTATTATTTTTGAATAGGCTGCCAATGTACAGTCACATTGATTTTTATGTATACGCTATAGAAGAAAGCCAATAGACACAGGACTTTGCAGATTAAGAGAAACATGCAGGGGTCCTGCTCCAATATAGGGCAGTGGTAGCCAACATAGCGCCCGCCAGACGGTTTGGGACTTTGTTGTTGTTGTTGTTTAGTCGTGTCCAATTCTTCGTGACCCCATGGACTAGAGCACGCCAGGCACTCCTGTCCTCCACTGCCTCCCGCAGCCTGGTCAGGCTCACGTTTGTAGCTTCGAGAACACTATCCAACCATCCCATCCTCTGTCGTCCCCTTCTCCTTGTGCCCTCCATCTTTCCCAACATCAGGGTCTTTTCCAGGGAGTCTTCTCTTCTCATGAGGTGGCCAAAGTATTGGAGCCTCAGCTTCACGATCTGTCCTTCCAGTGAGCACTCAGGGCTGATTTCCTTCAGAATGGAGAGGTTTCATCTTCTTGCAGTCCATGGGACTCTCAAGCTTTGGGACTACAGCTCCAATAATCCCTGGCCACAGGCCTTGCTGGCTGGGGCTGATGGGAAATGTCGCCCAGGAACCTCTGGAGGACATCATACTGGCTAAGGGTAGGACTGGGTAAATGTGCACAAATGCAGCTGCCCATATTTAGGTTACTTGTTGTCAGGGATAAGCTATGGAGTGACCCTGGATCCTGCAGCATCGATGCAAAGGTAGCCTTGGTTCTCTTCATCCACAGGTCTTCCTTCTTTAAAGCAATTTGAACCTTATTTGAGCCAGCTTATCTGAGGGTTAAGATTGCTTTGCTAATTACTATACTTCACTAGTTCCTTTATATGCTCACCAGTTATTAGCACTTCATATAGCCTATGGCTAAATAAACCCTGACACCAACACCAGATTAGGTGGTTAAGGCCCTGTTTCAGATTTCATCCTGCATAGCCTGTTACTTATGTTTTCCTGCCACTGTGAATACTAGTAGCAGTGCTCCCCCCTCTAGGAGGTCCTCAAGGGTATCCAGTACTGGCACCTTTTGGTTTTTGTTTGTTTGTTTTGTTACTTACTGTAACAACTTCATGGTGAGTACCAGCACCTATTTTTCGGGGGGAGGAAGCACTGACCAGTAGTAATTATATTAATTATATCTAGGAGTTATTTCTACATCAAGGATCATCATCCAGTTTTCTTAAGTTCAGCTTGGTGAAATAAACCAAAATTTCTGGGGTGGGGAAGGGGAAGTAATCGTAATGCAATGTGCAAATACACATCTGAATTATGACTAAGTTTGAGTCTCACACCAGAAGGGGCTGTATACTGAACTGCCTTCAAATCTTGGCTGTACTCACATGCCAATATTGGCAACTCTTTCAACTGCTGTTTAGCCCATCATTTCAAGCTGTCAAGATTCAAATCAGAGCATCTTTACAATGAGGTGGTCAAACTGTGAACACAGGGCTTGGAGACCCTCTGCCTGCACAAAATGACTTGATGAAATTTAGCGTTTAACATTCAGGAAGTGAAGGTGTTTCTGGATTTTAATTCTACTGGGCTGAGATTTCAATATTTGGAATGAATAATAGACTCCCCCCCCTCGCCCCACATTTGGCTTTGATGGTACAGACAAGATCTATTATCTTTCTAGGTTACTATACTTCCTGCTTTAACATGGGGTAGAGCAGGGGTATAGGGAGAACAAATTATCAGTAGGAAAAGGAGTATCTATCATAGTTACTATTGCCAATTTCTTCTTGCGGAAATTTGAAAGCTAGGAAGATGGCATTCCCCAAATAAATCTTTCGTAGCTTCAAAGTGAGCCTCTGTTTTGAACATAACCTTGTGAAACTTGACAGCAGAATAATATACCTGTGGCAGATGAAAATGAACATTTGGCACTTCACAGCAAATGTTCCCAACAATAAAGCGCTCATTAGGGCGTTTGTCATTGAGTCTCTTGTCATACCAGATCATAATTGGACACCTATCATACTGAGCCACCATGATTCCAAAGGCACGCTTAAAAGCTCTGAAATTGTGCATGAAACAGGAACGAAAACACAGCAACGCCCCCCTCCCCAAACCGCCCACACTAAGCCAAGTGGAAGTAAACTCCACTGGAAACAATGGTAACTTTTTGTGCCAAGAAAGAATGGGTAAAGGCAGAAGGAAAGCCAAGTAAGAGATATGCTTTCCTTCTGCACACTAGTTTTTATACTGTCTTTCAATAAATAAATTCCCAGGCCAGTTTATGTTAGGGTTGCCATACATCTGGAATTTTCCGGACATAGCCAGTATTCAGCTCCCTTAAACAGCTTCCAGGCAAAAATCGCTGAAATGTCTGGAACAATCCGGACATATGGCAGCCCATGTTTGGTAGTGTAGTTTTTGGCTTTTTGATCATTAACAATGGATCAAAAGCTTACTTTTTGAAATACTGTACTGTAGTACATAAAAAGAAAACAGTGATTCAAACAATCATAAAAATATGAGAACTAAAGGGCAGCAACAAATTTTTAGCACTCAGGTTTAAAAATCAGGACTAATTAAATTAAATTTGTATAAATTGGGTTTCAATTTGTCAGCAACATCGCTAGTGTCATTCACTTGAGTTGTTGTACCTTGGCTTGCCAAGTTTCCAGAGAAACTAAACTTTCCCACCCCTTTCATGATTATACAATGGCATCTGAAAATCTAAAATAAATATTTTTGTTTTGAATATAGAAAAAAAGTGAGACTAACATTGTTATGACCTTTGCTATACTATACTATACTGTACAGTGCAATTAAATATTAGGCAGTGCCTGAGGCTGGAACCCCAGAGAACAAAGGGACTGTGTCAGTGGCATCTACAATGTCAATCTACAGAGAGATGGGCATAGAATAGGGAAGGGGACACAGTTATTAGTATGGCACATACCTGAAAGGGTGTGTGGTGCAGGGGTGAACATCAACATGAACTATTTGACACATACACAAAAATTGGGTGGATCAAAAGAGCTTCAGGCTGTCAGCAAGCAGCAGTCCATGCCTATCTAGGGAGTTCTGACTTGTATATTCAAAATCCTTTTATGACTTTCAGCACACTAAAGCCATGTGCACTGGAAATTAAATTAGGAATCACGTTTTCAAAACCATTCCTGGGATGGATGGATTGTTCCAAGATTTGGTATTAGAGACTTTTTCTGCTGGAAACTACTATTCCAAACAAAATTTGTCTTTAAGGGTGAAAACTCCCCTGCTCCTCACTTGGAAGTGACAGTGCCCATGTTTTGCTCACCTTACTTTCCTGGTTTGCACACCTTCTCCACAATTCTCCTTTAAGTCCACGTTTGTCACTTTGCACACGCTCCAAGGCTCAGTGACCCCAATGTATTGGCTGCAGTCGCTGTGGCACGGGACTACCTCATATACCTGGAATGCACACACAAAACATGAACTTGCTTTATGTGCAAGTGTGCAACTTAACAACTGGAATCAGAAATATCTTTATTTATGGGGAAACAGTACTTTCCATTAAAGTGGGTGGTGGTGGGGAATCATTTGCTGTGGAAGTTAGCAGGCATGCATTTGCAGTCAGCACTGACAAGCAAGAGTATATAAAATTAGCCTTTCAGCAAGGCCTGTCTTCACTCACTCTGCCCCCTTGAGACACACAATTGTGAGGCTTTCGTCTCTCTTTCTGAGCAGCTGCTGCACAAGGTCAGGTGGGAGGAATTTCAGGGCAATTGCTCTTCAACTCCTCTTCCTGAAATTGCCTTCCTACCCTATTATCACATCAGTCTTTGATCCTCAGCAGCACCTGTCTCACTTTTTGTGCACCTTATTTGCCAAACATCTATAGGAGCCTATCTTGCCATGCACCCCCATGCAATTCTACTTGGGAGCCCCTTTGAGTAAAATGGGCCTTGCTCCCAAGTGTTTCTACAGGACAAAAATCACAGATTTTTGGCAAGGCCTTGCTATGCTTCTAGCTCCTGTACTTCCTCTTGGTTGTTGTCAGCTCACAGTCCCGCCTGTTAGATGTTTACTTGTTCCTCTGCCCTGCATTTTGCCTCCCAGCCTCATTTGTGTTGGGCTCAGAGACTGACATCCCAAGGACTTACCTGGGTCAATCGTTCTTAAATGAGATCTTAGTTCTTGACTGAGCCTGGCAGCTGTTGACACTGTTTCCAGACTCCAGAGACTCTGGCTCACCCCATTGCCAAATGTAGCTATGGGTAATATGCCTTAGGAGTGATAACCTTTTAGGCTTGCGTAGCATTTTGGCCCCTTATCTGAATATGTGTGAAATATGAGACACTTGATATTCCGTTAGCATATGCTTCTCTGTGCTTTATCATGTCAGAAAACACACTCCTGACCTAAAGTGACTGTCCTTGGCGTGGCAGGAAAGAACGGGAAAGAATGAGATGGAAGCAGTGTGCTGGGACTGAAGAGGTCTACCAAGACAAGACTTCCACCTCCACTGGACTTCTTCATAGGATTCCTCACCATCATCACCCACCCCTTGGTTGGCCTTATGCCATGCCAGCACAGCCAAATTCTGTAGGCTCCTTGCATGTTTTAAAACCCTAATTTGCCAGGGTTCTAGAACACACAAGAAGCCTATGTAGGCAGAACAGGTTTCCTACTGACAGAGTCATTCTTCAACTCTTAGTTGGCTACAGAGGGTTGAACATCTTGTCCCTGCTTCCTCTTCTCTCACAGTATCCCCTGGGTTCCTTATCAGTCATTTCCGCCTATGTATCAGCCCTTGGAATGGCTGTTTTAATACAGCTATAACCTGTTTTTCATTCAGCTTTCTGTGTCCATCGCCATTTTCTCCCCTCTTCCACTGTTGATGAAGCCAGTTGCAGTTGTATACATAAACACATGACAGGTAGCATATGTACAGTCTTAAGGAAAAGTTACACCCAGAGGAGGCAAACAAGGCACATATTAGGGGATTTTATCTTGAAGCATGCTTGAAGGCAGTGCATCTGTTTCACAGACTCTTACCTGAGCCTGGGGCAGGTGTTGGCCATGAACGCAAGGGAACAAGCAAAGGTAAATAAAAACAATAGTTAGGAAGCAAAATGGATAATCGGAAATAGTAACGCTGCTTCAAAGCATGAAGCTCATCAACCTAAAAAGCGGCAACCCTTGCAAAATGCCATACTTAGAGCAGAGCCCATACTTAGAGCAGATCCATGGAAATCAATGAGACTTAAGTTAACCCCACCGTTTTCAACAGGTCTGCTCTAAGCAGGTTTCTGCCTCTATTCTCTCATATTGCTGGAAAGCACTTCTTTGAAGCTGCTGCCTAGAGATGAGCTTCTGCAGAATGGCTGAGCTCTGACTGCAGTGGCAGACCTTGGGATCTTAAATTTCAATTTGGCGTCCTGTGCAACACCCAAATTTGGCACCCCACCTTTTGCCTTCCAGTCTACTTCTTGCAACACCCCCTGCAGCTCCACACCTAGTGTGACCAAACTGGTTGTGCCCCCCTAAATCCACCCTGTTTGTAGCACGTTATTAAATTATTATTCTCTGTCCATTGATGGCATTGATCATTTACAATCTGGTAAATACATGGCCTCCAGGACACATTGCTGAAAGGCCTTCTTTTGGTCTCAACCACCTGGGGAATACCACTGGAAGTGGAGGTTTCTTTCCACCAGCCCACCAGGGAGCCCCTGATGACAGGCTTCCCTCTCTGCTAGCGGTCCAACTCTTTCGCCACACCCTAAGGCTTCTCAGTCACCCTCCCAGGAATGATAAGACTCTACCTTTAGTTGGTGTACTATTCATCCACTGTATGTTATCTGTGATGAATAAGCAATGCTTCTTTGAAACATTATTGGTGCTTCTTCAACATCTTATAGTCTGTGGAATTTGTTTATTTTATGTGCTTCTTACTGGGGGGACGGGGTTGTTTTTACTGGTGCCCACTGTTTCAGCTATACAGGCCTCTGATTAAGAGCCTTGTGTGGCTAGATACACATTTGAGACGGAGACTTCTTTGGTCATTAAACAATTCTCCTGAAGCTGTGGAATTTCTTTGTGTTTGTTTCATTTACAGTATCTAAGAGAAAAACTAAGAAGTCATTCTTTTGCTTTTGTAATTTAGGAACCTACGGTTTTTACTTGATTTCAGTTACCTAAGTTACAGTGCAATTCTAACTGTGTCTACTCAGAAGAAGGCTGTCTTATTGAATTCAATGGGGCTTCCTCCCAGGTAAATGGGGTTAGGATTGCAGTCTTAGTCCATTCTCTACCCCTTCGTTGCCCGAGGTGCCTAACAAACATTTGAGAGAGGGTAAAATCCATCAACAATATAACAGAATGTCCAATGAATAAATTAATTTAAACTCTTCTCTGGGTCTACTCCATCTAGTGAACCTTACCTTTATGTTTCAGTGTCTTATGTTATAATGCTTTCCATGTGCTGCTTTCATTGCAAACACAGACTTGTATTTAGCTTCTTGATTTCCTTTAAGCTGGAGATAAGGTGCAGATTAATTACACAGCCTCAAGCAGCTGTCTGGCCACTGACACAGGCTGCATGTGTGGGATTTCCACACTTACAGATTTAGAGCGAAGTGTATTTAATATTAAAAGATGTATCCTCTAAGGCTAAGCTTTCAGCTCTTTAGAACATCCCATTTGGAATTGTGCTCCAGACTGTATGCAATTGCATTGTTTTTACTGCTGCTGTGGCATCTATTGCATCCAGACCAGCAGTTCCTTACCCCCTGCCAGGGATCTACTGAGAAAACTACACAAGGATACGATACATTCAGGGCCCACTGCATCGGAACACTGCAGTTTGTGATCAGTTGCGAGCACCCCTTCCTGCACACACATTTTTTTCTTCTTCATGCAAAACATCCTGCCTCATTAGAAGGACCAACATTTGTGTCATTGGTCCAGAGCTGCTTTGTATTTCAGCATTTGCCTGATAGCCACAAGCTATCACAGGTGTTTGCATGTAGGCAAGTATAGGTAAAAGACCCCGGATGGTTAAGTCCAGTCAAAGGCAACTATGGGGTGCGGCGCTCATCTCCACTTTCAGGCCAAGGGAGCCGGCATTTGTCCACAGGCAGCTTTCTGGGTCCATGTGGCCAGCATGACTAAACCACTTCTGGTGCAACGGAACATGATGACAGAAGCCAGAGCGCATGGAAATGACGTTTACCTTCCCACCGCAGCGGTACCTATTTATTTACTTGCACTGGTATGCTATGCTTTTGAACTACTAGGTTGGCAGGAGCTGGGACAAAGTGACAGGAGCTCACCCTGTCATGCAGATTTGTACGCCTGACCTTACGATCAGCGAGCTCAAGAGTCTCAGTGATTAGAGCATGGCGCCACCCACGTCCCATGTAAGCAAGAATATAAAAATGAATGCAGGTGAATGAGCAATGAGCAGGCTGGCAGAGGAGCGCCTTCTTCTTTACTTAGCATGGAAACTAAGTTGGCTGCCAGATTAGAGAAGTTTCCTTTGCTGTACAGAAATGCAGTGGGCTGCTGTCTCTCCTCTGCCAAACCCCAAATAAGCTAGTAATTTTTATGGGCTAATTTACAAAGCTGCTTTGCGCTGTTCTTTTTCTGCCCTGCCCTGTCATTTTCTTTATTATTACTGGTGGATTTGTAGCTATGCATTACAGCTGCTCATCTAGAAACTTTGTTAATTTTATCTGGCACTTTCTTTAGGTTGGAGGGGACGGGGGGGGGGGAAGCAACCCATAACCGTTTCCCAGTCCATGGAACCATCGCGGGAAAAGCCTATCAAGTTTCAGTAAACGGTACCAATAGATGGGTTTGTGTGTGCAACAGGGCAAATTCAGTTCAAAAATTTAAAAGGGCAAGACTTCAATTTTAGAAGGAGAAAGCACATAAAGAAGAGAAACACTTGAAGATTAGCACTAGACTTGGGCAGATCTGGATAAAGCCTTCTAACAAAAAGCCAAGGACGTTATGACACTAGCCACCATTAGAGGGCAGCATCGTTGTAGAAATAAACCTCTCACTATCTTTAGACCACAGATATCTAACCATTTACTATTTTTGTTATCTAGAGAAAGAAAGCATGTTTCTAAGTACTGTGAATTAGTCTGAAAGCAGAAGATTTGGTATCAGCCCCTCCTATTAAAATGTTTTTACCCCGCTATGAATACCTCACTCGCACAACCTAGCCTTCATGCCTACTTTTGTTTGGTGTTAAATTGGATTACAAACTTGGTTTATTAGCTTTAGTTTAACACTTATTATGTTCTAAACTAGAACTAATTACATCCTCTTAAGTGGAAAATCAAATCAGCAGGCCATTTCCTTCTGTGCCTGCAAAATGTCAACACAATGGCACCCAGTAAATGCACATCTTATTTAGATGAGAACCGCCAACATCCCCCCCCCCCCACTTTTGCATCTTCTTCCTAGCTCCCCACTACAGGGGAATTTATGGAAATGAAAACTTGGGCTGTTTCATTTGCTGGGGAGAAATGCAGATTAAATCAAAACTCAAGGTGGACATTAATCAAGTCTGAGAAGATGCACAAAACCCTTTTTCTTTTTTTCCTTCTGTTCAGTTTGTCATGAAACCAAGAGCAGAGGCCATGCACATCTAGAGCTTATTAAACATCCATTGATGGTTCAGCATCAACATTAAGATTCTCCTGCATATGACTATGATCTCCTTCACGCTTACACACAAAGCCCTCCCCATCGCTCCCCTCTTGGTCTGGTCAAACATATAAAAGAACATTCCCCTAGAATACCAATGAACCATTATGAATTAGGGCTGCTGCCAATTAAAGAAACCTGAGTTGGTAGTTGAGTTTTATTCCATTAAATAATTAAATCTGCATATTATTAAAACAATAATGTTGCTGGGAGTGGGAGAGGGACGCTTTGTTTTTTACATGGCCCATATGTCGCAGGACAAAAACCCATCTTAAAATTCCTTTATTGTGAGAGTGAAAAAGTGATGCCTCTTTTAAGACGGTGCTGGCTATCTTCAGCTTTTATATTTACACACACACACACACACACACACACACACACACAGAGTGAGCTTTATTGTGGCCCATAGACCTAAATGTGCAGTACAACAATAGAATATATTAACAGTTATTAGGGTGTAAGTTTGGCCTTGCTATCCAACAGGGAAGCTTTTAGCCTGTACATACTGATTTATGGTATTTTAAATATCATATGTTCGGGTGCCAGTTTTGTGGGTGCAAGGCATCCATAATTCTTGGATTTAGTAAAAGTTAGAATTAATCAAGGTTTGATTAAACTGTGCCAAAGGCTGCTAGATGCAGCTTATGCTAATGAGTCAGGCCAGCCTGACAGGACTGAGTGTAAGGCACAGAGGAGACAAAGATGGGTGATGCCCATCAGGGAACCTATCAAGAGAGAGAAAAGACTGCCAGACAAAGAGGGGAGACCCTCCTCCAGCTGTGTGTTGATGGGCAGAGACCAAAAGGGTTAGGATTTCAAAGTGGATGACGTAAGCCAACAGGGGGGAAAGTGTCAGTTCTGCAAGTGGTTTGGGAAGCAGAGAAGCAGGGGCAGAACATGATGTGGGCTAGCTGTGACAGGCTGGAACGTAAGAGACACAGAACATGGCTTTTTGCTCTTCTTGTGAAGGAAGCCAGGCCTTCTTGGGATGTGGATGCTCTGAAATCTCTTCATCTAGGTCCAGGTGGTATATACAGTGCTATTTTTTAAGTTGTATTTTAATCAATTGTTTTTTTACCCTGTGTTAGACGCCCTGAGCCTGGTCTTGGCTGGGAAGGGCGGGGTATAAATAAAATTATTATTATTTCATTATTATTATTTCTCCAGAAAAAGAGGTGCCACAACTCACCATGAACACCTCTACTGTTGTCTTATAATGGCAATGGCACCCACCTGAGAGGTGCTGGAACTGAGTTCTGGCTGGGGAAAAAGGCCTGGTTGTATATATGTGTAAATAAACCATATATAATAAAGACACCACAGTCTCCACTGTGCCTTATTCCCAGAAGGAAACACAACCCCTGGGCGAGTGGCCAGGGTCCTTGAAGTCTCTCGCATCGCTCAGTGGAGATGGAGGTTGCGTGTAACAATTTGAGTGTTTTTGATTGTTTAGGGTTTCTTTTTAGTGCATTAAAAACATTGTTAATTAATTAGTCTAAAACTGAATGATTAAAGGCTGCTGTCCTAGTATTAACCAACAAGGATCCCACATGCTAAGAAGGAAAGAAAAGAGTGAGCAGGCATTGAACTGACTCCAAATACGTAAAAAGCATCAAAGTGAGGGAAGACAACTTAGACTAGGCGAATTAAAAAAACCATTGGAGGATGCTCTATGTATTTTGATAGCCTTCTCTTCAGTGATGTATTCAGGAGAGAGAACAGCTCAGTTTTGAAATGTAAAAGAATGACGGATGGCAATGTGCTGAGAATTACCTGATTGACATGATCCAACTTGGGGCAAGGCCTTCCGCCATTGTAGGGCTTCTCCCGGAGCCATTTGGACCTGACTTTCACCCCACTGCCACAGGATTTACTGCAGCGAGACCAGTTGGACCACTCGCTGAGCTTGCAGTCCGAGGGGCAGGGGATGATGCAAGCTTCCTCGATGTACCCTGAGTGGAGACAAAACAACAGCACAATGCCAGGACATAAGAGCCTTGCTGGAGCAGACCAAAAGCCAAACGAGGCCAGCATCCTGCTTCCCACAGTTGCTAGCCAGATTCTTCCAAGAAGCCCATGAGCCTGCAATAGAGGCAATTACCTTCTCTTGCAGCTGCCTCCCAGCAGCTGGTATCCGGGGGCACATCACTGACGAACACAAAGGTTCAGTTTCGCTGGCTAATAGACACTGATACCCTCTCTCTTCCACAGATTTGTCTAATTCCCATTAAAGCCCTCTAAACTAGTGGCCATCACTACATAAATGAAAATAGGTACCATGTTTTGTCCTCCCTGAACCGACTGCCCATAATTTCATTGAGTGACCCCCCCACATTCTAGCGCTTGGAGAGACAGGCATGTATATGAAGCCCTCCCTCCCATCAACCTACAGTGTGTGCTTTCAGGATTCAAACTCTGACTTGGCAGGAGTCTGCAAGCGCAGAAATTTCTTCGTCATTAGGACGATATTAAAATTCAACTAAGAAGCAGATACACGCACCCAGAGACAGCGCTGGGGTAATATCTGAGCGCCTGCTGCGGTGTCTTATTAGGATTCATGCTCATCTGGTATCTGCCGTTCTCTGACTTTTTGACAGCTGGAACGTAACTGACGCTGCCCTGTCTCTCATTACATCACTGTCACACTCCACAGAGGTATATTGAATGAAAGGTGTCTCGTGAGTCAGTTTGTCAGCGCACCCCTTCCACAGCTGAAGCAAGGAATATCTCGCGGTGGCTGCAACATATGTTTGCATACCAGCCAGACCAAAGGCGCCTGATCCTCTTGAAACCAGTGAACTTAACATTTTATCTATCGGGTCTAAGAGGGGAGGAGAGTGTGTGATCTGCCACATCAATGATCTGCAGTTTAACAGCCATCTGCCCTCACTTGTAAATGCTCCCAAGGAAACACAGATGCTTTCTCCAAGTGTTGATGGGTTTAAAGGTGATAGTAGTTTGATTAGGCTAAACAAGGGTCTATTGCCACAAGCCTTAGAACTCTCTCGCCACCCCCCCATTCCACCCCCGCTGCCAGAAGACTTTGATGCAAAAGTACACTTTGCATTATCCGGGTGTATAAAATATGCGACATCACTCCCACTAATTGCGAACACAGGTGGTGGTGGCCGACAGAAATGGAGGCGAAGTGGTCCTACCGAGGAACCAGAGGGAGTGATCAGCATGCAAATGGGAAGCCTGCCCTATGAGGACTGAGAGTGCTCAGCAATCAGGGAATGCTAAGTATCAGCTTGAAAACAAAAAGGGGGAAATTGGGCGTAAGGTGGGAAAGATAGAGCATCTTGAACATCCTGGATTGTCTCAGGAAAGACTGGCTGGCTGGAACATTCCTCTCAATGAGAGAGGATAGGCTGCAATATTTTATAGGTGCAACTTGTACTTTAAAGTACTTGTGCTTATGGTCAAAGGCCTGTACAACTTCAGCCTGTCAATATGCTAAGGCTTTCTTTGGCACCTCCCCCCCTTCCAGGCGTCACAAGCTAATGTGACGTAAGAGTCCATTTAAGCTCCCAGTCTTCAACAGGCTCCCCACCCCACCTCAAATTAAGACAGGTCATTAGGAAATAGCTTGGCAGCTCACCCATTTTAGTTCTAGAATATAAAACAACGGGACTGCAATAAAAAGTAATGTGACTGGCAAAAAAACCACACAAGTATTCTTAAACACAAGGAAAGGGTTTCAAAACTCATTTGTGAGCATCTGGCTACAGAACTAAATTTCACTGTTTTTAAGAGACAATATATTCATTTATTTAGGGATTTCTACCTGCTCTGGAAGCAACCGTTACATGCAAACCATTGACCTTGAAAACAAAGCACTCAAGGTGGCTATAACACACATACAATCATGTCTGGTTACTCTTTTTTTACCATTCAGTTATTTTTGTACTGTTATATCTGCTTGCTTCTGTAGCAATACAATCCTATGCTCTGTTAATATTGGCGTCGCTGGAGAGCTGCAGGATCCTGAACAAACTACACTGTTGTTAGCTGGTCACCAGTATAGCAAAATCTCATTATCATTTCCCCCCCCCCTTTCTGTTTCTGAGGTTTGGGTATGAGGGCTGATATTTATGGAACAAAAACCACAAAGGAGTGCAACAACCCCCTAAGGGAGAAGCATACCGCAAAAAAGGCCAAATTAGAACTAAGCTCAGGGGCTACAGAATGCTGACTTACTATTGTGGAATGGAATGGAATGGAGTATCCTGGGAGAGGGCATGGCTAGTTGACTGGAACACTAATATAGGAGCGCTCCACACTGCAGCATTTTATAGCAGACCCCATTTGTTTCTTGTATTAGCGTAGAGGTATGGCTACATGCAGGCATCCATTGTGTTAAACTGAAGAGCAGAGCAGGCCCATGGCCCTTGCAGAAAAATAATGGGGAGGGATAGAAACATCCCCTTGCATCAATCCTCCTCCCTTTGTGCACCCCCCCCCCCGAATCTGGAATGTCCTTGGCAGTAAAGGATCGGTGCTCTCAAAGTAGGACTGGGAGTTTGAGAAGAAGAAGAAGAGTTTGGATTTGATATCCCACTTTATCACTACCCAAAGGAGTTAACATTCTCTTTTCCCTTCCTCCCCCACAATAAACACTCTGTGAGGTGAGTGAGGCTGAGAGACTTCAAAGAAGTGTGACTAGCCCAAGCAGCTCCATGTGGAGGAGTGGAGATGTGAACCCGGTTCACCAGATTACGCTCATCCTGGAACCTTAAGATGGGGAAATAGCCCTCTGAGCCCAGTTCTCCTCCTCCCCTGGCTCCCTCTAGCCAATTCTCCAAGGATCTTTTTGGCAGCAAGCAGAGCTGCTCCTTCACCACTGAAAGGATTGCGTGCTGAGGAAACTGGCCTCAGAGGAAATGCTTTCGCAGTTGGTGCACTTCACTCAGAGATTCATCACCCCAGGGATTATTTCAGCAACAAGAGGGGCATGATTCCTCTCTCTCTCCTCTTCCGAATTTCTGACAGGTAACTGCTCATCTCCCTCATACAGAAACCTTCCAAGTTGCAGCCCCAAACATCTGGAGGCCACCAGGTTAGGGGAGGCTGGTATATTTTTCAAGGGTTCAGTGCATTCTGTGATCCTTACAACACCCTTGTAAGATGAGCCACTTCACTTAGTCATTTATTAAATGCATGGAAGAAGGTGTGGGTGTGTCACATTTGGTACCAAGCTTCTTGTGACTACCACTTGAATATTACTATAGGAAAGAATATGTGGATATACGATACATGCCAATGTGATAATGTTTGAACAGGCCCTGAGTTAACCAGACACCCCCACATGGCTTAAATCTGATTGCTAATGCCTATGCCCTGTGCTCCCCTGCATGGCTCACTGCCCTGTCGTGGCAAAGGGGCTTGAATAACTCCAAGAAGCTATGAGCTATGCCGTGCAGGGCCACCCAAGACAGACAGGTCATAGCCGAAAGTTTAGACTAAATGTGATCCACCAGGAGAAGGAACTGGCAATCCCCTCCAGTATTTTGCCAAGAAAACTCCAGGGACATAAAAAGGAGAAGCTTTGAGAAGAAAGTGAGAGTTTCCAAAGCATGCTCTGGTTCATGGGGTCAAAGAGAGTCGAACACCACTAAGATGACTAAACAACAACAGCAACAAAATGCCCTGTGTTGATGGCTGATGCAGGGTAGGGAATGCCTACCCATAATACGGTTGTACACCACCTCAATCTCTGAGCGATGCAAGATTCCAGGGGTTGCAAGGAGCTCACCCAGGGTTGAGTTTCCTCAGAATGAGGACAGCAGAGGCTGTGCTGCCTTTATATGACTTATTTACACATATGTACAACCTGAGCCTGTGATGGAGGGGCTCACAGCATTAACAGCCCAAAAGGTCTTCCTTTTCCCATAGCCGTACAACCTTGGATCCAAGCATGGCTCTCATTCTCTGGCTGCTGCTAGCAGCCTGATTCTAGCCCAGTTCTCACACCCAACTCTGACCACTGTCTTCTCACTACCACCCAATTTGCCCTCTGGCACAGAGCAGCTTCATTTCTTATACTAAGGACCCACACTTAGGGGCCATTAACTCGCCAATAAACTTGCCTGGCTCTTTCAACAATGGAAACCCCCAAACTTGCAACAACACAAACATCCCTGTATCACTAGCGCCGTATGGGAGACAGAGACTGCAGCAGCAGACATGCTGTAATGGTAATAAACAAATCACCTAATGCAAAATGAAATTTGAGAAGCAGTTAGGGAGGCAGTATAGAAAAACAAGATACATGCTTAGCCAGTGCTTTCAGAAGCATTTAGAACAGACAAATATCCAATGCAAGAGAGTAAGTGAGCAAGGACTACAGCAAGCTGGTATCATATGAGCTGTATTTTAAAGATTTTTTTTTTCAAAAAAAGGAACACATGCTATTACATTCGTAATTTAAATGATTTAAAATCGCAGTCTAATGCATCCAATATTTAGTACTTGTGGTCTTTTATTCCAAACTATCTAACTGCAGTATGCCCATCACTATATTAACAGATTGCTTATGTAAGCGCAACTGAACAAGCTTCAGGGGTGCATTGCAACAAGTCTATGGGCATCCTGCCCATGGAAAAGTTAAATGGGACTGAAGACAAAAACCACATACTCTCTGGAAGTTGGTTTTTCGGCATATGTCGGGGGCTTCCTGGGACTCATCTGCGTTGGCTGATTATGGCACCATTCAAAACTACTTTGATGCACGAGGCATCGGCACACACAATACACAGCCAAGAGTGGGGAACCTGCAGTCCACCAGATGCTGTAAAACCTTAACTCCCATCCCATCAACATGGTCCGTGGTCAGGGTTATGAGAACTGGAATACAACACCATCTGGAAAGCTGCAGTTTCTCCACTCCATCTCCACAAAATGGCCTCAAATATGTTTGCAGTGACCTGCAGCTCTTATAACAAAGAGTCTTAGGTAAGAGTAACAGAAAAATAGAATTGTAGATTTGGAAGAGACCTCAAGAGTCATCTACTCCAACCCCCTGCAACTCAGGAATCTCAACTAAAGCATCCGTGACAGATGACCGTCCAACCTCTGCTTTAAAACCTCTTAAAGACCAAGAGAGTTATTGAGGCATAAGCTTTTGTGGACTAGAGTCTGCTAGAGATGCTGGATTATTTCAGTTCTCCGGTGTGTATATTTGCAACGACAAGCAGGTTCTTATAGCTCACTTCGGTTAGGAACAGAAAGATCCAGCTGTCCCACCACCTGGACTGCTTCATTTTCATTTCTCTGGTTAGGTAATGCCTGTCATTGGATTTCTCTTTTCCATCAGCTTCTGTTTAGCTTGTTTATTGCTAAATCAACATATTTGCTGCTTTAGTCATACTATGTTACTATTCTGTTATCAGGTTAGTGCACAAAGTTGTCTATCTTGGTAGACACGAGAAAAGCAAATATTGTCAACACATCACCACAAGATAGTCCAGGCAACCCAGTATTTTTCCATACCAGCAGAAACACCACTCTTCCCATTGTGAGCAAACTCAGAAGAGAAATCAGATGCTGTGTTTCTCTATGACCAATACAGAAGTCAGCCATGTATCTCTTTAAAAAGTAGGACTGGAATCCTAAACACACCTACCCATGAGTAAGTACTACCGAACCAACTTCTAAGTAAACATGCACAGGACTATGTTAGACTGCAAATGTTCAAAAGAGGAAAACATGCACCCACCAAAATAATGAAAGTAACTGTTTTGTGATTGTTAGTTAATCCTAGTCAAGATATTTATGGTTATGTTGCAGTTCTAATGGACCAACATGGCTTTGGGCAATTAAATATACGAATTGCAGGGGACTATATAATTTGCATTAAACATTAGCTTTTTATAGCACATTAAATATTACACCAAGTAGATTCATACATTTAAACTAAATGATTAAAAACCTGATACTGATAGCAAACATATGTTCTTTGCAGTCCTTGGGATATATCTATAGCTTTGTACTTTTTCCCTATACAGGAAGTACTTTTCCCTATACTATTAGGAAGCAACAGGATAGCTCCTAAGAACTTATTTTGCATGCCTTCTTGCCTTCCTAGCAGAAATACCAGACTATCCCCTACCAATGTAGCACTTCCTGTTACATCTACATGGATTTTTAGATACAAGTCCTCTTATAATTCCAGACAATAGCAAACGCTCAGAAAGACTACTATGCCCATCCCAAAGCTGAGAATCATAAACTATGCTTTGTTAAATGTATTTACAATGTCATGTGATGTGACTCATGATGAAACTGGACATCTGCAAAATTGGTTAAGTCTTAATTGTAATGGAAAAATACTTAATTCCAGCCTTTTGACCCGATGTTCCCAACAGTTGGCCAAGACATTTATCATCTTTCACATGCGTAGACCAAATGTTCTTCCATATTTCTGTTTTAATAACACAAAGAAAAATGGATGTAACCACTCATACAGAAGAAAACGAGAGGGACACAGAAGAGCAAATGGCAAGGAGAAATCAGAGGAATGGCAAGTATGTGTATGGGAGGAACAGATGCAGGATGATATGAGAAGAGATAAACATGCATGTAAGACTAAACCATTATTGATTGAGCCTAACTTCTCTGAGTTTTCATGGGCTCCATCTCCTCTTTCTTACTCTGACTGGTACAGTTGTAAGGAAGTGATCACAACCTTCAGCTTCCATTTTATATTAGCCTCAGTTCAGCATGTCATCCAACCATGGTTAATTTAAACAAGCCAAGTACAAAAACCAAGGTGTGAAGTCACCTTGTTTCTATTACCAGTAGCTAAGCTTAATTGCTGTTTGTTCAGGTGTGGATGAAATACGAGGCCTGTGGTTAATAAAAACAAAACAGAAGCAAAAACCTTTTCCTGGAAGAAAGAACAGGGGAGTGGGACTGGATGGATGATGATGATGATGATGATGATGATGATGATGATGATGATGATTACCACACCTATCTGGGTTGGTAAACTCTAAACCATGGTTTTGTGTTACATCTGAACCAGCCCACAGAGTGACCCTATCATGAATAAGTGATTATTAAATGAGGTACAGATGAGATGTTATGGGAAAAGGACTGACTTTGAACACCTTGTTCAGGTACTGGAAGTTGATTCATGAGACCCTCTTGAACAGAGTTGGAAGGATCTTTCTGTTTCTCATTCTTCCAGTCTTTGGTTCTTCACATTTCTGCAGCAATTTGCAAATGTTTTGGGGTTTTTTTTAATTCTCATGTATATTAGCATTTTAATGTGAATTTCTCCTAATAAACATATTTCGGTACAGTTCTGAATAATGCATATGTTTCAGGAGGCAATTTCCACTAATATAGTGCATTTTTTGTATGTTATTTTTAATAACATATTATTTTTTATGCACAATGTCCCCTATATTTTTATTATTATTATTATTATTATTATTATTATTATTATTATTATTATTATTATTAAAAAAGCATGGCTTGGTTGGATAACTGCATCACAAACTTTGGATAAGTGCAAATTTCAAAGGATGGCTGTTTTTTGTTCTGGAAAGTATGGATTTGATATATTCCTCTTTAATATGAACTGAACCAAATTCCTCCCTCATCCCTACTCATGAATCACCCAGTTTATATAGGGAACCTGACTTCAACAACTTATCCTTGAAAACGGCACCATGCTAGTTAGCACTATTAAAGGATAAGTGAGTCAGGGAAGCCACCGAGTAGATGTGAAGGGACAGCTGTTCAGATGGCAGCCCTATTAAAATATAAAGTGGGATGTGTGGTCTTTTGACATGAAAAGAAGAAAGGGGGGCATGCTGGAAGTGAGCCAAGCTGAGAAAATAAGTACTTAAAAAGAAATGTAATGTAATGAGGTAATGCAGGGGAGGAGGCCAAGTTGTTTTGATTCTTTGACCTATGGTTTTTTTCATGTAAAGCACGGCTGCCTTGAAGATATAGGACTACAACTCCCATTGTTCCTGAACACTAGGTATGCTGGCTGAGGCTAGTGGGAATTAACTGCAGCCCAGCAACATTTGCAGGGTCACAGATAAGTCTCCCCTGATGTAAATGATAAATTGATGTGCATCTGCTATATATGTGAGAAGAGGGTAGGCATGAAATATATTGCCTGCCTGTCAAGTCTTAATGTGGCCCTGAAAGCATTACACCGGATCAACAGAGTTTAGGAATTATACCTGAAAGTCCGGCAAATATAGCACCCCAGATGAATCTGCCACACAACTTAGTCTGCGATCATAAAGGTGTATATATATATATATATATATATATATATATATATATATATTTTTTTTTTTTTTTTCTCTTCCACGGGTTGGATTAAAAGCCATAAAATATGGGTTGACTATCTCACCATCCACAGTTTCTTGGGCAGTCTTCTATACAGATTAGTTACAAAGATGGATAATAATGATCCAAGCAGTATAAATGGCAAAACCTTCAAATAATAAAAGTAAAAAATGGAGGGAGAGCAGACATGAGCTTTTCTCCAGCAAAACAAAAACCCTCGTTGTAATTCATAAATAACCCAAGGTTTATCATGTCAGACACATTTTCAAAAGATACAGCTACATCACAGAAAGTGGGTGAATCAACATTTGCAGCTACACATTTGTAGAAATATAAACTTGGAATTGTGCACCCATGTATTATATAGATACTGATATTCCAATATATATTTGCTTTGTGCAATTACAGAACTGATCTTCTAGGTTTAGTGAAGGACACCACTTCTTGAATTTCCCTTGACTTTCAAAGGTATTTACAGTCTACCTGACAGTATTTGTATTCATGGCTATGTCACAGGAGCCCATGGAGTGATGAATTGAACAACGGCATGTCTTTTATCTTGTTTTCAGGATTAGCCTCCAAGGCTTCAGTGGCACACAGCAATTGATCTTCTGCATCAGCAGTTTGGTCCCTTCTTTACTGAAGAGAGGCTTCCCTAGTTTTTCATGCTAATGGACACCTCACAGGTCATGACTCACTGCGAGATTAGAAACGATGACACTAGTTAAAATGGCTAGAGAGTCTTCCTTGCGCATCAACGTGCTATGATGCAGCAACCAGACACGGACGAAAAAACACAGCACCTTTTGACTAAACTGTTATTGAATTCTCTCATCAACATTTATGATTATCATGCCATCATGACACATTCTAGCCTTTGTAAGAAGGCACTATATCATTTATTCTAATATCTTGATCCTAAGCATGTTTAT
This sequence comes from Podarcis bocagei, assembly GCF_964188305.1. NCBI lineage: Eukaryota > Metazoa > Chordata > Lepidosauria > Squamata > Lacertidae > Podarcis > Podarcis bocagei. The sequence continues at coordinate 30,759,426 of NC_138137.1, read as the reverse complement.
TGGGATGCAAGTCTCGCCGTTTTAAGTGGAAAGTACATCAAAGCAAATGATTTCAGGTTAGTGACAGAACTATTTGCCCTCATCCTCCAATTTGCCATTAAGAAACATCTGGTTTTCCCTACACTGGTTTTCCATACACGAACATAGGCACACTCGTAGCAGGTAAGTTTAAGAGTGAATTCTGGGACCAGCTCTTAAGAACATAAGGAGAGCTCTGCAGGATCAGACCAAAGGCCCATCTAGTCGGCATCCTGCTCTCAGTGTCCTTTGAGAAGCCCGCAAACAGAACATGAGCTCAATAGCGCTCTCCCTATTTTGGCTCCTCAGGAACTGCTATTCATCGTATTCTGGAATGAATACTGGAAGTTATTGGCTAGTAATCATTGCTATCTCCTATGTCTAATCTTTTGAAGCCACCTAAGTTGGTGGCCATTACTAAACCTTGCTGTAGCTGCCCTCTACTCATGCCACAATATTATGTTGTTGTTGTTTTCCCATTCAACTCACACTCTTATCATTTCATATTTCTGAGTCTTATCAATTGAGCTCCCCTGCCAATACATGCTTGGCAAACTTGACACCCAACATCTGCCAGGTGCATGGAGGTCAGGAAATGGAAGGTGTGCCACAGCCTTTGAAAGACTCAATTTCTACCTGAATCTCACTGGATTTCATTGTATTATAAAAATTGCATCAAGAAAGTAAAAAAGCAATAATCTATGCATACCTGAATGGGACAAATGCAAAGGTAGTATAATCTTGGGAGCTATTTGAAGCATCTCACGAACATCACACATTTCTTTTAGAAATACTAGGGGCTGCCAATCGTGCTAGCTCTGCTTGCCAATCCCACCCACCCACCCCACAACCCTTCACTGTAAGAAAAACAATAGGGCCTAATTTGATCAGTGGAATGTTGGGTATCTGGTGGGCGGGGCTTGTGTGTGTCCTGTCAGTTAAGAGGGACCAATAGCCTCTTCTCATTTTCTTGCCTCAGACTAGCCTCTCATGATGTTGTTTTAGTTTCTCTCAGACATTATGTTATTTTGCTACAGTTTTATTATTAAACCTTGCTTACATTTACGCAAGCCACTTAATTTTTCTCAAAGAAGAAGAAACTCAGGGGAAGAATGGTGGAATATCCTAAATTTGGGTGAGGGAGGGGATATTCCCAGTTTTCCAGGAGGATTGATTTTGTTCATCATCATCCCCACCACCACAACATTCACCAAGCCCCCTCCCCTTACAGCTTGCCCCAAATCATCATCTTCTCCTTTTCCCTGGCAGGCAGGCTGGAAAGGAGGTCAGATCTGCACAGGGTGAGCTTTCCAATACTCCTCACTCTCCCCCTGTCACCGCTGCTGCAGAGAGCAGGAGAAGAAAGGCGTTATTTCATTCTCCCTTCTCCCACAGCAACCACCAGCAGTAACCAGCGGGAGAGTGGGAAGGCTTAGAAAGTGCCCTGTTACTTCCTGATCACCCCCAAGGACACTCGACTGCTCCCCAGCAACCATTCTGTTTTGTTGCTGCTTTCTTCCTCCTTGGCCTGCAACATTGCCGAGGCCAAAGATGCAGCATGTCAGGTGCACAGCAGCCACAGAGTAGGACAGATGATGGGGAGTTGATGCTGGCAGTCAACAAAAGAGGTTCAAAGACTCTCTCAAGGCAAATCTTAAAAAAAAAGTAGTATAAACACCAACAACTGGGAAACACTGGCCTGCGAGCGCTCCAATTGGAGAACAGCTTTTACCAAAGCTGCAATGGGCTTTGAAGACACTTGAACTCAAGACGAAAGGGAGAAATGTGCTAAGAGGAAGGCACGTTCAGCAAACCCTCACCGTGACCAACTCCCACCCAGAAACCTACGTCCCCACTGTGGAAGGATGTGTGGATTCAGAAATGGCCTCCACACAGTCACTTACAGACTCACTTTTAAAACCAAGTTTATGGAAGACAATCTTACTCGGCTATGAGTAATTGAGGAAGAAGAAGAAGAAGAAGAAGAAGAAGAAGAAGAAGAAGAAGAAGAAGAAGAAGAAGAAGGAGGAGGAGGAGGAGGAGGAGGAGGAGGCGGAGGAGGAGCCCTGCCCTACCCTACCCTGCCCTGGCTGTTCCTGTCTGGCTTGTTTGGGCCGCAGGCTGCCACCCACCACCACTCACACTGCTTCCTCGCTCACCTCCTTGTCCGCCTGCAGTTCTGTGGTTATGCTGCCGTTTGCATGACCGACAACAATCACAGACAAAGATATATTAGAGAGATTGTTCCATCAAGCTCATTAGAGGCAATTTCTCAACAGCACTGTACAGCATGGAGATGTGGAATTCAATAGTACTGGAGGGAATCAGAATATATTCTCATTCACTCTGACCTTGATTTGTTTGTTCATAGTCCACTTTTCTGAATACACGAAATGGCTAAAATAAATTTATAACCTCTGACACATCAGTGGAAATAATATCGTATTTCATAAGGTACATTGCAAGACAAAGTGGAGCTTTAAAAGTCTTTCTTCTGCATTTCTATTTCATTTTACTTTCCCTTCACATAGCTGCAGGGTGGAGTTTGTAAAAAAAGACTTTTTAAAATGATGAAAGAGTACACATAAACAATAAAGCAATGTTTGCAACCACATGGACTCTTTTATAGCATCTGAGAGTTTACTATCAGACGCATAAGCAATTAAATAAGAAATTCAGCACTTCACATGGATACTCCCAACAGCTGTTCTAGAAACATTCACCGATGCACAGATATTCCCCCCTAATCCCCTGCCTAAGCCTTGCAACCACACAGAGCTTTGTAGAGTCAGCACAAATCAATGTATCTCATTTAATTAATGCTAAGGGGGGAAATAATCTCCCACTAATAAGGCAGCAGACAAGCCATCCTGGACTGGTTGACTGTGCCTGAGGTCTTAAAAAATAAACCGACATGAATTAAGAAGTGCATTATGACCTATATAAAAACGTTAAATCTCTCTGGTGCATCAGAGTGCTGACCAAGAGAAGAGTTACAAGAGAAGATGGTCATAATCCTCAATGGTCCGATTATATAGCAGCATTCTGAAATTACAATGGCAAAAGTTGTCTGCCGTCAGTAGCAACCAGCAAACAGCAATGGCTGTGGTAATTTTCTCTGAACAGGGTTCACATGTCATGCCGGTGCAATGGGCTGCAGAAGTTAGAAATACGCACTCAGATTTATTTGAGTAGCATTGGTACTGGGAATACAGCAAGAATAGAGATTTCGCTGTCCGAAGTGCTACAGCCAGCACTGATAACCTGACTGTCCATTATCCATACATCAGTGTTGCTCAAACATTTCACAGAACCATAGAACTGTAGAGATGAAAAGGGCCCCAAGGATCATCTAGTCCAGCCCCCTGCAATGCAAGAATCACACCAAGGATTCTCAGTGGCGTAGCGTGGGGGGTGCAGGGGGGGCGGCCGCACCGGGCGCAACATCTGGGGGTTAGGGTTAGGGGGCGCAAATCCACGGGTTAAGGGGCGCAAATCCATGGGTTAGGGGGCACAAATTACTTGCCTTGCCCCGGGTGCTGACAACCCACACTACGCCACTGAGGAGTCTTCATCAGTGGTGCTTCCTCTCCACTAGACTCTGCCAACAGAAGTGAGTTTATGCTCCATTCAAACTCCTGCAGCTGCCACTGACATGCAGTGTGTGTGTGTGTGTGTGTGTGTGTGTGTGTGTGTGTGTAGCATTACAATCTTAGTCTTATATGATTAAATATGGGCACTAGGTTGATGTTGGTTCGTTTTATGATCAAGCAAAGCTTAAGGAAAGACTATATCTATTAAGGCATGCATGCCCCCACATTTTAAAAGATTTTAAAAAAATATGGTTGGGATGGTCAAAATATATATTATATTATATAAATGGCTTTTTATAGAGTTATTTGAATTGTGGTTTATTGTCCTTTCAGTGCCCCCAAAAGTTTCCATGAAAACACAACAGGCGATTGAATAGTGCTTTAAAGTTCCCTACATTTTCCAGCACCATTTTGAGTTTTACCACCATTTTTTGTTTCTGTGATCTTATACATTTTGCAAGGTACAATTCTGACACCTTTGTGTAGCGTTATTTGGGCATAACTGATCCATGTCATTCATATATGTCAGGGAACTGCCATCAGAGGCAAGAGGAGAGGTAAGACGCTCCAATGATGCAGGGGAGGGAACTAGCAAGGAGAGAGAGAGAGCTTCCTCTGGGGAAGGAAATCCAGGGGACACCAGGGAGGAAGGAAAGGTGGAGAGTACTGCGGAGAGGAGGCTCCAAGACTCGTCCAGTGAAATCAGCGGAGAGAGCACTGGACCTCCGCTTGGCATGCCCAAGCTGCGCAGAAGGCTTCCGCGCAGAGAATCTAGGAGGAGATTGGGCGTCAAAGAATTTCTATGTTGGAAGAAATTTAGGAGACGCCCACTCACGGATTCTGCCAGTGACTAAGACAGTCGCGTTTCAAGGGCTGTCAAACCAGGGAAAGTTTTAGCTATACGACTAGCTTGGAGCAGTTTGCAGTTTACGCACAAGCAACCCCAATTCCCATTACAATATATGTTTTTATAAGACATTTTATAAAAACTTTTGTTCAGGCTTTCCTTTACCCAGTTCTGGACAGTTCTAAGCATATGAAACCCCAGAACATATTCTGTATGTTTTAATACTGTGTGTATGTATCTTCTGTATATTGTTTTATCAGTTTCAAGTTGCGGTTTTATATTAATGGATACTGTTTCTATATCATGCATACGGTACACTGCTTAAGAGGTTTTTAAAATATTAAGTAGATTAAAATTGGCTGGAGGGACTAAAAAGAATGATAGTTTTGGATCAGAGTGGTTTGATTTTGTAGCGCATGGGAATAAGAAAACTAATGATGTAATGCTGCCATCTCATAAGCTACTTTGTGGAACTCATAGTTGTTTACGCTGAAGGAACCATAAGAATAATCATTATTCTTTATACTGCAATTTGTAGGGAGTAATTTGTGTGTGGTTTTTGTTGTGGGTATTATTCTCTGATACTGAAGCTTAGTTATGTTTTAAGTTATGTTTTTAAATATAAAATCAATACAGAAAAGAAAGAAATGCTTGTAAATAACAAATAAACAAGTTATGAACACGCTAGGATATCCTTATTACCATGTACTATATATTGAAGACATGTAACATTTTCTGTGGTGTTTTCCATTCACAAATTTCGAAGATTTTATTGAGATGTACTGGCATTATGTTGGCTATACTGGTTGGAGACCTTTGAGAAATGGAGATGAAGTGAGTTACACAGTATCATCTGGGGAAAACATCAGTTCAATACAATTAAAATATTTTCTGAATTCCAATAGTGCCTCCCCAAAAAGTCAAATTATTAATGTTCTTTAAAAAATCCATGCCCACATTTGATTTAGATTAAAATTGAAATGCCAAATTGGGCAATGAAATGACTTAGTTTTGACATTGCTACAAAAGAAATGGATCAAGAGAAAAATGATATACAGGAGACATATTGTCTCTAGATCTCACTTTTTTCTTTTTAGAAATCTAACCACCACCATCTCCTCAAAAACCCAACACACCAGGCTTTGATAAGCAATCACAGATGGACAAATATCTAATTTTTGCTGAAGACATATAAACAGATTTGTGAGAGGTTTGTGTGTTGTCTCTCTTGAGATGCCCAAGATGATTGACAGATTTCTTTTATTTGGTCTCTTTCTTTCTGCATTGAAAAAAGAGAGCGATTTTTAAAAAGTATTATTTTTGAAGCATATTGGAGATTACTTACCCCATGGGGCAAGTGGTGTTCAACCTGTTCTAAACAGGTTGCATTCCCCCAAAGGTTCAGGTTTGTAGTCTGGAGGTGTTCATTGATTCATTTGTGTTACTAAGGCACAAGTAGCCTCTGTAGATGAACAGCTTTTCACCAGCTAAGAATAGTACACTACCTACTTGCCTACCTGGAAAGAGACAGCCTTGCTTCAGTAATCCATGCCCTAGTTACCTCCTGCTTAGACTACTGCAGCTCACTGTGTGGGGAGCTGCTTTTGAAAATGGTCTGGAAACTTAAATTAGTTAAGAATAAAGCTCTAGGATTCTAACTGAGTTATATACATCATGCCAGTACTTTACAATCTCCACTGGCTTCCAGTCCAATTCAAGGTACTGCTTTCCTTTCCTTTCCTTCACAGCTTGGGACCAAGGTATTTGAAGAATCACCTCTCTCCATGTGCACCTATACCTGGATATTGAGGTCTTCTTTGGAGGCCCTTCTTAAAGTGCTCCCACCAAGTGTGGTGGTATGGTGACTAGGTACAGAACACAGGGCTTTTTCAGTGGTGGGGTCATTGCTGTGGAATGTCCTCCCCAGAGAAACCTGTCTGATAACCATCTTGGCGTCATTTTGACACCAGGAGAAAATATTTTATCGCTCCAGTCTTTGTAAACCGTTTTTGCTCTCTTACTGTTTGTATCCTATATTCCTAATTTTACTATTGTTTGTTACTGATGCTGGATTTTAAACTGTTCTGTTTCTTGATTAAAGCTGCCCTTAGAATTTTGTTACAGGGCGGCTTAGAAATACCGTTACGTAAGTAAGTGAGCCAACATAATGGAAAGCCGTGCATGACCTAACAAAACAATTAGTCATAAAAAGGACGCTGTCTAATTTGTCCAGGGAATGACAGGCCAAAATATTGCCACGTAAACTACCAATCCAGCATAGATATGCAACCGAAAATACAAAGACAAGTTATTGATTCCTTTCAGTTGCAAGAATGGGAGCATCTTCAGTGCTGTTGAGGCTGCTTTGAATTGGCACAGCCCAGAGAGATGTAATAAAGAGCCCTGGTCAATCAGGAGCTCCCTCTAGGGCAAGGGTGGGGAACTTTTTTCAGCCTGAGACACATTCCCTTCTGAGCAACTTTCTTCTAGCCACATCCCAGTGGTGGATGAGACCAGAGGCAAAAGCTGGCACAGCAATGAATGTTATTTTTACCTATATACAATAGGGTAGTTTCTGCGTGCGCACACACACACCTCTAACCTCCATCCAAAGAAAAGGCACTATCAGAGTTCAAGGACACATTCTAGTCAGGCAGAAGGACACTTGGTTATGAAGCAAAACTAGTGAGGGGCATGGCCTTGGGAGGGGCCCCTGGGCCTTAGGTTCCTCACTCCTGTTTCAGGAAATACCCAGGTCCAGCACATGCTTTGAAACACAGAAGTACAATGCATATGTTCAATACAGGCGTAAACTAAAAACTTAACACATGAAGCAGCTCAATAAGTCTTACTGGAAAAGTGATATTGGAACAAACGTCAACACAATGGAAAGTCAATGGAAAGTCAACCATCTTGTCTATTAATGCTGCTGTCCCTAATCCTGCTGCTACGTATCCTGATGGTATACAGGATTAACTCTGCTGTACTCTTGATTTATATTTATTATTTTTATAGGTCACATCAGACCCAAGGTCAGTGGTGTCTCTGTAAGACCATGTCTCACCCAGTCATCTGTGACTCAGGAGTTTCTAAACTTCAGAAGCGGCACGAAAAGAAAAGAGATTAATTTCTTTACTGGATAGTGTTGTGTTCTTGTGGCAAACAGTTTGGATTCCATCCAACATAATAAGATTTCCCTTCTGACACGGCAAGATAGCAATTCCATCAGCTCCAGCTACTCTGTACTGTTGAATAGATGGTTCCTGATTTCCCAGTGTTTTTATAGTTGCTCTTACAAATAATAACCCTTCAGAGCTACAATGATTGGCACTAGGCCCCTCTTGCTTCTGTCAGACTGAAGGTCTTTCATTATTTTGTGTTACCTATAGTCTAAGATTTCAAGACTCACAGCTTTTTTGTGTGCGATTGGAAGCCTTTATATCCAGCTCCCAATTTTCCAAGGTCTTTTCCAAGCTCTCATAAACAGATTGGTTTTTAAACAAAACACCTCACACCAATCTGTGAAAATTGTTTGGAGGCTCGCAGACAACGATTTGCTATGTATAACAGCAAAGAATAGCAAGCACAGTTAATTTGTTATGCAGAGAAGCCACAACTCTCTTAAAATGTGACTCAACACACCTCAGCAGTGTAGAAGAGCTAAATGTAAGCTTCTTCGTTTGGGTACAAATTAACATGAAGAGGGGTTGATTGAGGTCATGCACCTTGACTCTGCCCCGCAATCTGCTTGTGCTTAAATATATCACTTCCATGGAGACTATGAAAATGCATCTGCTATGCAAAACTTGTATAGCCATGATCTGGGACTCTAGAAAACGGAAGGTGGTCCCAGGCTTTAACAGAGTTGTGGGGACGCTGCCACATTTGCTCCACCACACATAGCAGCTAGGTGGGAAGGTGGGGACAGCATGCAACCACAGATAGGCCAGCTCAAGAGCCAATGGACCCCGGGGTGGCTCAGCCCTACTCCATCCCCATAAAGCCTGCCCACACCTTTGCTCTACCCACTGAACTATCTCTCAGCCTCTTAAAAGGGAAGCTAGCGGGGTGATGCTGATGTCACTCTGCAGGTGGATGCTAGGAGAAGGCCAACAGAGACCAGCAGAACTGGCTTGAGGGACACCTTCATGCAATTCAACCCACCTCCCCCTGACCAACACGAAGGGGGGTTGGATTGCTCTGTTAGTCATGCTTAGAGAACCACTGCAGTTCAACTTCCCATCTTTAATCCCCCTAGATTAAAGTGGATCTATAACATGACTAAGTAAATGTAAAGGTATATAAAAAAGGAAAGATTTCACTTTTCATAAAACCATTGCTTATTTATCCAGCATTGCATTTATTGGTCAACTAAAAGAAATTTAAAATAGTAAGATAAATGCACTATCTTTTTTTAAAAAAGGCAAGATAAAGCCAGGCCTCAACATCTTAAAAAGGGCAACTGCTGCTACCTGCTGAATTTGAGGACAGGTGGCAGCTAGCCCATGTAGACATAAATGATAATGGCAATAAAACTCTAGCTCTTTGTCAGAATATGAATGCCCACTTTTCTATGATTCACACCCGATTCGTGAACCATACCAATATACAAATGCAATAGGAATGCATTTCCAGAGGAGCAGCGCTGTTAGTCTTTTGCAGCAAAAACAATGAAACATAACGTAAATTGAAAATACAGTGAATTTGAAAGAAACCCATGGTGTTGCATGCTCTATAGCAACTGTTTTCACCACAAGGGATGAACAAGAGCTGGAGGTTTTTTCCATGTCATCTCTGGATCTATTTTTTTACAGAAGGAAACACACACACACACACACACACACACACACACCTGGAAAAGCAACATATAAAGGTAAGGAATTTTCCTGGCTTGCAGAGAAAGGTTCCTTAACTATCTCAGTGATTTCCCCCCTCCAAATCCTGCTTATATGCTGTATCTCTGTGATATTCAAAGACTAACAGCAGCTTTAACCAACCAGAAAAAGGAGAGATTTTTAAATACCATGACTGTTGCATCGTGATGTTTCGACGAGTCTGCTGTTTTGATCATAGCAAGCCATGGCTTGGTAACGGTAGCCTTGCCCACACTCTTTGATGTCTCCTTGTACTTTCATTCCCAGCAGTACTTCTACTTTACCCTCGGGTAAGATGCAGTCTGACCAGTTCCCCACAGGCTGGGCATTATACTTGTCACATGGACAGATCTGGGTCTCAATCAGTGGATGCAGCTGGGGATTTTTGCATTTCTCCTTCTTCTTGCTTTTTCCTGGAAGGGAGTAGAAAGAACTTCAGAAATTGCTTTCTTGGGATATCCTTTATCTGAATGTTTATTATGGTGCTTGTTATCTACAACACTGTGAAGTCTCTTATAAGTCAATGGGGTTCCCATACTGTGAATTGTCTTCGCAATTTGTGTTCCCTGTTTTGTTAGAACTGATTTCCACCACTGAAAATAATCTTAGCGCTCATCCAAACTTCCACTTGACCCACCACCTTGCCCTGGGAAAACCTGCTGTTTACCACTGAATCGAAGCAAATGTCAACTGAGTTTTCTCTGGATTGCTGGTTGCTCCCATTTAGCACTAAAGCACGGAGTGAAGGCAAAGCTTCTCAAGCCCATACCCAGAAAGTACGACACAAGAGAAAACCACTCAGACCCGTGCATTCGAGACATCGGAGAAGCAGAAGTGGGGATGAGCCTGTAGTGGAAACTCTATTAAAATACATCACTATGTGAAAGCTTTATTACTTAAATCCAAATCTGAAACCCGTATCTACCTTCTTGCCATTTCAATGGGCCTCAGTAGATGCTGCCATGTTTTCCTTTGCTCAGAAATAATACAATTTTTATGAGATGTGATAAGATGCGTCTCGGAAAGACAGTGGGGTCATTAAAATGTTTACCAGCATAGACAGAACAGAGACAGTCGATATAGCACCAGTAATTCTCTGTTCTGATTAAACTAGGCGCTCTTCCTATTGCTCATTAAATAATAACCAGGCCCTAAAGTGGAAGAGATCCAAATCAGGTAATGTGCAGCTTTCATTGGACCAACGTTATTTTGGGTAGAAATAAGCAAGTTTTCGAGTTACACAGAATTCCTTGTCTTTCATTTCCTACATTTCGAGTTACACAGAATTCCTTGTCTTTCATTTCCTACATTTCTTTAGCCCTGCAAATTGGATTATAGGATCTAGATCATGCATATCAATCCTGTGTCTAATGATGTTGCCACCATCTTCATGACACTCACATGGAGTGTCATGACACCCACTTGGGGGTGTCTGTCTAGCAAAAGATGAGTCTACTTACTGACTCAAAACCAAGACTTTCAGGTTTTTTATTTATTCAGCAATTCTGCACCCAGGATGCTAAAATCTCATTGACTTCAATTGAATTGAAGCAGTCAAAGTGTCTACAGGACTGCACCCCAGCTATTTAACCTTGTTTCTGAAAGTCCTTCTCCTGCCAAGAGTATATACAATTTCTTACCTAGTAAATGTGGAGTGGCTGCAGCATTCTGAAGTTGAACCAAAACCATTATTATGAAAAATAGCCTGCAATCCATTGACACACATCTCTAAACTCCTGTCGCTAGTGCTAAGAAGACTGCTAGCATTATTTCAAACTGTATTTTACAACTTCATGGCAGATGGCACATAACTTCTTTTTGGGGTAGGTGGAAAATAAAGCATTATCAATAATGAATGGTAATGGAAGACCTCAATTCCTCCTAGAAAATTTTGGATTTTTTTCCTCCCAGGGATAATAGTGTTGGAAGGGACTCCAAAGGTCATCTAGTACAAGGTCCTGCAATGCAGGAATATCAACTAAAGCATCCATGACTGATTACTTTTACATAACAATAACTTGCATAATGATGTTATGTACAAAAAGAAGCAGAAGTCCATGGATGTCTATTGTCAAATGTACATATTCTTTTCATGATTTCTTGGGAAGGATATGCATGTGGGTGGGTGGGTGGGTGTTTTCCTTGATTGTCTGAAATCACAGTATAGATTTGGAATATATATCCACTTCTACTAGAATATGTGGAGGGACGCGGGTGGCGCTGTGGGTAAAAGCCTCAGTGCCTAGGACTTGCCGATCGAAAGGTCAGCGGTTCGAATCCCCACGGCGGGGTGCGCTCCCGTCGCTCGGTCCCAGCGCCTGCCAACCTAGCAGTTCGAAAGCACCCTCGGGTGCAAGTAGATAAATAGGGACCGCTTACTAGCGGGAAGATAAACGGCGTTCCGTGTGCTGCGCTGGCTCACCAGATGCAGCTTGTCACGCTGGCCACGTGACCCGGAAGTGTCTGCGGACAGCGCTTGCTCCCGGCCTCTAGAGTGAGATGAGCGCACAACCCTAGAGTCTGTCAAGACTGGCCCGTACGGGCAGGGGTACCTTTACCTTTTACCTTTACTATAATATGTATGTCTAACTTTACAGATGATTCTGTATGGATCAGTTAATGCACTACCTTGGGCAATACAAATCAATTCAATATTCATAAAAGGAAGGCTTTTCTGGTCAAGTGGTTTCCAGTGACACCTTACCCAGCTAGTGTCAACAGTTTCTGCATTTCAGTCATTTTAGGGATTCTACCTGTTCCCTAAGTAAATTTCTCACTTCAGCACTAGTCCTACTACTACCAACAAAGTTTCTCTTGGTATTTTCCAACCCTTACCAATAAGAGAGCGCTTTCTTGTCCTAAATGCTCCACAATCCCCATTGCAAGAAGAGAACTTTGACCAGCTTGTGAACTGACAGTCATCTTGGCAAGGGATTTGGCAGGGTTGTGTTAAGGGTGGCAAAGAGCCCGCATGCTTAAGGCATTCGCTGATGTCAGCCTGTCCGCCATCTTGCTTGCGACAGGTAATAGCTGGAAGGAGAGAAGCAGAAAAATTATAATGAGTTGCTAGGCCTTTTGTAAGTAAGACAATGGAGCACCTAACCACCAGAGTCACCCACATTTGATTTAGCTCAACTGACATTAGGTTCAAGAACAGTAACATTCTGCTTGGGATCTCTGGTACCACGGGATTGTTTTCAAATTTCAGAAAATGCAAAATGCTGCACGTCTCTCATATAATTCAGATCAGCAAGTGACATTAAAAATGCAGCACAGAAATACAATACAAGCCATTCTACGAAGGAAGGAATAAATGCCATCTATTATTCTGCCCCATTTTGCTGTATAATTTAACTGCCCTATATTACTAACTTTCCCAAATAATGGATATACTGAGATATGAATTGAGCTTTTTATAATTTTAAATATACTATAATTATATTCACAGTTGATACACACTTTGAAGAGAAATGTATTTGCTCCATAGGAAAGCAGGAAGGTATGTCTACCTGAAAATGCTTTGTAGCTTGAACATTATATTAAACCTCCATATAAAAACACAAAAGATCTTCTCTCTAGCAATAATGGCATAAGGAGCTTGTAATGGAGAAAACCAATGAATATATTTTAAACACAATTTAACAGCATAATGTATCTAGGTTTAGGTTTTTAAACACAGTGTAAGTTGCTGGGGACATTTGAGTAACAAGCAACTTGTAACAACAACAACAACAACAACAACAACAACAACAACAATAGGCATACCAGTAGATTAGGAAGTGGTAACATGTGACCCTCCAGATGTTGCTGTACTACAACTCCCATCAGCCCCGCCTAACATGGGCAACAGTTGGGTAGGATGGGAGTTGAAGTCCAACAACGTCTGGAGAACCAGGGGTTCACCACTCCGCCACAGTGTTGCAAATTAGGCTCCATTTTCTCTGAGATTTGCAGTCCTATACACACTTACCTGGAAGTCCCATTGAACTAACTGAGACTTCCTTCTGAGTAAAGATGCATAGGCTGTACCATTTATGCAGATTACACTGCATTACTGTTTCTGACCAGCAAGTTCTATTTTGCTTATAAGGCATGCGTGGTTGTGTGTGTGTGTGTGTGTGTGTGTGTGTGTGTTATACTATACCAATGTACCTATTGACTTCAATGGGACTTATTCCCAGTTAAGTGTAATGCAGTCATAATGAAATACCTCAAAAAGAATACTTGAACGCAGCCCTAAACTACATAGTGAACTTCTACACCTTGACTTTGCTCAACAGCTATGCAGCCTGATGTTATGTATTCAGAAGTATGCCTCACAGAATTGAATAGGATTTAATCCCAAGCATGCATAGGAGTGAATCAAAGGAAAAAGAAAACAATAACTTTTTATGAGTTGTATGTTCCTGAGTTCTCAACTGCAAGTTGCATGATGAAATGCCCCAATATCAGACAACTGCTGCCTCCCTAGCAAATATTATGATTCCAACTCTTTGAAAATCTATCCTTTATTTGTAGCCTAGGATTCCAAAGGCAGGACCTATCCATGACCCTCACGGTTCCCAGAACTGTAAATACTATTTCACTGTCTCCAAACTCAGTTAATTGGCCTGAGATTAATTTTTCCTGTGTGGTTTAATAGACTCCCCATATCTGAAGAGATGAAATGTGAATTCTAAATGGTAAAATGGCAGCTATAAACTTTCTGACATACTAGCATAACCAAGGAAACAATATAATAAATGTGAACCCACAAATGTGCAAGGCTTTTTAGTGGCACACAGAGGACTCTTTATGAACAAATATAAATGGAGGGTCATGTATAGTCTTTGCTTTTTCTACATTTATAACTGAAATATACAGTTTTGCCTCCAAGGCACAATCTATAACAGTATAGTATGGAAAGGGACCGTGAGGAATTTGAAGGGCGACAACAAAATCTGTGTTGCAACCACCACATGATCCTTAGCTACAAATAGGTTCAGCCACCCCAAAAGCAGTTACAACCCCTAGTCAAGAAAGTCTTGAAACAATTGTTGTAGAGATAAAATAAGCACTTTGATTAAATTCATTTATTTAGGATTTATATTAGGGGTCTGCATCAACCAAAAGATTCAGCGATTCATAAAACAGCCTGCCTCATTGTAAAACACTTTGTGGTCTGCCCAATTCAGCTCAGGTCCAGCTCAAATCAACTTTGTTTCTCCTTCCTGCATGCACTAATCCAGAAATGACTATGGTTTTTCTCCTTTTGACAGAAGTGGATCAGATCTACAAACATATCCAGGATGGATAAAGCCAGCCAACTTACTGACCAATAGGTCCTGGCAGTGCTATTTATCTAGAAAAAGGGGTGCCAAAATTCGCCCTTGTTCTTTTAGAATGGCGATGGTATCTACCTGAGAGGTACCAGAACTGAGTTCCAGCAGGTTCTGGCAGAAAAAAAACTCTTGGTCAAGGAGGGTTGTTGTTTTTCATGTGGGCACCTTTATAATTTGATTTACTAGTTTATTTTTTTTTTAAGGAAACATGTATTTCTTATTTATTTATTTATTGAATAACTGAATGAACTTTACAGGCAAGGTCATCCCTTCTGAGGACATGAGTTCAGCCAAATATCATAAGGCAGCTGCAGTGCTCTTCCTCTGCAAATTCAGTTGTTTTGAGTTGTGTAAAAAAAAACACAACAAAAAACAAGGAACCACTTTACTTCCCTTAGCGTTCTGTGGGTAATTAGTCTGAAACTTGCAGATATGAGACAAGTACCCCTGGGTAAGATCCATGCCAAATTGCAGTTAAATACATCTAGGGGAAATTGAGCTTGTACATGCTTGAAGTTTTTATATATCTATATATAGGGATTCACTTTTCCTATGTGACCATTTGCAAGCTTGAATTGTCAGTCACAACAGAGCCTTCTCTCTCCTCTCCCTATCCTGACATTTTTCTTAAGTTTAGACAGACATCTCAGTCCTACAAAGCAGCTTTTCCCCCCAACACGCTGGGATTGGAGACAGCTGGAAAAACTATTCCCTACCATTCCAAGCTACAGTCACAAAGGAGCTCCCTCTCCTGATTCTGGCATCTTTCTTAAATTAGAGATTGGCCTTTAGTTTCTGCAAAGCTGCTCCTTCTTCCTCATACCCCCACTCTGGCAAAGTTTAAAGACATAGTTTTGTTTTTCATGGACATGTGTCTGCAGCTTTTTTAATGTCTGTATTTCTGAAGTGTAAAAGCAGAGACATCACCTTGCCAACAAAGGTCCATATAGTTAAAGCTATGGTTTTCCCAGTAGTGATGTATGGAAGTGAGAGCTGGACCATAAAGAAGGCTGATCGCCAAAGAATTGATACTTTGAATTATGGTGCATGAGAGTCCCATGGACTGCAAGAAGATCAAACCTATCCATTCTTAAGGAAATCAGCCCTGAGTGCTCACTGGAAGGACAGATCCTGAAGCTGAGACTGCAATACTTTGGCCACCTCATGAGAAGAGAAGACTCCCTGGAAAAGACCGATATTGGGAAAGATGGAGGGCACAAGGAGAAGGGAACGACAGAGGATGAGATGGTTGGATAGTGTTCTCGAAGCTACCAGCACGAGTTTGACCAAAGCGCGGGAAGCAGTGGAAGACAGGAGTGCCTGGTGTGCTCTGGTCCATGGGGTCACGAAGAGTCGGACACGACTCAACGACTGAACAACACCGAAGCACTACACGAGTTCTGCTTTGGTCCCTAACTGCCTTGTATAAATCCTTCACCTTGTTGAAGTCCCAAATCCCTCCAAGGCACCTTGTCTTGTCTTGCTGTTTAGGATTCATTCAATTCCAGTGCACACCTCAATAAATACTCTGATTTTTAAATTAAAAATGAATCAAGTTGCTTACTACTACTACTACTACTACTACTACTACTACTACTACTACTACAAAACTGTGTTTCCCAAACTTGGGTCTCCAACAGTTTTTGGACTACAACTCCCATCATCCCTAACTGGCAAAACCAGAGGTCAGGGATAGTGGGAATTATAGTCCAAAAACAGCTGGAGACCAGAGTTTGGGAAACACTGCAATAAAATCAGACATATACAATTCCATAGTCAATTAAAATACGTTTTTAAGCATAAAAAACACAATAAATGAGAGCAGGAAGACAGCAGAATAAACAGCAGAACTAATCTCGGTAAAACTGCAGACTGCATCTTAAAAGTCAGGCTAAAAGAAAAGTCTTTATATGTTGGTGAAAAATAGAGGGTAAGAGAGTCTGATGATGTTTAATGAGGAGGGAATTGCAAAACTGTGGTGCCACTGCTGAAAAGGCTATTCTCCTGTTCCTGCCTGCCTAGCACCACATTTCATTTCAGGGAATAGTAGTAGTAGTAGTAGTAGTAGTAGTAGTAGTAGTAATATCAGCAGCTCACCCTGTTTTAATTGAGAGCTGGTTCCTAGGTTCTCTTTCCCTGTTCATGTCTTTAAGATGCATGTAGGAAAATGGGAAGGCGGGAAGAGGAAACTATCCATCTTTGCGATTTCAGAACCGTCAAATGTGTATGTGACACACAGAGCACAGGGGACCAGCTTTGAAAATCTCGGATCTTTTTCATTTGTCATCTATAGCATCATGACTTACATGGCACCAGGCAATTGGTATCTGGCCCATTTTCTACTCTGACAGCCAGCAGCTACCCAGAGTCTCGGGTAGAGATCTTTCGTACAGTGGCAGACTTTGTGCTTTCAAATCTCAGAGGTGCAATGCCAAAACTCAGCACCCTCTGCCCTAGCTTTCTGTGGTTCGTCATAGCTGCAGTGCCCCCTCTTGGCACCCAGTTGTGCTCCCCTAAATCCACCTCTGTTTCTCATCATCCTGTTGTTACCTGATTCTTTTAACTGCAGATGCCAGAGATTGAACCTGGAACCATCTGCATGCGGACCATCTGTTCTGCTACTGACGCACGTTCTCACACAACAAGTTTCACTGCCATCTGATTGTTTGGCAGGCAGAGAAGTGCATGAAATGCACCTTCTGAACAAGGCCACCATACAACCAGCCAGCCTGCTATACCTTGTGTCAGAAAATGTGCCAAGCATATCGTCCCATGGGAATCTGGCGTAAAACGATCACAGAAACATGTATGCCCCTTAAGAAATCACCTTAGTGAAAAGAAAAGGCTTTGGATAAGATAGATGCATTTTAATGGGCTACAGAGCACAAATTATTAGAAGAGGAAAGGTGGTCTGGTTACGCAGCAGACCACAGTCTCCCCTGAAATTCTATATTCACTGCACATCCTAATACAATTTAAGTTGCATGCTCCTTCAGCCAAGTCCACATGCTTTATTTACATGGTGAAAATGGCACCTGGGACCAGAAATCAGTCTCTTATCATGCTGTGGCAGACTAATAATTAATCACACCCACTCCCATCAAATTGATTACAGACATTAGCAGTGAGAACACCAAATGTGATTATTCTGAATTAAACACAAATAATTGTAAAATGTTTCCATAAAGAACAAGGATGCAGTTGCCAGAAAAAATTTAATTTAACATGGGTTCACTTAACATACGTTTCCCTATTGAACATTTAGGGTCTCCCAGAAGAGTGGTATGAAATAAACTGTGCTTCAAATTTTGTAGACAAAAGACCTTGATATAATTGGGGCTGATAGCATAGCTTGAACTACACCACAAGGGGCCATAAGCTGATAAATTATTATTGTGGGGATAATTAAATACAAAGTCTGCTTTGTGTATGCAAATGAGGGCCATTTTGGTACTTAAAAAAAAAACTTTAAGTGCACAGGTCAAACACTGCCAAATCATACTGTGTCTCAAATAAGGATCTTTCCAGCTTACCATGAAATATTATATGCCTTTAACTCTTTGTGATGGGCCATGCTGTCTGATTGCAGCCATATATAAATAATTTCATTCATTACCTCTATCAATCTCTCTTATGTTCAACGGCAATACTTTATGAGTCCATTGTTCCTTTCACTGCACACATCTACTCTTGCAAAAACATGCCAGGCAAAAGTGGACAAAGCACTATGCAAAGTTTACCTTCGTACAATAAGTACGTTCTACCCACGCTGACACATCCTTCTCTATCCTCCTTCCAAGCAGCCAAGAGACATTATCAGTGCTGTACCAACACAATTTGTTCATGTTTATCACCGCAGGGGAGAGATCAAAAATGGGCCTTCACAACTCATGCACTCCCAAACTTTCAACTCTGGGTACAAGAGAGAGATGGGAACTTCACCCTTTCCTCAACAACCATTCCCCAACACTACTCCACCAACCGCATTGTCTCCAAGCCAGGCATAGGCAAACTTGGCCCTCCAGATGTTTTGGGACTACAATTCCCATCATTCTGGACCACTGGTCCTGTTAGCTAGGAATGATGGGAGTTGTAGTCCCAAAACATCTGTAGGGGCCAAGTTTGCCTATGCTAGCTCCAAGCTTTATTCTGGACCCATGTTTCTGTTGCAGACACAGATCTAGCCTGGATTGGGGTGCAAGGAGAGAAAGCTGGTATGGTGGAGTTATGAAGGAAAGCCATCACACAAAACTGTATTCCTCCCCCAAAGTTGCCATTGCAAATCGTGGTCCCCTGGGCTCAATTTTCATTGCAAAAGCAGGGGCCTGGCTTTAAAAATACAGGGCTGAGAAAGAACATGTAGCTTTGCCCCCTCAGGCTTCACACTTTCTTCGAACTGACAGTTTCCCCAACCAAATAATAGCTTCTCTTCTCTGTATGTAATACTCTCCCAAGAGCAAACAGGAAATACGGTGCAGAGACAGCTGCATAGGTTTTCAGAAATATATGTTAAAATTCTAAATGTTCAGGACGAGAGTAAGGCAGATTAGCACTAGCTTTTCACTGCTCCGAGAGAGTAAAAATATTTTAATTCAAGTGAAATGACCTTTTGCGCTCAAACCTCTGTGTTGGGTCATTACGTAAGAAATGAAACAGGAGAGGCTCTGGCACAATTGTCATTCCTCCACCCTAGAGAGGTTCTTGACCAAAATAGCAAGGCTTTTGTAGGTCAGGCATGAAATGTTGTAGAGTCGCTGTGTCAAGGGAGAGCTAAGCATGCTCTACACAGCATTGTACTTCGTTTCCACTGTGATTTTTCCGACCGTCTCTTACAAGAAAACCAAACATCAGTCTATTTATTTCTTCTTCTTGAGAAGATCTGTGGCTTTAGAGACGTAAGATTTAAAAGTTAGCTAAGCCTTTTGAAAAAGGTCAGAATCCGGGTAAGAGCTCTCGCTCACGCAATTTCATTTTTAGTCCAAATTTTCATGCTGCGCTTCTTAACAGTGCTTCTTGAGCCTCCATTATCAAGGCTTTTTTCCTTTTTTTTAGAAATTTCCCTCGCCTGATTGCAGATGCACAGTGCTTTCCCACAATATGGTGATCGTCTTTAAATAACAATCTTTGGCATGGGGTAAAATTTGTTTTATTTTGCTGTTTCTATGCTCAGCTATATAAATAGGAGAAAGGGGGAGGAAACAGTTGATTAAAAAATAAAATAAAGACATGCTCTTGCTGACAAAAAGCCAAAGAAAATTGGCCCCAGTCTAAAGTTGTGACATGTTCATTTTACACAGGCGTGATTTGCAATAAAAGCTCAATTACACAGGACAGCTAGAATCAAAGTTGTCTTGGAGGAGGACTCCTTCTGCTAAATTTCTGATTCATGATGGCACTTTTGCAGCCACACAAGCTCAGTGTGTGTTAAAAAAGCTGAAAAAGGCTAATATATTAGGCATGGGTTTGTTCTAATAATGTCTGTGAGCTGACAAGTGCAGCCTCTTCCATATGTGTTTTACCCATTGCTGCTCTTGTGCATCTTTATTTCATTTCCAGTTTGTCCATGATAAACAGCGCCATAGCCAAATATACACGGCTGAGGTATGCTCATCCCATGTCACCATCAGCACTATAGTAGCTATGGTGCTAACCCAGCAAAGTGGGGCAAATGCCAAGGTTGACCGCTTGCCAGTGGCAGCAGCACAGGTCTGCATTCATAAAATTCAAAACATTGCATTGTTTATTTTCCTTTCTTTGGAAAACCCAGAGCAAATTGGTTAAAATATATACACATTTGTAAAACCGACATATATTGGACAGGGCACAGTATTCAAAATGTCCACTTTTTCTTTTCTTTTTTTAAGGTGTGTACACATAACCCTGATTATCTTTCTCAGACAATATGGATGAATCCCAGCTTCTTAGAAGAGCAAGGATGAAAAGAACTGCAGGATAAGAATCTGTGCATATCACATTTACACAATAGACAATACTTCACTTGCAGTGAAATTATGATGATTAATTTTATTTCAATTTATATCCTGCTCTTCCTCCTAAAGGAGCTCAGGCAGAGGACACAACAATATCAAATGTTCTAAAAACTTTATCTCAAGTCAGTGATTTCAGATGTTAATTATTTGAGTAACTCCAATACCTTTCACACAATATCATGTTAATAACTCCAGTTCAACAGTTCTGTGAAGACAAGACACCCTGGGGTACCTCCCTGGTTTTCAACAACTTCATGCTAATACCTGATTTGTTACTGCTGTTGATTTTACAAAGTCTAAAAACCCTTAGGGCTTGCAGCGGGCAGGGGTGTCAGGAATCCACATGAGGGTGTGATAGAGCACAATGATAATCTATTGTGATAATTAACTGTGTTAGTGATTGATAGCATAAATTACAGTGACAATTTTCTAACCTCTTGCTTGTAGACCGGGCCCACATGTCTCCTGAGCACCGGGGCTGCCTTGACGAACATTCCATGGTGCGAGTTGACACCTGCGCCATTTATGCGTCTTCCATCTATAGCAGAAAAATACCGTGTGAATGCAAGCCATTTGTCAGAGCTTTAGATGAGTAAATGTGCAAATAGCACAATATTAAGACCAATCCGTTCTCCTCCTTGCCACCTTCTGTCCCCTCAATTTTCTTCGCTCTAAAATTGCTGTTCCCTTAACTAAAAGTTGAGGGTAATCTACATATTTTTAGCTGCCGCTTGTACTCATATCTGAAGAAATATACTTCAAAGACCATTTTCTTGCAGGTGACACCTACAACAAAATATTTGCATTACCAATGTTTATAAACCTGCTCTATGTCCTAGACTAGACAAACAAGTGATGCAAAAAAGGTTAGAAAGCATTCCTATCCTCACATGTGGCTAAATAATCTTCCATATATATTTTTTAAAAATAATCCCTGTACAAAACAATATGGGCAACCTTCCATGTCCACCGCTGATGTCACTGAGTCACAACACCCATCAACCCCAGCAAGCTTGGCCAATGGCTAGGGATTGTGGTATTTGTAGTTCAGTCTGCCATATAAACTGCTTGGTTATAGACCAAATTTTCTACTCTTTCGTATATGCTTAACAAAGCATATACTGATCAATTTTGGCTCCCAGCTACATCTACCTGTGGGCATATGTTACGGTATGTTTAGGAAAGGGGCACAGCTCAGTAGTAGAGCATTTGCCTTTCTTACCAAAGGTGCTAGGTTCAATCCCTGGCATCTCCTGTTAAAGCTGGGAGTCAGTCCTACCTGAATCAGTATAAGACAACTTCCTATGTTCCCATATCATGGATGCATGTAGAAATGTAACATGTAAATCAAATCTGGGACACTAGTTCTCAGTGAGGTACTAAAGTTTACAAAGCAAACTTACATCTGGGTTGTGCTTCTTCAGACTGTGGTTGGAGACAATCACAGCCTTCTATGTGACATATCATTTTGTTCACCTTTTTAAAATCCAGAATATTACTTTTTATAATATTTTAAAATCCAGAATATTACTTTTTGCAGTCTGAAACGTTCAGCCCAGGTTTATCACCTCCCTTAGATTTTGGAAGAAACAAGCAACATTTTCGTCACTGGTCATGCATTATCAGTGCTATTTAAGCCACAAATTCCCGGAAACCTTTAGTAATTCTGTCGGCAGGACGAGTGCTGCATAACCCACTTTGGAATTTCAGTTGAGTTGTGCAGAACTGCATCAGATAAAATATGTGCTTCTAGGCTATTTTTGACGCCCTAAATTTGCTTTAGTGAAAAAGCCTTTCTACTGTGCTTCTCTATGGAGGTCATTTTAATTATAGGGTTTTGCTTTTCTAAAAGTTCTTCCACATATTGACTTGGAAAATGCAGGTCCAGTTCAATATGAATTCACTGTCACTGAATAACAAAATGGAAGGGAAGCCACAGTTAAATAACCAAAATGAAGTCTTACAGAATTATTTAGGCACCTGTTCTACTCAATAATTTATTGCCTTCTGTATATTTATTCAAATACCTATGGGTACCTGACTCATAAATATACATTTCACACGAAAGGGCTACTCATAACTATATGCTTGGTGCTGCTCAACAGCTTTAACAAAAAAAAGACAGGTCATCATTCCAAGTTCCTGTATTTAAAGCATGTCTGGAATTATCCAGAGTATCCACCATTTCCAACATATTTTCACATCAAATTTAAGACATAATACATAGGGCTTTTCACAGTGCAGTATCTATACAGAGAGAACCACTGTATATAGATATTGCACCATGAAAAGTCCTTTGTATTATTTTCCATATTGGATATTCGCCGTCTTGTTCCATCAGCCATTCCAATAGACTTGAATTGTTTGGAGTGAAATGATTATGGGCATGGCTGCTATAATTTGGTTGCTTCAGTAACAAGCACTGATGGTCTAGCTAGAAGTAGCTAAGCCTGCTCTACAAAAAATAAATGTGACTTGCTTTTTATATACTTGTTCTTGAACCGAAACAAGAGTCAAGTAATTCTCTTTCGTATAGTTTGCACTGCTAACCAAATAGGAAATAAACTACTGTTCATGTTTAGTGTGTCTGCACAAAACAAAATGAAGAACTTTACTGCTGAAGTTACTGCTAGAGTAAACCGCCATAAGTTTAGAATAAACCTAGGAAACAATAATGGCAAGAGAAAATAAATTATCCCCAACATTTGGAGTGTATTTTTGGCCGCCTCAAGTCCTGCAATTACATTCTCAAGGAACCATCAAATAGATATTCTACAATCTCCTAATGGATTTTAAGTGTATGTCTCTGGTAGAGGACCAAGGTAACCCCATGCTTTAATAACCTTTATTTATATTGCACTGTCAAGTAAAATCACAGGAAGGACATTTCAACAGGGACAGGTGGATAGAGGAATTGGATCAGAGTGAGGACTTCTCCACCCTGGTCTGCCACCCAGGCTCTACCCCTCAGCTTGCCCCTGATAGGCTAATTTCAAACTTCAAGATGGCGGCCGGCTGGGGAGGCATTCCAAAGGCCAGCCACCATGGCAAAGTCATTTCGCTCCCTTGATGTTTGAGGGGCTGCTACACTGGGCCACAACCGCCACCTACTTCCAGACCAGATAAGCGGCCACTTTCTGAACAGGAGCTTCCATGTGCTGTGAGACATTGGGAATGAACTGAGAGAAGATCTGCAGGGAGGAGGACTGCCACAAGAGGTTGCCATCTAATGAGTGTAAGTTAACTGTACTGAACCTTCGTGGAATACCTTGTGAAATGGAGATGATTCTGTTTTGCCTTGTACACTACTATTTTTATTTCTGTATTCATTTCTATTCTCTCTCCTGTTCAGCTTTAAGACTGAATTAGTGCATTTGCACTGTTTTATATAGTGTCATATGGACTGGTTTTTTAAAATGGTGTATTGACATATTTACTTTGGCTAGCGTCCAACTAAGTCATATTAAAAGCACACCCACTGAAATTAATGTATCTAAATTCATCATATCCACTATTTTCAATGGGTCTACTCTAAGACGTTGGTTACAACCCATTATGATTATTTGCACTTGTTCTTGTTATGGCTTGCACCCAATGCTAGTCCTGCTCAGAGCAGACCGACTGAAATAAATGGACATCACAAACGTGGCTCCATTAATTCCAGTGGATCTGCTTTGAGGAATACTTAGCTGCACAAAACCCTAAATTTTCTGAATGGCTATTGCTGTCCATTCGATTTGTTGTGACCTGTTTCAGACACAATGTTGTAAGAAAGTAGCATACGAATAAACTGATGGCGATAACTTGTTGTTAACTGCCTCCAAGTGACCTATGACACATTTACATCACAATATAAACACATTTACACAAGAAACACAAGAAACTCATTACAAAAAGCACACAATGCAATGATGATGGCAAATCCCATTTGGAACTCAAAGCTGCCAAGGAAATGGGCACTTGCTCAGCAAATTTGAATGGGACATGCTTCCACTTTCAGTATGGAACTCCCTCATAAAAGATAATGTGGTGTGAGGTAACATATTGCCTTCAGCTGTGTACTGGACCTGCATCGCCTATATATGTCATGAAGATGGATGGATTGTGTGCATACGCCCAGCACAACAGAAAGACCAGAATTAGATGAACCATTCTTCATAAACAAATTCTCCTTATATTCTATCTGGGTGTCACTACCGCTATTCTCTTAACCTTCTCTCTGTGGGAAAGCCACAGGAAATAGCCACTACTATTTCAATGACAGTGGAAATCACTAATAACACCATCACCTGATTTGGTCATGGATTTTATTTCCAGCCCCCAAAGTGAAAACGTTCCTCTGGCTCCAAGATTGGCCATCACGATATTTACACCGCATTAAAAAGATGTCTGACCTATCATCCTTATTCTATGAGTGATATTATCAGACACAATGGGATGAATTCACCAACGGTTTGCAAATGAGGTAATCGTGGCATTTGAAAGCAGTCAGAGCATGTTACTGTCTGAACAAGCCATTTTTGTATTGCTAAATTAAGATGACAAATTGCCTGTGAAACTCAGGCAATATCCCATTATGGGGAGAAGGAATTAATGCCAAAGCTCAGAAAGCTCCTTTGTGGCTTGGCTGCTTTCTGCTAATGTTTTGCTACAAAGATAGCAACAGCCACCTCCACCTGTCAGAGACTCTGCCCACAAGAGACCTAGATGGCGTAGTGTTGTTATGGTTCCACACATTCTCCCAAAGAACCCAAATAGCATTGATAATGCTAATAATGCTTGCTAAATATTACTTACGCAACACACATAGTAATCTTTACAATGCCTCTGTAAAAATAGGCCAATTTTTTCGCTGAAACGTAATATACAAAAACTGGAAGTAGGAAGCTCTGGAGTACAAAACATTTGAAGTAGATTCCTCATAGAAGAAGACAAATTCCCTCCCTTCCTGAATACATACAAATCTCACAAAAAGAAGTTATTTTTTGACAGAAACTCTACACTGATAAAAGTTAAGAGCATCACCTGAAAAACAAGCAGACAGGAGGAGCTTCACAATCTTTTTCTTCATACAAAGTATCTGGGCAGTCTCGGCCACCATTCGCAGGGAGTTGCAAGATCACTCGATGCCGAGATTGTTTTGTCACTTTCATATCCCCTGTAAATGAACATACAGTGCACTTTACTCTCCTCACACCACACACACAAGTTGAACAATCATGCTGAGATCACAGTAAATAGCTGCATAAATACACTGTATAGAATAGATTAGGTAAAGGTAAATTTACCCCAACCGTTAGGTCCAGTCGCGGACGACTCTGGGGTTGCGGCACTCATCTTGCTCTATAGGCTGAGGGAGCCGGTGTTTGACCGCAGACAGCTTCCGGGTCATGTAGCCAGAATGACTAAGCTGCTTCTGGTGAACCAGAGCAGAGCACAGAAACACCATTTACCTTCCCGCCAGAGCGGTACCTATTTATCTACTTGCACTTTGACGTGATTTTGAACTGCTAGGTGGGCAGGAGCTGGGACCGAGCAACGGGAGCTCACCCCGTCACGGGGATTCGAACCACCAACCTTCCGATCGGCAAGCCCTAGGCTTTGTGGTTTAGACCACAGTGCCACCTGCGTAAATACACTGTATGGAATAGATTAGCACCTGGTTAAAACCTTCAAGCTTTCTGCCGTGTACATGAAGAGGAATATAGCGTCTTGAAATGTATTTGTACATACATGAAAGTTTGGCGAATTAAGGCAATCTCAATATAGTGGTGGCATCAATGTATTTTCCTCAGAGCTCAAAAATTCTAAATGCATCTTCAAAAAATTCAGACATGCAAGCTTTTTCGAAGGATTTGTAATATAAAAGCAACACAAACTGAAATATCAGCCAACTACTGAATCAATAGTACAGTCCTATATAACAACCAAAAATATATGGATGCCGTAAGACTTTTCTTCTTCATCTCAGTGTAGATGGACTTTCCCTTTTCTTCTACTTGATTGTATCTCAGTAAGCTCTTGATCTCACACCCAGTTCATTTGGTGTGTGTGTTATAGTTGTATTATTCCATTTGTTTGTTTGTTGTGTATATATATTCTCTTTATTACATAATTGAAAATCTAATTTAAAAAAACTAATTACTGAATCAATACAATTCTGGCCTTGACAAACCATATAAGTAAGGAATTGAAAAACCCAAATTTGGAACTGGCATATGAATTAGGTACAATTACCGTATCTATTATCTGCTCAGAGTAGAGTAGGAATTGGTTTATTGGATTTTAATATTGTATGATTATATGGTTGTAAACGACCCTGGGACCTTGCAATGAAGGGCAGGTAAGAAAACTCTTAAATAAATAAATATGTTACATTTAGAACAGCAAAATTCATTGCAGCAGCATTAGAAAAGCATTGAAAACTTACTGATTCAAATTAAGGCTGCAATTGTCGCATGTTAGATAGATTTATTTTTCCTCTCCGCTGCTATGTGATTGCAATCTTGAACAAACTGGACTGATTCATTATGTTTACTGGCATGCTATTTCCCCCTCCAGTTTACACATTTTAGTATGTAGGGTTTTTTTCAAAAAAGAAAAAAGAAAGAAGGAAGGAAAGAGCCACACTGCTACCAGAGAACAACAGATGTGCCACACTGTATATTATATTGTATTTGTCCTGTTGAAAGGAGTGTGCTCAGTTTCTCTCCCCCCCCATCATATTAAACCTCCCAGGCTCCACATGCTCTTTATTCCCTCAAAAGGTTACAAGTTTAATCTGTCTAATCCTTTATTAGTTGGGGAATACTCTAATCAGCAACTAGAACAACAGTAAAAGTGACTTTGTATTTGTCTCCGGCCCCCCAACCCCAGCACAGAGCATTAGCTGTGAACTATAAAGAGTATCTTTTCAGGGCAACAATCCCATGCCTTTTGAAAGTAGGTGGCAATGAGTGAGCACCCTACGCCACAGGAGGATTAACACACATGAACGAGGTATTAAATTATTGACTGCAGCTATGATCGTGCATATTAAGATGAATGCTTCCCGCTAAGCTCAAAAAGAGAAAAAGGGATAAGGCAGAAATATCTGGGCAACGTTAAGTCAGTGGGGGGGGGGGATGTTCTGTAACTATAATTACAATGCAGGATGTGGAATTGCTACAGAATGCAGTAAGCATTAAACATCTGGCACTATGTGCTAAAGTAAGATACTTATAATTTGCGTGTAGTTGTTGGTTCAAACCAAAACCTCAAAAGAAACCACTAGCCCCAATTTCTTTTCTTATTCCCATCTTTCAAGAAAATAGGCAAAAGGAAAGCATAAAAGTAAGGAAAGCTTTGCTCAAGCATTTTTTTAATGGCTTATAAGGAGGGCAGAAGCCACCGGCACCTCTGGACCATGTGCCTAAAGTGCAATTCATCAAATACTGCTATATCACCAGTGGCGTAGCGTGGGGGGTGCCAGGGGGGCAAGCCGCACCGGGCGCAACATCTGGGGGGCGCGCGCTCGCTGCCTCCGGAGTCGCCAAAGAGCCTCGGGCGCAGGCTGTAGCAGAGCCGCATGTCTTGCGGAACCGACGAGCTGTGCGCGCGTCCGGGCTGAAGGCGCCCGGCAGGCAGCGGCTCTCAGCGCTCGCCGCGGAGGACGCACCAGGCAGCCCCTCCTCACAGCCCCGCCTCCGCCGCTGCTGCTGCAGCTGCTGGGCTGTTGCATTTTCCTCACCTCTCTGCCCCCCCCCTCCTCCGGGCAAGCGGCGTCGTTTGGGCGGCAGCGCCAGCGGCAACTCGCAGGTTAGGGGTTAGGGGGGGCGCAAATTACGTGCCTTGCCCCGGGTTAGGGGGCGCAAATTACTTGCGTTGCCCCGGGTGCTGACAACTCACGCTACGCCGCTGTATATCACAAACTCTCCGTTCATTTAAATGTGGCCCTCCTAGAAGCTCAAGTCACAAATACATGGTGAGCTCATAGGAAAAATATATAGACCCATTGTTTTAAACTTTTGGACCTACTAATGCAAGAGGCCCCTGTCTGTTGGATTTCTAATCAAAAGGTCAAAAAAGACAAAAGGGACCAACAAAGATATTGCCCAGAACACAGAGAATTAAAGAAAGGCAGAGTAGGGCAGAAAGAAAACAAATTGTGAAAACATTGTTGCAATGATGGCTTTGCACCACACCTGTGCACATCAAAACAGGATGGTTTTGATGGCCAGGCTTATGCCAGAAGGTGAGTGATATGTATGTTTTACATTAATTTTTCCATGTTGTTACTAAGTGCTGTTTTGTACTTCAAGCCCTCAGGCTGGGCAGGTTACAAACAAAGATGCTCTTCAACGTTTATATTGAGCTTCTGGGAGAGGTCATTGGAGGATTTGGGGTACAATATTATCAATATGCAGGTGACACTCAATTCTATTTCTGTGTCATCAAAACAGGCTGTGCAAGTGCTAGACTGCTGTGATATTGACCAATAAAGTCATGCTGAATCCCAGCAAAATCCAGGAATCTAGGAATTGGCTGTGGATCCAGGAACTGGGCAAATTGCGTGCTTTATATGGGGCTGCACTTAGCGGAGGGAGCAGGTACATCGTCTGGAGGGTAATCCACCTTTTTTATTGGAGCTCCAAGTGTCATCAATGATGTGAAGCACCTATGAGTAGCTATGGCTGCTTTGCCAAACCAACCGTTCATAGACTATGATAACCTTGCTACACTAATCCATGTTCTGGTACCTCCTGGCTAAATTACTGTAATGTGCTGTATACAGGACTACCTCTGAAGGTAGTTCAGAAGCTTTATAAGTTAGCACTGGCTATTGCAGAATATAGCAGCAAGTATATTGACTGGCTTAGCTTTTTGGAGGCATGTTACATTGGTTCTCTAGAACCTAAACAGGTTGCTTATATGCTACTAAATCCAATTCAAAGCATTCATGCTAACTTATAAAGCTCTAAACGCCCAAATATATGAAGCAGCATTCCTCTCTGTACCAGTCTGCTCATGTACTGAGATCTACAGGGGAGCCCCTTCTTATGGTGCCTGCATAAAGTGAAGTTCATTCTTCAGTGACATGAGACAGGGCCTTTCTTGTAGTGGCATTTCACTTGCACCTTGCTCCATCCCTGTGTATCTTGGAGGATGGTTTGAGGATGCACCTCCTTTCCCAACATTTTGTGGGATTCTGAGATAAGGTAGCTAGCTCTAAAATTAGAAGCATGCACTTGCTGTATTGCTCAGATGTGATTGTACAAAGTAACCCACTCTGAGATCATATAAGGTAAAGGAAAGCAAAAGGAATGAATAAGATATTATTGAATAAAAAAAAAGAAACCTAACTAAGCATAGCAACCGTTGCACAGAGTAACATACAACAGCTTGATCCAGGCGATCCTTAAATACGTGTGATCTCCTGCTCATTTATGGAGTCCATCTGTGCAGAGACATCTCTGAAGGCTTCATTGTTTGGGAAGTTTGGAAGGCATGAATGCCGGATTAAGGGACAGGGGTATCCCACGCCTGCCAATGATATTTTGCTCTCTCTCCTTCTGCCCACAGTTCTACAGAGGTCATTAGGGTTCTCCTGCTATGTATGCTATCAGCACTATTTCTTTCCTCACAGTAAGCAAGAGCAGGGGTTTTTCCCAGCTGGAACTTGCTGGAACTCAGTTCTAGCATCTATCAGGTGGGCGCCATTGCCATTATGAGAGAACAAGGATTCATGTTGATTTTTCTTTTTCTAGAAAAATAGCACTGGGCAAGAGGGCTATTCCTCCCATATCATGTGATAAAGGAACTGTAAAGAGTCCAATGCAGCAAATAGGAGAAAGGTAGTCTTGGTAGAGGCCCCACCACAAGGTGGAGGCCTCAATTTGCCTTGGGCCCAAATCTATATTTAAATATTTGTAATCCAAATCTGATGAGCACCACACAGTAACCATGGTGAATCGAGCTTCTGTTCAATAAACATTGGTGACTGAGTGGACACAATTCAGAGGAGATTGAAATTGTTTTGTGTCTCACTGAAATCTTCCAAGGTGGAAACTTCATTACAGTATGGTACAGGGACAAAAGCCATTCACTCAACATTTTTGAATATTCACCCAAGTTTTTAAACAAGGGTTACATTCTGCGGATCGTGCCTAAAGCCAAAATTGTGTATAGTCTAAAAACATTGGATTCAAGGGCGATTGGGTTTGCCAAAGTCCTTCTTCCCCAGACGCCTGCCCCCTTCCCACCCTCTTTTTGGTTTTTACAATTACCTTCTTGACATGATGAAGGGCATGGTGTCCAATCGCTGTAAGGTGTCACAATGCAGTCTTTCCTACAGGGTAGCAAGCAAGGTCTAACGGTCTCAGGACGAAGGCTTTCAGGACACCTAAAATGGGCAGTGACAAAGGATAGGACAAAGGATAGAATGAAAAGTAAGTGGTAGGCCACATTAAATGCAGGGACCCAATCAAGAAGGAGTTCAGGAGAACCAGTATTGGGGGAATGGCCCATATACACTGTTCATTTCCCCCACTTTGACCTTCCCTTACAGATTACCTTCTTTGCATCCCAACAGGGTGTCTTTCCACTGAAAGCCACAAGGGCTGAATGATGACAAGAGAGCTAGTCCACCTGATTTTCAGTTATCACAGGGAGGTACCAAAGGAATTCTGCTCCCTATGTATATTTTAGCAATACTAAAGTTGTATAATTTGTCATATCACCAAACCTATCACATAACTGAGTGTGGGTGATTCCTTGTTCTGTGATGACCAGGAGCTTGGATGAAATTATATGTGTGCATGTGTACACACACACAAACAAACACACACGAACTAGCTATGCCATGGTAGAAATTTTTTATCTGAAATCAGAACTCTTCTTCTTTTTTTGTGCATGATTAGGAAGAGGAATCCACATCTAATCAGCTCCTGGGAAACACATGACACCCTCACCATCCAGGAGGTGAGCTGCAATTTCACCATGTGTCACTGATTATCAAAACTTTGAACAAAATTTACATCATATTGTGGATCTATTGTCTTGTCCCTACCACAGCTGGTCATCTGACCATGCTTTAATGACCCATATTATTTATTTAATATATTTATTAGCCACTTTTTTCCAGAAAGGTGAACTCAAAGAAAAACAAAAACATTAAAAGCAAGTGTAAAAACATCCTAAAATGCTCACCAATAACATATAAATAAAAAGGCTTGGTCATTCAATGTCGATGCCTGATTTCATCTAGTTTATACATTTGCATTTAGTTGCTATCTTGCCTTTAAAGCAAGCTACTGAGATTATAGCTCTATAGCTATATCCGTCCATTCTCTCCTCTATTTATGGCTTTCCACCTTATTCAAGGTCAAATTGAACTGAAGTAATATAAGCGGAAGTCTGTTACTTTGAAAGTTACGCCAATAATATTGATCTTGTCATATCACAATAATCCTTCCTATTAAGAAGAGTTTAAAACATGGTTCTCATTTACACTTTCACGTACATCTCCTCCTATTTAAAAACTTATTAAGTAGATTAACATGGTGGTTCAAGGGATCAAGCAACATATTTCTTTTTGCTTCACAAGATTGTACTCCTTATATACCATCACTAACTTATTATTTGCATTATTCAAACAGCAAAATGTAAACATTATGATCTGTTGTGCAAATTTGGAAACAAAGAACAATTCTGAGAGACGCTGTGATTGCATGAGCTGGAACTCAATTGTTACATTCATTTTTATTATAAATTCAGACAAAACACATTTTAGTAGGCTATGTTATAATGGAGCTACACAAAGAAAAAGTGAAAAGAGCAAATAATTAGGAGGTTTGGCCAATCAAGGTTTTGAGTACCAGAATTTCTATTATATTTACTTTTTGGGTCCAACTTGTCCCACGTTGACCCTCAAACAGATGACTTTCCTTGTTTGCATCCCAACAGCACAGGTGGCCTCTCCATTCCAGCCTGCAGAAGAATTGAATGCCGACACAGAGACATCCTCTACACACTGGCCCCAAGGTCCTGTTTGCCAGTGATACACTGTGCATGGATGCTCATTGCAGCTGCGTGTTTCCTGCAGCAAACTGCTGTTTGGGCACTGAAGTCCTCCTGGAAAAAGCAAGCGCACAGTGGCAGGGGAGGAAAATCATTGCAACGATAATTTAGGAAAAACAAGCTCAATAAACAAACTTGGTTTTCACTTCTTTGTTCTCAGGGTATGAAATTTTAATGAAGGCAATGTGTTGATATACAGGGATGAGGATCACAAACTCCCATCATCTCAGGCCACAGTCTAGGCTGGCTGAGGCTGATGGAAGTATCTGGAGGGCAACAGGTTCCTTCCCCTGTACTATGTCATAGTTCTCGCTGTATTAAGCCTACAATTGTTTGGACTGTGATACTTCAGACTGCAGGTAAGGGGCTCTCACATGTCTAAATGCTCCTCAATACAGAAAATAAATCAGCCCTTGCACACAAAGAAAACTAAGGATGAAAGGTTCCAGCCTAGCCTTCTCCCTGAAATCTAGTTTTCTATGGGCAGGAGTTAGTTTTTAATAGAGAACATTCAATCATGTGGGCCCTCACCTACAGTCTGAATGACACGACCCAAATAAAGGTTTACCCCTTCAAAACTAGTCTAGGCCTAAGACACAGGTTTGGATGTAACTTATCTTGTCTTATTAATAGGAAATATGCATCATTGTGCTCTCATATTCCACTCCTTCTCTACTGCCCTTCTCACTCAGTGCACAATTGAAAATGCCAAGAGCAACGAGGAATGATTAAAAGAGCTGGGCATGTTTAGCGTGAAGAACAGAAGGTTAGGGTAAGGCATGGGTAGGATGGTCTTCAGAAATCTGAAGGGCTGTCATAAAGAAGACTGAGAAGATGGCAGGACCAAAACTAGTAGACTGAAATTGCAGGGAAGGAGATTTCAGGTTTACCTTAGGAGCAGCTTTCTCATGGCAAGAGCTGTTCAACAGTGGAATGGACTACCTCAGCAGGTGGTAGGTCATTATTTGCAAAGACTGGGTGGCCATCTATTGGGGATCTATCAGGATGAACTTTGGCTATTTACAAACAGTAAGTATATGCTGCAACTCAGCAAGTTGGGAAGATGAGAACATATTTACTATTCAGCACTGAACCCCCACCCCTTTAAAGAATTTTACGCCAGCTGGCCAGAGGGCATGCTGGGTTCTTATCCAAAAGCTGCTTAATAGTAACTGTTATTATATCTAGTGTACAATGTCAAAAGAAATAAAACAAAAATCCAATGCACATTAGTAGTTGAGACCAGCCGTTCCAACACACACACACACACACACACACACACTCAATGTGCCTGAACGATAATCTTGGTCATCTGATTGCCCTTTTTACCCATTGTTGTCTTTTTAATTGTATATATTGCTTGTTTTATGTTGCTATGTCCGTTGGCTAATGCGAATAAAGTTTATCTATCTATTTACACTCAGTGTGCTCACACAACTTATTAAAAAATAAGAACCCAGAGAGAAACAAGTTGGCAGAGTCTTTGAGAAGGGTTTGGGAAGGCTTCTCGCCACTGGGGGCTCTGGATGTCTGCCCCTGAACCTAGCCCTAATAGCCCTGGAGGCAAATGAGTAGAACTGCGGGGATTTATTATGCAAGAGTACAACAAACCATGGGTTCAGACTGCACATACAATTGTCTACTTGGGCTAGACATAGTGGCTGTGAGGCAATTGAAACTTACACTGTTTGTGTAGGTATTATAGCGTCAGCCTTCTAAAAAAGAGAAAAGGCCAATAATGAACACTGATATACTCCATGCATCTGGCAAAGAAGTTGCTGGGCCATAAAAACCTATGTCAAAGAATAAAATAAAAATATTTTTGTTTCAAAGGTGCCACAAAACTCACTAGGTGTTGTTATTAACTAAATTATTGCTTTTCTCCCCAGATGTGGATCTCTGTGTCTATGTCCATTACTGCTCCCCTTTCCAAGTGCTACATTCAGCTAAATGTTTATTGGCAAACAGTCATGGTTCAGCCAACACATGAGAACAGGTATATGTTAGAAGGCTTCCAGGACGCGATTCTTCAAGGTAATAGATATTTTTGGTTGATTCTTTCTGAGTCCATGGGTGTTAGGGTTGCCGTACATCTGGAATTTTCTGGACATAGCCGGTGTTTAGTCCCCTTAAGCAGCTTCCAGGCTGAAATATCTGGGAAAATCCGGACATACGACAGCCCATGTCGCAATTTCCATTAAAAATAGCTCAAAAACTCAATTTTCTCATTGGGATTTTGCAAAACAAACAAACAAACACCTCAACAACTTTGGGCAAAACCAAGAAGCTCTGGATTTTCACTTTTTGAAATATGGCAACCGTAATGGATGTGGAAGTCATCAATGCAGTCCCTTACCCAGGAGCACTGTTATAAATCTCAGAACTGCTGCTACTTCATACAGCAATGAAGTTGTAAAAACATAGCATGTCATTGATCTCAATAGGACATGGTTGCAAGTAAATGTGTTTAGAACTGCATTCTATGTCACAAGTGACTGTAACAAGCAAGTAGAAAGGACTAGAGATATAACCAGGAGAACTTACACTCAACAGTCTTAGAGGATAGCACAATCTTTCTCTTACATATATGGGATGCTAACCAGTGACTTTTGTATTCAATTAATTAAAATTAATCGGTCTTAACACCCATTAGCAGCTGAAGGAGCATACCCATACAACCACACTGAATGTTAATTGGAACTATGTTGCTAATCTGCTATCAAAGCATTAATTGATTCATTAGAGTAGTTAATCGGCCAAATGCTTTCAGGCCTAAAATTACTTTGGTGATAAGACTTCAGAAAAAGCTTCCTTCAAAAAATATATAATCCAGGCGGGCATAGACAAGACTGTAAGAAGGTTCATGAACCAGCCATTTAGATTTCAGGCAAACAAGACTAAAATGGGAGCTTTGAATCAAATGCATACACACTATAGGGAGTGCTGAAGAACTCAATGCCTCTTTGATTTCTGGTCTGAAATACAGCTCATTCCTAATAGTTAACCTAAGGAGTGTCAGGAACTAAGAACCAAACCTACAGTGGGAGATACAGGAACTTGCTTTAGACTGGAAAAGCAGAATGTGGAAAGGTGGAGGGGAAAGTTAAATTGCCATGAACTGGCAGAACGACGGGCAAGGAAGAGGAGGATCCCTGCGAGGGGTACAGCTGGGTCTGGGACACACCAGGGCAAGCAGGGGGCAGGGAAGGGAGTACTCACGGGGCAACAGAGGATGGCAAGAGGATGGGGGTCAGTGCACAGGAAGCAGAGCAGCAGGACCCATCACCAGAGAGCCCCCTGCCTTCATGAACATGGAAGGCTCTGACGTGTAGGAAGCAGCAGGAAGGGCACTCTAGGAGGCTGAGTCAGGCAAGGGCCCACAGCTCAGCTCCCTAGATGGCCAGGTGGGGCTCGCTAGCTCTGGGAGGAGGTGTGTGATTCCTCAGCTGGAGGAGGCTTGGAACAGGTGAGGGTCACTTGCCTCATCAAGCCCAGGCTAAGCATTTGTAACAGATGACCACATGCCAGGTTATCTGCAAGTAGATATGGCCATGTATAAATTTGAGATTTGTTCAGTTCAGCATTTGTAGCATTATGCTGCTCACTGCCTTTCTAGATTTTCAGGCTACGTTTTTGATGATCTCTGGAAGAAATTAGCTTGATGTCTGAGAGCAGATCAGCATCTCTTTTTTTATCAATTATTTAGTTGTTGTTTTTCCAAACAAGCAGAGAATGAGATGCAAGTACTTGACTGTATCAGGAAAAGTTTCCACACTGAGAATTCCTTCCAAGTTACAGATAAGCCTTTGCTTTGGGAATGATGACAATCCCCCCCCCCCGCAGTTATCGAATTTACATAAACATATCCCCACTACTATTTTACATAGCCAAGCTACTTAAGCATCTACAACTGAAATGCTTCCAGCCCAAAGGGCTTTTCTGCTGACAATCGAGATTCAGCATGTGTTGGCAGTGCCTAAAGCAGTGTCTGCATCCTGGCATAGTTCTCCCAAATCCAAAAATCTATTCCCAATTCTACCTTCCAAAAGCTGCACTAATTTAAATTTGGCTTCCACCATCTCCCAGAGAATCACTGCTGAAATTCAGCAGTATATTTGGATACATGAAGGGTTCCAAAGTGGGATACCAAAAGGATGTATTTCATGCCCAGTGCTTTAACATAAAGGCATTTTAAGGCCTAAGTTTCCATTTTTAAATAGCCTCTGCATGTCCCTCATGCCCTTAACTTCATGAAAATTTAAGCACCAAGCATGGAACATTTCAGGAGCTGATTTGTGTCTCATAAATCATGGAGCCAAAGAACCCATGCCTGGAAAAGTCAAAGTCTGTTCAACAAGCTTTTGAAAAGTTGATTTATAGCTCGCCATATGCCAAGGACTTGGTAGGTGGAGAAGGTAACTGAAGTGTTGAATTATAGAGGTGGATTTGTGCCCCTCAATGGTCCCCTAGTAGAACAGGTCAGATAAGTGGCCCAAGCACAGCAGAAGAAGGAAAAGTGGAATTTAATATAGTGAGATATACTTTAAAGTACATATATAGGACTAGTATGTACGTTATGTCAATCCATAGTTAAACTAAATGATGGTTTAAATGTGAACATGCAGTAGTATCCTGCTACACATTGCTAAAACTGTAGGTACTTTGTTCCTCCTGTGCTCCTGGCTCCTGCCATGCTGCTGAGAGCTAAGCCATGGTCCGCCTTTCCATAATGTCTGAACCCAGGCTTGCTTTTCTCCAAATAAACCAGGAATGGTAGTCAAAGTTTGCCCTTGGCTTGCCACTATCCATTAAATACAAGTGATTGTGATCGTATGTACAACAAGATGGCTGCCCCCATGATGTACTAATGTGTTTTTACCTGACAATGCAGAGATGTTGCACTTTGAAACTTCTCCAAGCAGCGTAAGTGTTTAAAGCCCCCAAAGGGGGGGGGGGAGAGAGAGCAAGCCCTGGATAGTCAAACCAGCCCTCAGAAAGGTTTGTAGAGCTGTGAACTAAACCACAGATCTAGGTTTTGTTTTGAGGACTGGTTTGACTGGATCAATGAGGTGGGTCTCACAGCAAATCCTAGACTGAATCAAAATTATCTGGCATCCCTAACGCTTACAACTTTTAAGCGTCTTTCAAAGTTGCTCTCCACCAAAGGGTTCGTGTTGACCTCTCATCATCATCTTCTTCTTTGCTAACTGAGTTGTGGACATAGAGAGAAAAAACCTGTTATGGGAATCCAAATCTGGTAATGCTCTCCGGTAGGTTGCTTCCCACTGAAACATTGTATGTCCTGCTGG
Organism: Podarcis bocagei; assembly: GCF_964188305.1. Taxonomy (NCBI): domain Eukaryota; kingdom Metazoa; phylum Chordata; class Lepidosauria; order Squamata; family Lacertidae; genus Podarcis; species Podarcis bocagei. The sequence goes on along the minus strand of NC_138137.1, from coordinate 30,721,417 downwards.
AATTGCTTAAACCATGCTGTGCATTGCTGAAGGTGAGGAGACAGCCATTCTCTGTCAGGCAGTACATGGCAAAATTGCATAATGGATTTACTGGCATGGTGGGGACAAGAGATTTGATTGAAGTGAAGCCTAAATATTATAATCTAAACTGATACAGTTTCAGTTCGGAATTTAATCTGAGAAGTGAAAGTGACATGTCAGCTACTTTGGAAATGATATTACAGTTCCAGAGGATCTTTTATTCATAAATGTTATGCAGTCCCTACGGTCCAAGTAAATCCGTTTAATCACACATGCAACTTTTTTTTTTTAATAAAACTTACTCTTCATACATGTGTCATGCTTTTTACATGTTGTTCCCAGGAGGTTCCCATGCAGAATATTTGTTCATTATTTCTGCATTGCATTTGTATCCTGTCCATCCATAAAGACACAAATCATATAAAAGACTGCTTAGCTTCAGCGCCCCCCCCCCCAGATCATTCAGTGGTACAAATCACACATGCACCTTTCACAGCCAAGAGCTCAAGCATCTCCCATATGTACTCAAAAGTCTTTTGAAGCCTTTTCCGCTCTTACTCCTCTAAAAGGGGCCTGTATGCCAGAAGCAGCACACCTTTCAATGATCATCACAATATAAAACACAACAGTATAAATGCAGCCACCACGAAGGATGTAAGAAGCAAACTCAAAAGCCTAACTTTCTACCTTTCTTCGCCAAAGTTTATTTTTTGGCTTTGTTTTCTTTTTGCTTAACTTCTCTTTACTTGGGACCAGGCTTTGTGTTCACCTCCAGACACTGAGACTACACTCTGACAAAAAATGTTCAGTTTAACATATCGTATTAAGGACTTTCTATGCTCCCGTGCTCCAAAATGCTGAGAAATTATAGCTATTAATCACCATGCCCTTGACAGGGAGGGGTGTTATTTCGGCAATATGAATATAGTATAGCTATACTAATATTATGAACCTATCCTGTCGTTCATTCTGGCTTTACCACTCCCTTGGACCTGGAGGGCTATAATAAAACTCTTTTTTGTGTATGTGGCCCATGAAAATATAAGTATATACAGTGGAACTTCTGTTTTCCAAGTGGCACCAGCAAGGGGCACTCCACAAAATCAGGATGCAATTAACTAGGGAAGCCTTCCACAAAGACTCCAGCAGAAAAGAAAGGGAACTGTGCAAACCTTCACATGGCTATGTCTTGGCAGTGTCCAGAAGCCATTTTCAAGGCTGTGGTGTCTGCAAAGTGCATTTAGAAGCAGGCCTTTCATGGCAAGGGATTGATGTTGAATGGCTTGGAGGTACTGTTCTGATTTATATTAGAACTAGAATTTGCTTTCTTACAGTTAACTCAGCAACAGAGTAGCTGCTTGTGTATCTGTTATATCAATTACAAGCAGAACCCACAAACGGCTTATGCATGTCGTTTAGGTCTGTGCAGAACACCTTAATTCATGGATGTCATTTGCATGCCAACCACCCAAACAACATAAAATACTCTAATCTTACTTGTTTACAATACTCTGAGACCTTGCACATGTGCATATGTAGCATCAGAGTCCATAGTCCAATTTAATTTGAAAATGGGAGCTTAAAGGAAGCTTTAAAGGAAATCTATCTAAAACAAAACAAAAACCCACCTTATCTCAAAATGCACTAAAACAAACACTAACAATGTAAAACATAGTTAGAAAACGCAGAGCAGTATTTTAAAAATACCAACAGTAGTGCAGAATCATATTAAAGACAATGTGTTAAAGTTGCACTTTCGTCTAATGGCCCCCTGTTATTTCTGCAAATGTTTAAAAGGTAACATTAAGAATTCATAATAATATGCCAAGGCTGCTGAAAGGAGTGACCTTACCTTCACCTGCATATGCCAAAATGGAGCGAGCACGCATCTGTTTTCCTTCTGTGGTTTTGCCAGAGCAGGTGTGTGAGCAGGAGGACCAACCAGACCATGTGCTGAGTACACAATCCTTTGGGCATGGAACTTCGCAGACGATGGGGACTGGATAGATAGCATCTCTGCACAGCTGTCTATCAACCTCTTCTCCTGGGAAAGAAAAGGCCAGTAGCAGTCTATCATTGCTAATTTAACTTAAATTGAGCAGTCTTAGTCCAGATGGGCCTACAAATAAATTAGATTTCGTTGTTTTGTAAAAACAAAGTAATCTGATTAGTTATCAAAGTGATTGTGTCTCCGTGGCTTGATGCTATTAAGAATATGCTAAAATCTTAAAATGCCCTCATTAATTTGAGGTTGAGCTGAAGTGGTGATGAGAGAAAAGTCCATATTTGCACTGTGAAAGGACAAGGCTCAGTGTTAGCAAAGAAACTGAATTAAAACAACAACAGAAGAAGAAAACCACACCCTTCTTTAAAACAGAGCACCACATTTCAGGTTAGGAATTATTTTACTGTGAATAATAACCATTAGGGGTGGGCAACTGTCAATTTCAGATTCTCTCAGTTTCTCATTTTTCCAAACTTTCCAAATTATATTCAGCTTTGCCCAAAATGCACATGTTTGCAAAGCGATATTCCTTAATATAATACATTTTTATATATCTTTTTAAAATAATATATGCATTTTAGGCACATTGTACCTTAGTATATGCATTTTTGTACACCTTACTTGGCTGCAGAACTGCTTTGCAAAATTCAGAAAATCATGAATTTCAAAGAATGTATTTGTTTCACATCTTCTTTCAGAAAGTAAGAAATAGGTAAGTTCATTGGGGGGACGACTAAAATTAGTTTGCTGTGCCTCTCATTGACTCAGGCTCCACCTACTGTTTGTCTTCCTGCCTTCTGCCCCACCAGTCCCAATAGTACCAGCTGCCACTGGAAATGAATCCAATTTCTCCCTCATCCTTAGTATCTATACAATTGAGACAGCAATAACAGCAACACCTTACAGTGCAATCCTATGCCCAGTACTTATTTCTGAGTGTGTATGCATAGGATTGTAATATAAATGATGATAAATTACATGAAAGTCACTGGGGCAACTTACAAGGCACTTAATTTGACAACTCCACATCTACTTCTAGCATCGCAAAGATTACAGTTGGCAACATAAAGCATCCTTTTCCTTTGCTTTAAGTCATTTAGACTTTCTTCTGTATTACTGGCAGCCTTACTTTAGAGTGTACAGAAGGCTGAAACTACAAATTAAGCAAACTATGGACCAGTTAGCTAATTTGGCAAATCTGGTTATGAATTTCCCTAGTCCCACAAAGCAGGTATGGGGAAGCTCTTAACACTATGGCTGTGACCCCGTGGCTTTTATAAACTGTAGGTTTGGCCAAAGTTCTGGTGAAATCAATTGACCACGCTTTCAGGCAATTTGTCTAGGTGTGCGATATAAATATTCAGGGATCAGCAGGACAGTTTTCTGTGTACAATGCCCAAGATAACCACGTCTTGCAAAATGGGGATTAGGAACAGTGTTCTTTCCATTCTTCCTTAAATATTCGAAAAGCCTGTCAAAGAGCACTGGAAATATTTGAGGACGAGGAGCTATTCGGGTGTCTGTTAAGAAAAACTTGAAGAAGACGAGTAACTAGTTTTAGTTGGAGTCAGAAGAGGTTTCTAAATGCATCTGATTGAAGATACTGGCAAAAACCTCTTAAGAGAAGCATGGGATCCCAGGGGAATCACTGGCAAAGAGCTATTCCCACAAGTCTTTTAAGAGTCGACCTTTGGCTAGGACAGCAAAAGGCTTTCGGGGAGAACATTTTAAAACTCTTACATCAAAAAAAGATAAGATACTTGGTCCCACTTCATCATGAAGACCTAGAATCTCTGCACAAACTGTCCTTATTTTGTGAGCAGCAGAATATCAGGTTATATAGGTGAAGAAATTCAATGGCATTACGTATGGCTTATCCTTTGAGACTTCTCTGGAGTACGTGTAGTGTCAACAAAAACTGAAAAAGAGAGTTCATTATGTTGTGATCAGTTCATCAGGTCAATCATTCCACCGTAACAGCTAGTCTCAGCGATATAATTGAACATCATGATGTTCAATAAAATATAAGGCCAAGGTACAACAAAACATTTGAATTTTTTTTTAAAAAAAATTCAATATTCAGCTATCACATTCAAGACAGCTGTCAATATTGATAAATAATTGCTTATTTATTTGTCAGAGGAATGTTCTGGGGCCCATGGAAGCTGATGAACAAATCATGTTAACTGTCATATTTACTTTCTTCCAAACCTCTGGCCTTACTTTTATTACATCAAAAAATGTAAAAAACAAAACAAAAAACCCAACAACTTCTGAACAGACAAGTTGGAAGATGGCAGGTATTTTGCTTTGGATGTGAGGTATATTAGTAGCTAGCATAGAGATGAAGAAAAAGTGAGAGCTGTTTTAGGCACAGGGAATTCATGCCTATGCTTGCAAATTCCCCCATATCTTTCCTCAAAGGGCATAAGTTTGATTGGTGTACTAAAAATATGATGGCACATAAGCGAAGTCTCTTTTTCAAAAAATAAAAATAAATCAGAATTGCCTAAAGGCATAAAAATATAGTCACTAAATGCATATTGGAGTGATGTATTAAAACCCAGACTACTCATATGCAGGTCTTATTTGACTGGAGGCAACAATATGGAATGAGGCAATGCTTTATAACAGTTACTTCATCTCTTTGGGGGTTTATGCTGTTTAGATCAAATTGTTTCTAAGATTTCACTAATGATTTTATGAACAGCTTAACCTTTGTGGGCCCCACAATTTATCTCACAGCGTAGCATGCTACCAGGAACCAATCAGCCTTTTGCTGGGAAAGTAATTCCAATCACATCAACTGGCAGAAATTCCAACAGAAACTAGCTACTGTCGATAGAATCATATTTTATTTTTATCATAATATGGTAACACATAATGGGATGCAATGACTGTGTGTGTGAGAGAGAGAGAGGGGGGGGGGGAGATTATGTTTCTGTGTTTCTTTTGGATCCATGTTTTTCAGCCATAACACTGAACTGAAACCTTATCTTCTTCCTTCTTTTGTCTCTAACAAGCCCTGCTATGTGTTCCCCAACCAAGGGATTTGCCATTTATCCTTAATTTGGGCATCAGGTAGCACAGGATAACCATGAAAGTGATGGGAAGAAATTCACTGCCCAGGGATCAGACCAGTGGAAGGAAGCTTCAAAACTTATAAAAGAACAGCTGCTAATGGTATACAGTGGTACCTCGGGTTACATACGCTTCAGGTTACAGACTCCACTAACCCAGAAATAGTGCTTCAGGTTAAGAACTTTGCTTCAGGATGAGAACAGAAATTGTGCTCCGGCGGCGCAGCAACAGCAGGAGGACCCATTAGCTAAAGTGGTGCTTCAGGTTAAGAACAGATTCAGGTTAAGTACGGACCTCCGGAATGAATTAAGTACTTAACCCGAGGTACCACTGTATCGTGTTGACTGCATTGCTGCCTCCGCGCACAGATGGCTTAAATGGATTGGCAGCAGACCTGACTGGAGTGAGGCATTTCCAGGTCAATGTAATCCTAACCCCACTTTTCTGGGAGTAAGCCCCACTGTATTCAACCGAATTTACTTCTGAGCAGAATTGATTAGGATTGTGCAGTAAGTTTCACTGTGTTCAAAAGGGCTTACACCCTAATAAGCCTGTTGAGTGTTGCAGCTGAAATAATCTCAGAACCAGAAAATCATGACAAGGCAAAAGAAAAAAAAGCAACTGACTAGGTCACTAGGAAATAATTCTGTCCTTCTAAAAGAGGCAAATGCACTACCCATTTGAAGACCATCAGTTCCACTGCATAAAAGCCAATCCAGAAAACATTCTCCTTAAAAATATATGAAGGACAACAGCCCAACCCCTGACAAAGTTTGGGTTGCTGGTCAAAGAACTGACAATAATATTTAGTTTGCCGAAGAAAATAACTGACTGACTTCACTATAACATACAGAATCAAATTACTATAGAGCCTAAAACATCAATATATCATTTTTATGTAACACAAAATAAATAGAAATCCATTTAATCGAGGCAATAGTGAAGAGCGGAAAAATCAATCACATATAAGAATATATATATATATATATATATATATATATATATATATCACAGTACAGCTGCATTTAATACAACTGTCCTTTGAAATTGTAAAGGCAGAAATGGGTGAAGGGGCATAAGCTCTTGTCTTGAGCTCAACATTTGGTGGTAGGTTAGAAGCTACCTGTATACCAAAGCCCTGCTGTTTTATCAACATTCTGACACAGCTTAGATTTAGCTTTTGTAGAATAATACCATTCTACATTAATATTAAATGGGTACCTTCCCTCTGACTTACATCATTTTTGCTGTTAAATAAACAAAAAGAAAGAAAGAAAGAAAGAAAGAAAGAAAGAAAGAAAGAAAGAAAGAAAGAAAGAAAATGTTATAATGCTATGCTATTCAGTGGGGCTTATTCCCAGATAAATGGGGTGAGGACTGTAGTCTCATAGAAACAATGGGACTTGAGATAGCCATGACTAGCTTGTCTCATAGATTTCAGTGGGACTACTGAATGACTAACATAGTCTGGAACCAGCCCACTATCTTTAAAAACCCATTATGTTTTCTACTTATGTTGATGTAAAGGAGCTGAGCTGCAACATAAAATCTCCGAACTGTAGATATGGCTGACATATGCATTTTGCACGGTAAAAAAAGCACAGGTGGGAAAACTAAACTAGTTTATCACTGTCCTTTGCTTTCCAGGAAAACCACAATGCTACTTCTGTTTACAGATGCCTTCAAGCCATGCTCTGGGGCCAATAAGTGACTGATGGAGTGTAGCAAACTTTGAGTACACTGACTCCCAGAAGGCCCCTTGGGTTGAGGGTTGTAGCTGCCAAGGTTTACACAGTTTCATGTAAAACATTACAGTATGTCAATTTCTATGAAATTACTGAAATATTTACATCTCATTTGTGTGAAGCAGTAATGACCATCTTTTTAATACAAAGCAGACCAATTCACTGCTTTTGAAAGCTGATAGCCTATGATATAGGTAACTCTTTTAATGGGTCAATAGCAAAGTGCTTAGATGGAAAGCTCTTCAATCTGAGCGGGCTGAAAACAAAGAGTAAGGTTACTGTAACTACCATCATAGAGCTTCAGTATGCTGATGACAACGTAGTGTGTGCACGCTTAGAGGATAACCTCCAAACCATCCTAAATATCTTCGCAGAAGCTTACAGAAAGCTTGGCCTGTTGCTCAACATCCAAAAAACCAAAGTGCTGCACCAACAAGTACAAAAGAAACCTCTGCAGCGCCACAAATCCAACTCGATGGTGTAACATTGGAAAATGTTAATCACTTCTCCTACCTAGGCAGTTATCTTTCCACAAGGGTCAACATTGATGCCGAAATCCAGCATCGCCTGAGCTCTGCGAGTGCGGCTTTCTCCCAATTGAAGTGCAGAGTGTTTGAGGACACATTCGCAGGGAAACCAAAATGCTTGTTTACAAAGCTATTGTACTACCAACCTTACTATAGACTTGTGAAACATGGACCACTTACAAACGCCATCTCCAACTTCTCGAAAGATTCCATCAACGGTGTCTCTGAAAAATCTTACACATCACTTGGGAAGACAGGCGAACTAATATCAGTTACTGGATGAAGCAAAGATCACCAATGATTCTTCAACATCATCTTCATTGGACTGGTCATGTTGTGCGGATGCCTGATTATCATTTTCCAAAGCAACTACTCTATTCCGAACTTAAAAATGGAAAGCATAATGCTGGTGGTCAACAAAAGAGGTTTAAAGACTGTCTTCAAGGCAAATCTTTTAAAATGTAGTATAAACACTAACAACTGGGAAACACTGGCCTATGGGCGCTCCAGTTGGAGAACAGCCTTTCCCAAACGTGTTGTGGGCTTTGAAGACACTCAAACTCAGGACTAAAGGGAGAAATGTGCTAAGAGGAAGGCACACTTGGCAACCACACCGTGATCAACTCCCGCCCGAGAAACAATGTCCCCACTGTGGAAGGACGTGTGGGTACAGAATTGGCCTCCAGAGTCACTTACGGACTCACTGTTAAAACCGTGTTTATGGAAGACAATCTTACTCGGCTATGAGTGATCACCAAATAATAAGCAGCAGCTTAGCTGTACCATCAAGACCAATGAATGATTTCTAGAAAGGCTGACTTTTGGTGGGAATACCAAGAACTTTATAAATTTTGTAAAACACTTGGAAATGTTTTGTTGCAACTATAGGCAGAAATGATACTTTTTCATCGGGATGATGAGTATCTCAGCTACAGAAGCATTTTGGAAATTGAGTTATAATAGCATAACCATTCTGTCGTTGAATATTTTATAAGGTATTCTAAAAGTGGAAAGATTGCAGAGTTTAGGCAGTTCAGAATGGATGAACTAAAGCAAGCCAAAATATTTCAAAGTTCTGGACTCTTCAAACTATCACGTTTCCTTGACTATAAGTTGGGTTGTAACATTTGAACATGTTTGCATGTATGATACTTGAAATAGTTACCTAAAAATGTAATACACGAAGCAACTACTATTTGTTTTTAACAGATATATGGAATCATAACTTAATGGTGGTACTTTTTGCAATCAAGCCATGACAAGCTGACATGGCTCTGTTAGTTGTACTTGTATGCACTTAATGAGTTACTGATTTCCTATTCATATTCTCTAAGTCAATTACTTGTTAAGCAGCATCTGCATTTAATTAAGAGTCTTAATTAGTTGATACTTAATATTCTTAAGTCATTTCCTTTTAAGAAGCCTAAGTAAAAATAGCTCTGATTTCAATTAAGGCAAATGTTCAAGGGCTTCTTCTTACATCTGCTGGTGGGGCTGGGATATTTTTTCCCCTCCTAGTTGTTTAAATAAATGTCTCGATGCTAAAATCAGTCACATGTGACATTTTGTTTGGACCTCCTCACACTGACTGATTTCAGAAAGGAAAACATTTTCAGGACACTGATGCATTAATTTTCCACAAACACTGCTGTTTTCAATAACATTAATTAAAAACAATGATTGTATTTATGTTCACTGCAAAGCATTAATTTTGAATATTTAACAGGGATTGTGCTTGTCTTTGAATGACAAATTGTTTGCATGCCTCAAGAAAAAAATAAAACACTGTAACCAGGTTTGTTTAAAACTTCTTGTCACAATTACAGAACTGCAGACTTCATAACATCCTACCTGAGGAAGAGAGCAAACATTATGTGTTTGTTGCATGTATAATGGTACCTCGCAATACACACCATGAAGTATGAAGGGGCTGTGAGTGTCCCTAAAGGCCAGAAAGCTAAAATTAGCTAAGGATTTCTGACGCATGTCTGCCACATGTTGACAGACTTAACCAACATAGCAAATGCCACCAATCAGGCAATTATAGGCTCAAAATATATTTGCAGAATCAGGATAATTCTGTATACAGAACCAAGCACGACTGTGATGATATGAGGAAATATCCCCTACTGCTTGAAATATTGTGCCCAGGATAATAGACTATAAGGAGGGAAAGATAATTATAAGCCGTAATATATTCCATCCCTAAGAGATCTATAAGCTTGAAGAAGCACTGTTCACAAGCAAGCGGAATAATTGCTTTCTACTCCTATGTCTCACTGCCACACACATGAATCATGGCCAGGAAGAAAAAATCGGAAGGAAAAGTATCCCCCCTCCACAACAAGTGCTTAATAAGGGCTTCTTGAAATTCCACACAGTTCCTCCCACCAACATAGGTGGGGACTTAAAGGTTGTTCAGGAGTGACATATTCCCTTTACTGTAAGTGATTCTTTTGTGTACTGCTTCCTGCACTTCGTGAACGAAAGGAAATGTGGGAAATCCATGTACAAGTCTGTCCACAGGGTCTGGCGAGAGAGGATTAAATCGTCCATTACCACTGAGAGAGGACAGGTGATAGGGAGGAAGCTCTGTTCTTACTGAAGGGCGACTGCACTTGAATGGTGGTGAACAATGTTCAAGGTGGGTCAATGGCATTATTAGCTATTATTAGTCACTGGTGCCTTCACAATGCAAACTGGTCCGTTCTTAATTGGCCTCAGTACCTTTGTTGCCAATGATTCCCTTCAGCAATGGCAGGGCTTGCTTCCTTTACCTAGGCTGCAACAAAAGCCATGCCCCCTCCCCATTCATTTTCAATTCACTTCATATAGTTATAAGGGTTTGAGTTCTGTTTCCTACTTGGGTACATGGCTGGTATCCAAGAGAACTAAATAAACCTGCTCATTCATTGTCCAGCAGGTCTTGTTTGTTGTTTTGTTAAACAGATTTTAGTGTTGTAAAATACATTTTTCATTCTATATGGTGTACTGATTCCAGAAATATTAATAACACTGTATATATTATGCATTGTTTTGTGAATTTGAAACAGCTTTGGTTTTCATTTACTTTTTAAAATGAGCAAAATCCATGTGTTTATGCTGTGGCACACAGTATCATTCTAAGATAATGGGTATGCATTTGGGATGCAATATTAATATCTTCTCAAATCCACTCTCAGGTATCTTAATGGGAAATCATATGTATCTCCATTTATATTACAACCATCAATCAGGCTTATGCTCATGTAGACACTGTCTAAATTTAACAAACAGGGATAAAAAATAAAGAGGCAATGGAATAGTATTTCCCAATCTAAGAAATAAGTATTTTTAGTTGTAAAATACTGCACCATCTGCCAGCTATATACAGAAGATATATTAAGCAAGTGTGTGAAACAAACACTTTCCATAACCGTGTTACCTCAGAAAATATATTTTAAAATCTAATATCCTCAGGCATTCAAGCTGTGATAACTTGTTTTTTCCTCCCCTGATAATATGATCTCTTTCAACTTTGAATTTTCTGCTGGATAAGTTCAAGGAAAGGGAATAATGGAGTAGAACTACTAACTTCTTCTTTGTGAAATACTGCAATCAGAATCTAAATGGCCTAGAGCACTATATAACATGGTCAGGACATTTTCTTTGAGACCCCATTAGGTCTCAAAGCCTCTGGAAGAGGATGATGCAGGCCTGCACTTCCATGATTAGAGAGCAACATCAGCTAACAGGAAGGGCTGTAACCAGCCTTGCGCAAGAGGAAGGCAAGCTTGAGCAACTGGTCTTTGGAACAGGGTGAGCAGCGTTAACTTCCCTACCTGATCAAAGATAGATTTAAAATTAAAAAAATAAAAATGAGGACTAAACAGTGCTTAATACCATGCCAAACCAATTGTCAATTAAGCCCAACGCCATTAACATGCTTATTAGATTTATTTTATTCATTTTTTTAAAAAAATTAGCATCCTAAAATCACCATGTGTTATTTAGTAACATCTTTTCAGCAGCCAAAATCTAGCATTGTAAGAAGTAGAAACTGTTGGAGAGAAAGAAACTGCTGATTTGGCTGTTACCGGCATTGTTTAAGTTCTTAATTCACACAAATAGCATGGTGCCATGGTCAATGTTTTCTGACACAGGTGGTGTGCACTGAAACAGCACAGCACTTTGCGTCCAATATCAGTGGGCTTCTCCTGTGCAATTTGACAGCTACTTGAAACATTTTCAGGGTTCATTTGTTAATTCAGTCATACTGGGAATGATAAGGACAAGTGAACACCAGCGTATTGATCATAGTCAAGCATAGCAAGCTGCTCCCATGGCTTGAGTCAATCAAGTGTCATTTTGGTAAAAATGAAAAGTGGGAGGGGGGGAACTAAGTTTGAAGACAGGCAGGGGAGTAAAATCAATCTGAGTCATGGAACCAAAACAGATCAATCTATCCGACCGATAGGCCAAATTTAAATAAAGCAGAGCAAGGGGAATATAAAATGCTGAAGGGGCAAATCTAGAATATTTTATTAACTGTAGATTTCTAGTGTGTTTCTAACTACTGTGTGTGATACTATATTGCATGGATAAAGAAGCCAGGGCCCTCCAGACGTATTGGGCTACAACTGCCACCATCTCTGCCCACTGACCATGCTGGCTGGGGCTGATGGGAGTTGGTTCCCTATCTCTGCTACATTGGCTCATTTCTACCAATAAACACAACATGGATAATAATAATAATAATAATAATAATAATAATAATAATAATAATAATAATAATTTTTTATTTATACCCCGCCCTCCCCAGCCAAGGCCGGGCTCAGAGCGGCTTACAAGCAATAATAAAAACAAGATGAGTGATTACAACTTAAAAACAAAAATAAAATACAACATTAAAATAATGGAACATTAAAATATTAAAATGGAGCCTCATTGCAGGAGAAGGAAAAGAAAAAAGAAAAAGGGGGCGGAGGGAATCAAATTGGCTCCAATCCAAAGGCCAGGCGGAACAACTCTGTCTTACAGGCCCTGCGGAAAGAGATCAGATCCTGCAGGGCCCTGGTCTCATGAGACAGAGCGTTCCACCAAGTTGGGGCCAGTGCTGAAAAGGCCCTGGCTCTGGTTGAAGCCAATCTAACTTCCTTAGGGCCTGGGACCACTAGGGTGTTGTTATTTATGGACCTTGAGGCTCTCCGTGGGGCATACCAGGCGAGGCGGTCCCGTAGGTACGAGGGTCCTAGGCCGTGAAGGGCTTTAAAGGTCAAAAGCAGCACCTTAAATCTGACCCTGTACTCCACCGGGAGCCAGTGCAGCTTGAAAAGCACTGGATGAATATGCTCCCATGGCAGAGACCCTGTGAGGAGCCTCGCTGCAGCATTCTGTACCCGCTGGAGTTTCTGGGACAGCTTCAAGGGCAGCCCCGCGTAGAGCGAGTTACAGTAGTCAAGCCTGGAGATGACTGTTGCATGGATCACTGTGGCCAGGTCGGGGCGGGAAAGGTAAGGGACCAACTGCTTGGTGCGGCGAAGGTGGAAAAATGTCGCCTTGGCTGTTGCTGTGACTTGCGCCTCCATGGAAAGGGAGGCGTCAAGGATTACACCCAAACTCTTAACGGAAGGCAATGGCACTAATTGGGCCCCCGCAAGAGAAGGGAGTTGGTCCCTCATCCCCATGCTATCCCGACCTAGCCATAGGACCTCTGTCTTTGAAGGATTTAGTTTCAATCGGCTCCCACGAAACCATCCAGCCACAGCTTCCAAGCATCTGGTCAGTGTGTAAGGGGCCGAGTTGGTGTGGCCATCCATCAGTAGATAGAGCTGAGTGTCATCAGCATATTGATGACAGCCCAGCCCAAAGCTCCGGATAATCTGGGCAAGAGGGCGCATAAAGATGTTAAAAAGCATTGGGGAGAGAATTGCGCCCTGCGGCACTCCACACACCAAGGAGTGGCGTGACGACATTTCCCTCCCTAGTGCCACCCTCTGTCCCCGACCAGAGATAAAAGAGCACAACCAGTTACGGGCTATGCCCTGTATCCCCACGTCTGCAAGGCGATGGTCCAGAAGATCATGATCGACCATGTCAAAGGCTGCTGACAAATCTAAAAGGATCAGCAGTCCTGACCCGCCTCGATCCAGTTGTCTACGAATATCATCTGTTAGGGCAACCAGAGCCGTCTCCGTCCCAAAACCAGGACGGAAACCGGACTGAAATGGATCTAATGCCGATGTTTCCTCCAGAAACCTACCAAGCTGTTCAGCAACCGCTCTCTCAATTACCTTACCCAGGTATGGAAGATTTGAAACTGGGCGGTAATTGGATAGGTCTAAGGGATCTAATGAAGTTTTCTTTAAGAGTGGACGCACCACTGCTTCCTTCAGTTCCCCTGGGAATGTCCCCGTGTCAAGGGACAAATTGATAATTTCAACCAGGGGGGTCCGCGCAACATCTGGACACTCCCTAATCAGCCAAGACGGGCACGGATCAAGGAGGCAGGTGGTGGGCCTACCAACTTGGAGGAATCTATCCACATCAGTAGGGAGTATCCGATCGAAATGGTCCAACACTGGACCTGAAGTCAGTCGAGGGGCCTCCAGTTCAGTCACTGTGTCTAAATTGGCAGGGAGGTCACGGCGGAGCAACAGGACTTTCTCCGCAAAAAAGCTCGCGAATGCCTCACAGCTGTGGGTCGAATTTGTGCTTAAATTTGGTTGTCCTCCTAAGGACGTTATTGACCTAATTATTCTAAAAAGTTGTGCCGGGCGAGAGCTAGCGGATGCAATGGAAGCTGCAAAGTAAGATTTCTTAGCAGCTTTCATAGCCATCTCATAGGCTTTCATAAGCGTCCTATAAGATGTTCTTGAGGCTCCGTCACGAGTCCGTCGCCATACTCGCTCTAGCCGTCTGAGATCCTGCTTCATTTTCCGGAGCTCCTCAGTAAACCAAGGGGCCCGGTTTCGACGGGGTCGCAGAGGGCGCTTAGGCGCGATCACATCAATGGCTGCCAAGAGCCGGTTATTCCAGTCCTCAACAAGGTCATCTAATGAGTCGCCAGGAGGAGCAGGGTTCCGCAAGGCTTGTCGGAATCTATCAGGATCCATCAGTTTTCGCGGACGAGCCCAAATAGGTTCGCCACCCGAGCCGGGGAGGAGCGGGAAGTCAATCTTGGCTTTTAAAGAGTAGTGATCAGACCATGGCACTTTCACAGCAGGGAGCATGATCACATCTATGCCAGCCCCAAAGATCAGATCCAACATGTGGCCTGCTTGATGAGTGGGGCCCAAAACAAATTGGGAGAGCCCTAGTGTTGCCATGGAAGTCACTAGGTCTAGAGCCTGTGAGGAGGGAGCGGCATCGGCATGGACGTTGAAGTCTCCCAAAACCAGTAGGTTTGGGAACTCCAAGGCCCAGCCCGCCACCACCTCCAGCAGATCTGACAGGGTGGCTGCAGATGTGCTGGGTGGTCGGTACACCAGCCAGACAGCCAAGCTCTCCTTGGTGCCCCACACGAGACCAACACATTCAATGCCAGAGATCGCCGGTGATGGCAGAGCTCTGAAAGAGCAATCCTCCCGGAATAACAATGCTACTCCTCCCCCCCGACCTACAGTCCGCGATTGATGGAGGACAGAGAAACCTGGGGGTGTTATCTCATGTAGGGAGACTACTTCGCCTTCCCGTACCCAGGTCTCCGTCACGCAAGCCAGGTCAATCCCCTGCGAGACAAAAAAGTCACGCATGGTGGCAGTTTTGTTGCCTATGGACCTGGCATTGCACAGCACCAATGACGGAGGTGTGTAATCCTTGTTTTCCCTACCCTCATCCCTTGGGATGGGGCGTAGATTGGAAGGGGTTCGAGGATCACTGCATCTCGAAACCCTTCGCCGATAGAGATATCTAGCCCTACCGCCATTCCTCCCTAGCCCTTCAATTGTGGAAATCCTAGATCCCATACTAGCCTCCCCAATAGATGGGTAACATCCCCTCAATAACAAGTCATCCTTGGGCCAGGACTCCTGGGTCAAAATGGTATGGGAAAGAGGTGGAGGTCTGATAGGGTAAGTATCCCTAGAAGATAAAACCCAACCAACGTCACCCCAAGCGGGGGGGACAGTCCCATGGTGTTTCATTAACTGTCAATCCCCCTCTCCCTCCTGGGTTAATTGGAGGATTGTTGGTTCTATCTGTGGCTGTGGAAGTATTAATGAGGTATGTGTTATAAAATGTGGATCACTGGCCAACAAAGAGCCAGATTCGAATTCGGAAGATCTGTCCATCCTGTCTTGCCAGGAGTACAGTAGAGAAGGCTGATCATTCTGATAAGTTTTTGGAACATTAGGCAAAGGTCCAGATGTAGAGTTGGTGCTGGATATCTCCAGATTGTCAGCAACATAGAATTCTTTAGGTGTTGTTGCCATAGAAATGTCGGAGGTGCCAAATTCCTCATCTAATTTTGTGTCGTTTGAAAAGGGAACAGGGAGTTGCACTGATGTCTTTCTATGGGATAAAGAGCTATTGGACGTCTTTAAATATTGTGCTCTAGGCTCTACTGTCCTTATATTTTGGGTAGAAATCTCAGTCTTTATACTCATTAGCCTCTTCTTCAGGTCTTGTAATTCTAGGCTTACAGAGTTCTTTTCTTCCTTCGGGCAATTAGTATTTCTAGTGTTGAGCTTGGTTTCCTTTATCCGCATTAGCTTTGACTCTATGCAAGGGACCAATTGCCTCCTTGTTTCGTCTTTAAATACCCTCACTGGGCGGAGAGAGTGGGACCACCATAGAGTATCCTTTATCTCCATGAGTCGAGATGGGAGGGTTGATGACCTAAAGGTCATAAATAGGCGCATGGTGTTTCTCAAGGTAGGCAGGAAGTGGAAATTTTCTAGATCTACATTTCGGTAATGGTAATTCAAGAGCTGAGACAAGGACATAGTAATTTGTCTGCGGTTCATCCACCTATGAGTGTATCGGTGAATCTCAAGCATTATCTGGTTCGTTTGCAAGACTTGACAGGACCTCACTTCATCCATAGTTTGAGTTGGTGAGTTGTTAACAGAGTCATTTCTTATCATCCCTTGGGCATTTAAAGGGGAGGAACTAGTATCCAATTGTTTCTCAATGTTAACTATTCTGGTGAGGATTTCATCCAGTCTTTGGAGAACCAGAACCATAGTATCTGCAGACAACATGCAAATCTCTTGGTAGGGGTGCGTATCCCGAATTGGTTGAAAGCAGGCTCCTCTGACTTCTAGAGGCATGGGTGGGTCAGCGTTAGGAGTGGGAGGAATCCCTCCTGCTCCTGTTCTTGCCCTCTTGGACGGATTAGCTTTCTCTGGGAGGAGGAGGGTCGGGTCATTGAGATCCTCCTTAAGGGGGGGTGAGGTTCCCCCAACGTTGTTACTCACTGTTTGTTCTATTTGCTCCAATTTCTCGGTTTCCTCAACCCGCTCTGTTTCTGAGCCAGGGCAGATGGTGTTGGCTCTCTGCCGATTCTTTGTTTTAGAGGAATTGTGAGTCTCAATAATGGTCTTCTGGCTCTTTGCACCTCGTTTTCTCCTTCCGGCAGGCATTCTCAATAAGGAAGTCCAGCTGATGCAATCCAGCTCAGGCAGGAAAACCATCCAGCAAGCCATGAGCATGAATAATAGATCAAAATAATTCCATCATGTCCTGTCTCTATGCTGCCTTCTTTAAGTTTTGGGACCTAAACTCTGTTTCACCATGAAACAACCTACTTCTTAATGTTAAACAAAGAAACAAAAAAATAATAATCTAGGAGTTTCAACAAAGTTAGTCATTGTAATGAAACAAAATGGTTAGGGGGGCTATGTTTCATGAACAGCTCAGCTGAAAACAGTTTGTACGCATTATTGAACAGCTTTCCTATAACTCCTGTCTTGTTTGCATTAATTTATAAAATAGATAATCTCTTCCTGGTGCTTTGATTGTTTCTACAGTTAAGATGTTGAACTATGTCTTAGATTCTGCAGTCCTCGGATCTTGAGCTGCCCAACCGTTGGAAGTTCATTATACTGAAATCACATATATCAGGTCTTTAAAGTTGCTGCTGAGGAAGCTGACGTTCTCTTGAGGATTTAGATATTCCATAGCAGGTAAAAGAATGATTTCACACTAATAAGAACTCCAAAAAAAAATTGTGGTCTAGATTAAAGAAAGGTCAATAAGCAAGAAAAAGCTGAGTGAAGGAAATGAACATGACAGGCTAACGGAGAAAATAATAGGCTAATAAGATGGATTTTTAAAATATCATTCATCCATCAGCACAGTATTTCCAAGGCTTAATACCATTTAAGAAAATCATTTACGTTAGCAAAATGGCCATCAAAGAAGACAGGTCATGGGTATAGTCAAATCGCTTTTGACAGTCTTGCACTGCCTTCCTCCCACATCGCTGCTTTCCCATCCTTGGTTTCTGTCTGTCTTGTTTAAAATAGTGGTGGCCAAGCTTCCACAGGGTTGATTAGAAACCAGTTTGATATTCACAAGCTTTCTCAGTAAACATTCAGAAACAGGTCATCTGTTGTACAGTAGTTCTGTCCCAGCTTGTAATGTTGTAATGATGCACACTTGATCCATGTGCACCTTATCATATAGTCCACAGGAATCCGTTTCATCTGCAGCTATAGCAGCGTCACTTGGAAAACTAACTGCCCCATGGAGAAACAAGCAAACCATACAGAGGAACAAGGGAAGGGGATTTGGATCTGGAGAGGGGACAACAATCATAATTAGGGAAATGTATGCATACCTCTCCACATACTTAAACAGATATGTAATTTAAGCATTTCATATTATTGTATTATTTTCTATGCTTATAAAAAATATTTTAAGAAAGAGAATTGATCCCAGTAGAGGTGATAATAGCCAAATGGATGGCTGCTTGGTCATTCAATGCGGAGCAATCAGTGAGAGTTCTACAGAGAACCGGATCAAAACTTTCTGTGTACTTGCCTCTAAAGCAATTAGCTGTGGACACCTGGTCTGCTGAACACATGTGCAAAATCTCATTTAACATGAAACCCTAGGTAGAGGTAGAGGTTTAAAAGCCATATAGAGAACACAAATGGGGGAAGGGGTGCAGGATCTCAGCAGCAAGGAACATGAAGTCCATTCTAGAGCAATATTGTCTACACTCATTTCACAATAGCTTTCCAGGAATCTTTCCCATCCTACCTAGAGATTGCAGGGATTGAACCTGTGGCCTTCTACATACAGTCATGTGTTCCTACCACTGAGCTACTTTCCTTCCCCTATTCCCTCTAGCTGGCTGCATGAAGTGGAGGTTGAAGGGACAAAAGATGGATAAGAAGGTCCTCATTCACTGTAATGTCTGCAAAGGTGCCACATAAAGGGTGGGGAACCTGTGGCCCTCCAGATACTAGAGTCCCACTCAACCTTGGCCATGATGGCTGGGGCTGATATGAGTTGGAATCCAACAACATCTGGAGGGGCACAAGTTGCCCATCCCTGCTGCGAATGATACAACCAGTACACATGAATTGATAAAAGCAAGTCTTCTTGAGCAGGCAGCTCAGCATATGTGCCTACAGTTTGTGTGTTTAGGGGATCTGTGAAGGATGTTTATGGAATGTGCAAAGGCTGGGGGAGGGAATTTCTGTCTCTCACCTATATACACTGATTTCACATACAGATAGGTAGCCGTGTTGGTCTGCCATAGTCAAAATAAAAAAATTCCTTCCAGTAGCACCTTAAAGACCAACTAATAAGTTGGTCTTTAAGGTGCTACTGGAAGGAATTTTTTTATTTTGATTTCACATAGTTCAACATCTGCATAAAGCTAGTCCGACTCAGAGAATAACTTCTAGGGAGAATGGAGCTCAATTTATAATACTGTCAAACAATGTGAGCTGGAAAAATGTGCATACTGAACCAGGTCATTATGGATTTTGGTGCCATCTATATTTAATAATGATGATGATGATGATGATGATGATGATGATGATGATGATGTTGTTGTGGTGAGAGAAGTTGCGCTATGAACCCTGCAGCAATATAAACTGCCACTGTTGTACTATATGATGGTCCTGGTATCCCCATCTTGTGAGGTGGGGAATTAAGCAATTATTATTTCCCTAGATTACTACATTTATGTCTTCCTCAGCAATGTTAGTACAGAATCTTTCACTGCATTATTCCAGTCAGAGAAATGCTTATGGCAGGTGGGGAGAGGTTGCAGTTTCTGTACTGTTTCTGAGCAGAGTAGATACAGAGGCACTACACTTATCACAGCAGTCAAGATGGCCCCTTGCACTGCCACTAAGCCATCTCTAATGAAATACCTAAAACATTTCAGGTCAAAAAGGAACCCCTACAATAATGCTGCTTAATCTCTGTATGCACATTTTACATTTGTTGTACCTTTGCCGTTCACAAAGGTTAATCTGCAGCATGGAAAAGTCTTTACCCATCACCTGAGACCTTTAGCCAACTAATCCATGCGATAGGAATTATGATTGGCGTTGATCTAATTTTGCAGCGGGGGGAATTGCTTTTTCTTCTTCTTTTTAACTGCAGCTGCTCTAAATTTAAAGGCTGAGCAGCCAAGTTGAAAAAGAAATCCCCAGCACTTCCTTGTCAGCAAAGAGGAGAGAAGTTCTTCTTTTTTTTTTTAATAATAGCAACAATAATAAAATGCACAGGAGTATATTATATTCTAGACAATGACAACTTAGGGTACTAACTGTCAGGTCTCCCCCTCCAGCTTGAATTAAAATTCTGATTACTGCCATGCACTGTGGAAAGGCAATGACAATCTCAAGCCTCTGGCAGAAACGCTGGAGGATAAATCTATTATCCCGGTATTGTCCGAATGGCTGTAATGGCTCCTCTCTTTACAACAAATTGAATAGACATGCTCATCCCTAATTATACACAACACCCCCACAGACACTGCTATTTGAGCCTAATTGTAAAATAAGAGACCTCAGGTTTAAACATAATATCCCAGCTAATTATATTTCAAACACATTAAATGATGCAGAGAGCAGGAAAAAGGAGATACTGATCTGCTTTATGGGCTTAGTTGATAGTAAAGCAATGAAGTTACCGTACAGCAGCACCCCATTCCCCCGAGATGTAAAACACACTGGCTTCTTACAGTGTGTAGTAAAGAACCCTGGGGCGGGAAAGGAGGCTAAGAAATGCACGGACACTTCAAGTACTTATGAGTCTTTGATAATGTGTTATTTCAGGTTTAGGTTTTAAACTCTGGCTGTTTAAATCGAAGTTAAGTTGCATGTGTAACTAGCTGTGGGAAGGGAGAGCTAAAGAGGAGCCACCTGAGATGAAGGAGTCTTAAGCCAAGATCCTTTCCTTCACACAAACTGAGAACTTAAGACATGCATCTTGTTGTACCTGCCTCCCTCTTCTCTTTCACAGCTGCTAGGTGCTGTGCAGCGCTGCACAGGACAATTATGCGAAGTATTTAATGAACGTCCACGCAGACAGTTTGCACATAGCCCCAGCCTTCGCACTGGCTGTCATCTGAAACCACTAGAGATGGTTGTTAGAGAAGGGAAGTTATAAACCGTGCAAGGGCTTAGAGGTGGAACTCCCTAACCTCTGCCATTGCTATACAGGAGCATGACTTATACAGAGGCCATTGTTCAAAGCAGCGCAGACAGTGGCTTCTCCAGGGTTTCAAAGAGGAGACTTCCTAGCTGTACTTTGTCAATGAATAGTGCAATTTTCATTAAGAACATTCCCTTTAACTAAAGACTGCTTCACTTGCAAGGCACTGCACCCTGCAGGAAGCACGTTCTCAGGTATGCAAAGATTTCCATCTATACAGTCAAGGCACTCCTAAAATTACCAGATAAAGCAAGCATAACGTAGGACTGCAGGAAGCTGTCTCTCATACCGCTGAGCCCCTTGGTCCTTCTAGCTCAGTCCTGTGCACACGGACTAGCAGTCGCTCTCTAGTGTTTCAGAGGGGAGACATTACGCATCCTACCTGGAGGCACCAGGGGTTGAACCCGGGACGTTCTGCATACAGAGCATGTGCTCTAACATTCGGCTACTGCCCTGCCTCAAACTTTTCCTAAAAATGCTTCATGTCAGAAGCTGGCTGGGAGAGAACGAGGAGCCTACAGTCCTGAATGCTGTTGCCCTGTCTGGTTAGCTATCAGAACTATGGGGAGACCCTAATGCTGAAGTCCTTCTTTTGGTCATCCTACAGTTTGTCAGAGAAGCAGGAAGGAGGTGCCAACCATGACACACCAACACAGCAGAATAAGCAATCGTGGCAGGTGGTTCTGCAATGTCTTTTCCATTCTCTCAGCTCCAGCTTCACCAAACTTCTCAAATGCCTGGGTTTGTTTGTTTTTTGCATTGAACCATGCACAGAAATGCAGGATTTCCTAAAGATGATACTGAAGACACTATATGCAGCAGGATGAGTAGAAGAAAGGCAGTTAACTGACTTTCATGAGGAAAGGCAATGCCCTAATAGCCTCCTCGTCAGCTGCATCATCCTTCCCTTGGAAATCTCAAGGGCTAACAATGTCCTCTTTTATAATGAAAGCTCGGGACTGTGTAATTTGATTTGAGCTTTGCCATTAAGCAACCCTGAGAAATCTCAAGACAAGCTATGACTTAAAGGGTTGGCATGCCTGTGAGTGTTGTTTGAGACACACAGCATTTGACAGCTATAGCCATCACCTCGTCGTGTAGTAATGTGGCTGAACAATTAGGAAGATATCTCCATCCCTGCCCAATGTGGATGTTCATCAGAGTGCAGACTTATTGCCTACTCTTCACTAGTATTTGTGTAGACATTTTCCTATAAATGATGTACTTCAACAAGCCTGGAACTGCCAGAAAACCAAATGGTGTCTAACAAAAGTACTTCCCCAGGCATGTACAAAGTCCATTTTTTTGGGGGGGGCCTAATCCAGCCTGCCAGTCAGTTTAATCCGGCCCTTGTGGCAGTTCAATCCTTACAAAAACTCAACAATTTTGGGGTAAAAATCCTTAAAAAGGTCAACAACTTCAATCCTAAAAAAGGTCAACAACTTTGGTTAGCCCCCATGGCCCTTCATTTCATCCAATCTGGCCCTCTTTGAAAATAGTTTGGACACCACTGCATGACTAGTGCAAGGCTTTCACTTTGCGCAACAAAACTTCCCCTCCTTCTCCTCTCCCTGCTTACCTCCCTGATCCCCCTGCCTTATCTGCTCCAGAGGGTTGGGGGAGCCCCCAGAAAAGATCTAGGTGATGTGTAGGGGAGAGAAGATGGTGACTTCCATTGCACAGCCCAAAGTCCTTGCGCTTCAACATTGTTGAACACTGCCCAAAGAGTATACGCTGTATAGCAAACTGCATGTTTATTATGTGTAGTCCCACACTGTGGAAGTGTTTTCTCGCCGTATTTGATGTTATTGCAGGTGCAAAGGTATGCCACACTCTGATGTGCATGGCCATATGGGGAAGGGGCAAAAGTTAAAGATCCAAAAGTTAAAAGGATTAGGTAGAATGGCATGGGAAAGCCTTGCCTCTGCCAGAGACCCTGGAGAGCCCCAACAAGTCGCCTTGCATGCCTTTTCCCACCTGACCTGGGAGGGAGGGGCCCTGACTGACTCCAGCTACAATAGCTGAGGCTGCTGAACAGACTCTTGGGCTGGGATGTTTGGGAGCTGTTGTTGGAGTGGGCAGTTACTGCTGGTGGGAGTGGGGGTTTGTATCTTTATTTTAGATCTTGTGATTTGTGTGAAAATTGTTCGGTTTGTTTTTGTATTTTTAAATATGCTATTTATTGTTTATGACTACTTTCATTATGTTGTAGTTATGCATTTTTATTTCCATTTTGCAAGCTGCCTTGAGCATGGTTTGAACTGTGGAAATACAGCATACAAATAAAACTCACCTTGGAGAATAAGGGTTGTTAGGCAAAGGACATATGATGCGCTCAGCTAGCTACATGAAAATAAAGCTTACACTCTAATTCTTAGTTTTCCCAGTTGAGCCCCAACTCAATTATAAAGCAAAATCTGGAGTCACAGTGCAAGACTAGATACAGCTCTGTGTGCACAAGTAATCAACTCCAATTCCCCCTGCCCAATTTAATTACAAAATAACATTTGGTGTAACGGCTAAACGCATACCAGGTGACCTCTCGCTTCAATCTGTCTGAAGCATTTACAAGACTCTGGCTCTGCCGCACAACTTGCACTGTCATTTTTTAAAAATGTTTTATTGACAGTTTGGAGCACACTGTAGTATTACTAACAAAACTACACCTGGTTGATGCATATGCGAAAATAACTGTGCAAATCTAAGTATATACAGTGCTTTTTTCTAGAAAAAGAGGTGCAGGAACTCCTACTTTTTTCTGGCGGACAACCCTAAGTTGTTGAGCTTTTTTCTGGCTGAAGAAAAAGCCCTGAGTATATATGCATCTCTCCACCCATCCACTTTTTCTATTCCTTCAAATTAACTTTTTAATAGAAGACATTCATGCATATTGCCATATAGCAATTATTATGTTATACATGCATATTGCCATATATAGCAATTATTGTGAAAAATCAATATGATGTAATTCTTTCCCTTTCAAACCATGATACAATAGCATTTCCTTTGCCCATGGAATTGTTCCACAACATGACCTGTCAAACCAACTTCAAAGGGCTGAACCTCATGTTACAGCCACCCCAAGCCTATCCCTATGATGAAAGGAAGGAGCAGCATCAATTTCAATGGCAGCCCCATGCAGATTTTTTTAAAAATATGTACTCATGCCCTTACACTTTGTTTCTTAAGATATTATTAACCTGCCAAAGGAGCAATAGCTCACAGATTAGTATTAATCTGCGTTTGGACAGAGAGGGAAACATTAATTTCCAGTTGAATTCTGTTCAACTAAAAAAAAAAAAGAAATGAAAATTTGAGTCAATCTACCAAGCACATTCTTATCGTTTCCTTTTTTACCGATTCTATTTCCACCTCCATCTTCTAAAGAAATACTGAAAACACTGACACTTCACACTAGTGAAAATTAGCCTGTCAAAATTCATGATAAAAATGGCAACTCAGATAGTGAATGAGCATGGGAGTTCACATCACATTTCTGATAACTCCCTACCATCCTGTCAACAATTACACACATCCACCCCTCATTCACACTGCCGTTCCATCAGCATAAATTTGGCACATGTAAAGGAATGTTGGCAACCCACCAACTGTTTGTGATTTGAACTAATCCAAGCCGTGTCTTTACTTTCTGATAGTACAAGATCTACATCCATTGCTGGAACATGTATAGTAAATTTTGCTTCGAATCTATAGCCACTGTTTAATCAGAACACTACAACCACAATGCAGGTTGCAGCTGGTTGTTTTTATCTCCCATTTTCTTCAAACAATTTCCTCTTCTTCCATTCAATACTATCTGAGTTTTTTTAAAAAAAAAAAAAGCAGACAGTTCAAAACACAGCATTTGTCTATTCCAAGGATAGCTAACATGGTGACCTCTAGATTTTGTTGTAGTACAACTTCTGGAAGGTGCCACAATGATGGGCCAGCGCTTGCAATTTGGAAGGAGAACAGTTGGCTTCTAGAGCCAAAAAAAACAACAACCATTTCCATTGCTGTACACACAGGATCCTAGTGCCCATCATAGGAACTCAAGAGGACTGGGGTTTTCCTTCCCCCTCCCTTCTTTTTCCCCCTGTGAAACACCAACTCCCTAGAATAAATGAATGAGAAACCCCAGAAAACGGGCAGATCAGCGTACCATCACTGTTGATGCAGACCACCTGTGGCACCTGAGTACCAGGCCCACACTCCTTCTCATTGTCTGGAATGCAGTCTTCCAGTCGTACTATCCTCCAGTCAAAGCAAGAAGGTTCTTCACATGGGATGGCTTCAAGCAGATGAGGACAGTTGCCAGTGCCTCCTGTAGGTTCATTTGTAATGCGACGTTTCCTTAGTTTAAAACCTTGAGTATGAGAAATAAGGAGCAATTATCACAGCGATTTCAATGCACGAGGTATAATCATCGTTTCCCATTCACGTTTTAAACCGTATGGTTTTTACCAAGTGCTTCCTAAAGACAGCTGTGACATGTTTGTTCAATACAAGACTTTATGTAATTAACATCTCCGAAATAACAAAATATCCAAACCTTGAAAGTCTTGGAACTCTTACCAATGAACTGCTGACTTCTGCATTGTGTGTTTGTGTGTGTGTGTGTGTGTGTGTGTGTGTGTGTGTTTCTGTGTGTGTGTGATAAATCTGAAAAACACATTTCAAGTGCAGCCGCTGGGTAAGTTGCATAATGCTGGAGTTACCCCTTGACATTTGCCTGTTCTGTTTATATAGATACTTTTCATATACTTGAGGATGTGAAGAAAATCCATGTGTGAGGCTGGTCACCTGTGTGCTCCACCTTTGCCCTCCCTGTCTCATGAAAGCAGTCATAGGAGGTTTGATTTTAAAAAATGTATGGGCGGGGGAAAGGCTCTTCCCACCTCATGCTTTTTTGCCATCTTTTTACATACTGGCATCGGAAATGTGATTTAGTATTTGACAGCATCAACCATAAAACAAATATATTCAGATCGCCTTTGTTTTCTAAACTTTAATCTTCTACCTCTGAGGAGAAAAGCTGCTCAAGTAAGTCTCTGATGACCCCAAAATCCAGAAAAGTGCAATTCTGACTGAAGAGCAGGCATGGCATAAAACCTTGATCTTCAGCGCTCAATTCAAGGTGTAGCCAGGCTTCAGCTCTTAGTTCTTGAAATATATTTAGCTTTTTGTGAGGCAGCTCTGAGGCAAATGTGGGCCATTAAAAAAAGAATAACTGAATCTGAAGGAAAAGAAACAGAATGGAACAAAAGTGTAGGAGAAACAGAAACAGGAAATATAGGTAAGAGAAAAAGAAGGATCACAATTATAAGTGTTTGAGGGGTTTTTAAAAAGCTGACAAATACACATATTTATCAATAAAAGAGAATGACGTACATAACAATCCCATATATGTCTACTCAAAAGTAAGCCCTACTGAGTCCAATAGAGCTTACTCCCGGGTAGGGGATAAAGGACTGCAGCCTGAAAAACATAAGATGAGAAAGAGGGAAGGGGAGAGTTTGTACTGATTAAGTAGCAAATAGGAACAAGCAAATAAAAAGGGGGGAAGTTTGTAATTCCTGCAGAACATTCCTGAAAAGGTTTAAGTAAACTGCAGAGGTCAGTTTGCTTCCAAATCCAAAGGCAAGAGGAGCCCACCAAAACAGAGAAAGGCAAAGACAGAAAGAGACTAAGTAAAAGTAAAATGAATTATGTCTCTCTTCAACTATTTGCCTCAAGGTGGCAGAAAAAATAGATTTTAAAGTTACAGTACAATGGCTGTGTTCAAAATGAAGCTGAAATGTGAAGGCGGGGAAGGGTAAGATTGTATGTGGGTGTGTGAGCAGTTATGCCTGGAAGGGGACTTTTCACTGTTGACTAGTCAGGAGATTAAAATATTTCTGGATCTGGCCTCCATTACTGTGATAAATTTTGGAATGGGCCATGCTAATAAGATCTACGTCAGGTTTTCAGGGGTCCTCATTGTGGCTCCTGCATCTTCCCCATCCCTAACAGAGGTGACTAACCTAGAGCTTCTTTCTTGCATACTCCAGCCCCTGCAACCTGTGCAAATCTGATTTCAGCAGACAGGTTGGTGGGGGTAGATCTCCCTGGAAACAACAGCAGGAAAGGAAAGGAAAGGAAAGGAAAAAGGAAAGGAAAAAGGAAAGGAGAAAGGAGAAAGGAGAAAGGAGAAAGGAGAAAGGAGAAAGGAGAAAGGAGAAAGGAGAAAGGAGAAAGGAAAGGAGAGGAGAGGAGAGGAGAGGAGAGGAGAGGAGGAGAGGAGAGGAGAGGAGAGGAGAGGAGAGGAGAGGAAAGGAAAGGATGCAACAATAATGTGGGGTGCAGGTGCAGACTAAGAATCATAAATTGCAAAACTGGTAGGTCAGAGGAAGGGACAACAGCATGAAGGTAGCACAATTGGGGCCAGCATGTTAAACAGATGCTTGTCCCATTCACATATAAAATAGGTAGGGTCTACTCTTTAGAGAAAAAGGAGAGCACCGGGAAGATGGAAGACTGCTTCCTTCTCTCCACTCTATGGTTTCCAGCAATCCCCATCACAGTTCGCTTCCAGTATCTCAGCCTTGGGACCGCGGGACACTTAAAAGCTAGATGGGATGGGGAGGTAAGACAGGAGGCAGGCTGATTTTGTTCCACTCTTCATTGACTTTTTTGGTAGAAAGGAGGAGTGCGGAACCTGTAGCCCTTTGGATGTTGTTGGGCTCCAACTCCCATCAGCCCCAGGCAGAATGGCCCAATGGTCAGGGATGATGGGAGCTGTGGTCTGGCAACATCTTGAGGGTGGCAGATTACTTGCCTCTGGTGTGATGAGTAGAGTTTCCCACCTTTGCTTTGTAGGTGAACTTGACTAAGGTGTTTAAGATGCGTGTGACTGTTCTGCAAGGCTAGTTTGGCTCTTTGACATGACTCAGGAGCCGCTCCAGTTAAAATGCTACTGTAAATTCCTGGAGCAAACCATTGCAATGTGCCTGCGATTCGCTGAGAGGAATGGTTTTATTATGTACACATAAACATTTTGAAGAGCAAAATATTTCTTTGGAAGCTGAATGCTTGGCTATTTCGTGAGCACAAATCATTCCAGATGGATGGTGTCAAGAATGCCATAACTAAGTCCATGGGGATTTCTGTTTGTGAGTGAAGGTGACTTTCTCTGCAGAAATATTTCCTTCTCTGAAATATTGGCAAGTCCACCCTGTTTTCTGACTTGCCTCAACTGATCTCCAAAGCACTGCAGCTGCTTCTTAACATTATTTGTATACAACCCTCTCAACAAAGATCACGGGCAGTTTGCCACATAAAAATACAAAATGAAAACACAAAGTACATAAAAAACCCAAACCCATAACCCTCCGCCCTGCTCCCACAAACACATTTAAAAAGCAATAAATTGTTTAATCAGCCAAAGGCCTGGATACAGAGAAATGTTTTCATATATATAATGAAGGCACCAGGCGAGGCCGCCTGGGGAGAGCATTCCACAAACAGGGAGCCACCAGAAAAAGGCCTGTCATCATGTTATCACCCACTGGACCTCTCATGGAGGAGGCACATGAAGAAGGGCCTCAGATGATGATCACAGGGTCTAGGGCAATTCATATGGGGAGAGGCGGTCCTTGAGGTATTGCAGTCCTGAGCCATTTATGGGGGCGCAGTGGGGCAGTGGTCTGTGGGGACCTGTACCAGCCAGGAGGAAGGGAGAGCTTCAGAGGCACAGGAAGCTTCAGAGCTGGAGGAAGAGGCAGGCCAGTGCAGTTAAGGGCCGGGTGCTTCCCCACTCTCCCCTGCACCACTGTCTCCCAGAACCAGCAGAGAACTGAAGTGGGAAGAGCAGAAGCAGCTTCCAAGCAGGCGTAGTCTCTAGCTATATGTGTGCAGCCCAGAGGAGGAATGTACATAAACTGCTGGAGGGAGAGTAGTCCCCAGTTGTTGCAATTTCTCCTTATGGCACGGACCTGCCTAGACGCTAGATTGGTGTGG
Source organism: Podarcis bocagei (assembly GCF_964188305.1). Classification (NCBI taxonomy): domain Eukaryota; kingdom Metazoa; phylum Chordata; class Lepidosauria; order Squamata; family Lacertidae; genus Podarcis; species Podarcis bocagei. The sequence continues at coordinate 30,692,435 of NC_138137.1, read as the reverse complement.
GTCAGTGTCCAGAGCTGTAGAAGCGACTGTGTTACCTTTGACAATAAAGAGTTAAATCTCAGACATATACATTCCTTTGGTTGGGAGACGTCCTCGACACATACCCCTTCTTCAGTGAAGTCCTTATTATCAACAATGGCTACAATAAAAGAAGAATTCAGATGGACAGTACTGCCTTAAGGTTCTGAAACTCAGGCAGTAATGCCTGTTTGAATTCCTATTTAATATTGGCAGCAAACATGGAATCTCTCTCTGATCAAATTTTGGTGGCACTGGCCACCTATCTGTATACGAGGCTTATGTCAAAATCCACCTAGAGCTCAAACATTATTCTAACATAGCTCAGTATGCAATAAAAGCAACTAATACCCATTTATTTAAAAATTGCACATACCCTTTTTGGCTTGTTGGTCATCACAGCTTTCAAAGGTACATGGCCCCCAAGCGGACCAGGCTGATACCTCACACTCTATGGGGCACGGAATATGGCACAATTGCGTTGTGCTAGGTGTTGGCCCTGTGCACAGTTTGTAGTCCACTGGCTTAGATGCTATAGGGAAGAAAAAGACAGCACAATGGGGTTCTTTGTTTTTTATTTCACACATGAATGAAGCTTTGCTGCAAGTCAACACTGCTACCCATCAGAGAGTGCTTTCTCATCTCTTTAATTTGGTCTTCCTCAAGCTGGTGCCCTCTAGTTTTTGAAATGGGGGGGGGGCAGTTAGAGCCCAGGAAGCTGTACTAGAAGCTCTACTAGAGCTAGTTCATATCCAAGACATGACGTTTGGAAATCTCTGAAAACACTGCATAATTTCCAAGCATTCTGTTCTTCCATTCCATGCAACGAAAACACAGCTGTGCCATAAGCAATGACACCACTTTCAAAAGGCTATTTCAGACCACACTGTTAAAGAAAAGGAGGTTTGAATAGGTATACATATGCTGTGTAGTTTCTCAAACTCCTCTTTCCTGCAAGAGGGGGAAATGACAGAAGTGTGCTTTCTGTATGCTACAGCCGGACAGAATTATTAAACCAGTGGCCTATGAGGATCCCTTCCCCGGGTACATGCATGCAATGGCACAGGAAATAGAAGCAAAGTGTATCTCCTTAGGAAGCTTTCTATGACTCTTGAGATAGCCGGGAGCACATCACACAAACTAGTTAGAGACACTTAAGCAATAAGAATTGACTAGCTGGATTCTCCAATAATAGCCAGCCATAACCACCGGGGGCTCATAAACAGCACATAAGCTGTGGGATAACTCAATCACAAGTATACTGCCTCTGAACAACAAAGCTCCATTTTTAGCTTTAAAAAAAGAGAAGAAAAGCTGGTCCATGCTGTTTCCAGCCCAGTCTTGTGAATGGTGCATGCTATAGTGTTATCTCCAGCCCAAACCATTGAGGATCATCTTGCACAATTTCACTGTATCAGATTTACAGAAGAGGATCGCATATATGGAGGAAGGTTGTTTTTTTTATTTACGAACAAAGCTACTTCACTCTAGGAAATCCTTTACTCTAGTAACTGAGGCTGCAATGAAATTGCATAATTTATTGCTCCACAAAGTGGCTCACAACATAAATACACAGCCAAATAAAACCATTTAAAATATTCATTTAGAACACTAAAACCTAATCCCAGCACAGAAATTAACAATACAGCCATGAAAAAGGAATTGCAGTAGACTTCAACATCATCTCCATTCTATACTCTTGGCATAGAAAACATTGACGGCCTTTAGAAAAAAGATGGTCTTTGTGGCCAACTTAGAAGAGGCCTGCCTAGAATCCAAAGGGATCAAATTTCACTGTGTGGCCACTGCCAAGAAGGTCCTTGTGATAACAACCAAAGGCTCTCCAGACCAGGAGTAGTCAGTGTGGTGTCCTACAGAGGTGGTTGGGTTACAAATCCCACTATAACTGACTATATTGGCCATGATAACTAAAGTCCAACAACATCTGGAAGGCACCCCCAGCTTTGCACATGCAGGTGAAAGCAACCCCTTACTTTCTGAATTAAGGTTGATAAGCAATAGAACATGTAAGTCACAATGTTTTGTACGGCACAGGAAGTAAAGGAGCCGCTAAATGCATTAAAAGGAATATGAGAAATAAATTTATAGTTTATCCGTATTGTTCTATGCATGCCGAAGTGTAATCAGTTATGCTCTTTTATCATTCTTTTTAATATCTTCAACATTTTAATGTGAAAGCCCACAGCTTCAGAAACAGAGAAACTGGTTTGTTTGTTTTTAATAGAGCAGTGTGTCCTCTATACAGCCAACACACTTTTCTCAAACTGAAGAGCGAGTCCTTAGACGTGTTTCAGTGAAACGTCAGACTGAAGGCCTCAATTACATACCTGTTATTTCAAAAGTGATTGATAGAAGTGGTGCAGCACTAGCCCTCGATGTGCTCTGTGACTGACTTTCTGAAATAGCAGGGACAAAGACCGCCATGAATACAAGAGAACGGAGGGTTTTTAATACAGCCTAAGACAGAACGAGCTGCTTCAAATTACACAGCTTACACTGCAAGTATGGAGCATCTAACAGCTATAGTGGCTGAGTTTCCTTTGTTTGTTTGCCATTCCCTATTTCAAACTGTGCTGATCAGCACAGACTGGCAGAGAAGTGGGAGGTAGGGTGTGTGTGTGTGTGTGTGTGTGTGTGTGTGTGTGTGTGTGTGTGTGTTCCCCCTATGTGTATATGCAGGCCTGCCTGCCTGTATGTGAGTGAGAGAGCGAGCAGATGTGGGAAGGTCACATCACCTTTGAATAATACATAGAAATCTCAATACAGTTTACCCCTGTGATGTCCTCCTGCCTCCTACAGCTTTATAAACATAAGCTCAACTTTCTCTCTTTACTAGCTGAACCTCTAGGGAAGGTTACTGAGACAGAGCAGTTCAATAGTCTCCAGTTCTCCTAACACATTCTAACAAGAATAGCTTTGATGTCAGCCTATACTAAGAAAAGATGTTATGGACTACTGAAATCCTGATCCCCTTTGGAAATTTGTTGCTGGCTTTATTAACGTCTTTCTTTATGCAAGACTTACTGTCACCATCTAAATGGTATAAACATTTTGATTCTTCCTCATTGACTGGTTGATTGCCCTGTCCTCTCAGATGGTCTGCATTATAAAAACTATGCACTTCCATCATTATTAATGGGTCGAAATATGTACCACATGCAGAGCAAGAATGGTTTGATCTAAGTATCTGGATCAAAATCGGCACTTGGCTCTCTAGCCTTCTCAAGTAACACCTCCATGTGCACAGACCGTGTTCTGGGTCTCTAAAACATAATTCTTATTTGAAACAAGCTAAGGACACCTCTGTGGCTGTATTTCTTTAAAAGTCAATATGTACAGCCTAATGCCAGAATATATTGTGGGTGTTTCAGGTCGTTCGAAACTGTGGGCTAGGATGCATTTTATTCAAGTTTATTTGGGTTTTATGAATTGTTTTATACCATTAAAGAAGGGGTGGGAACTATATTGTTAAATTATACCATACAATTGCTTCACTTATTTAGAGAATGCCACTTACTTAAAGATACAATCCACTGGTTAAGTTCTACTGTGCAATTCCGCAAGTGCAAGTTATCAAGAGTTTTGTGAACTTGTAAAATTCCCATTTCAATGCTGGTATATACAGAGAAGGGAAAGTCTCTTTGTTTTTACAAGTTGTTAGAGAAAGATTAACATGATAGAATGCTGATTCCATGACAGGGTGGTCTATGGAGCCTTTTTCTTTTGCAATCTCCATGCCCATTGAACATTTCTTAGATTTCATAAATATACAGTAACCTTAAGGCTGCCTTCATCAACCTGATGTATTCCAGATGTTTTGGACAAGGACTCTCATCAGCCCCAGCCAGCATATCAATGTGGGCTGGGGCTCTAATCCAAAACTCTATGTGGAGCTACCTTGAAGATGGTCCAGAGGCTGCAGAATGCAGCTGCTAGGTTGGGAAGTGGGCAGCCCCGATGGGACCATGTGACACCAGTCCTGAAAGCTCTGTACTGGCTGCCAGTGACCTACTAGGCCGAATTCAAGGTGTTAGTACTAGCACATGAAATCTTGGAGGTGAGGCTGTGGTGGTGCTGCCACTGGGGGCCACCCAGTTAGTGCTGACCTGTGGCAGGGCCTTTTCAGTGGTGGTTCCCCAGTTGTAGAAGGCCCTCCCCTAGTGTGGTGTGCCTGTCTGTAACATGATTAATTTTCAGGAGGAATATGAAAACATTCCTATTTACCAAGCATTTGGCTGAAGAACGCTGTTCCTGGCAACCTTAAGATCATTGGACAGGAGAATGTTTCTAACTGCTTTTAGAAAGTCCTGACCTATAACTGCTTTCGGATACTTTTAACTGCAATTGCTTTTAGAATGTTTTAACTGTCTTAGAAAGTTTTTGCTGTGTTTCTGATGAAGGGGCGGCATATAAATCAATTCATTCAATAAATAAAACATCTGGAGAGGACAAGATTGGCACGGGCAGCCTTAAGTTGTGGGAGGCATGCAAAAAAGAGGGAGATCATAGCAACACACTGTTAAATGGAACATTGCCCACTATAAATGAGAAGAGGGGTTGTGAGACTCAAGAGATTTTTCAGGTAATATAAGAAGGGAATGTAAAGATAAACTTTTCATTTAAATGAGAAACTGAGCTACTGAAGAACTACAAAATGGATTTTGAAATAGAAATAGTTTTCTTCCTGATGACAATTATCACTTGACTGCTCTCATATATTTCACAAAGCTAGCATTGTCCTGGTCCCCCAATGCATATGGCTGCGGTAAACATAAGATACCACTGACCCCAAACGGTGTCTGGGTCACCAACCTGGAGCTGCATTGCATGACAGAATTAACTGTTTTTGCTGGCAAGATCCTTTATGCATGGTGAAGGAACTTGAGGGCAATCAAATAAGTAGAGTGTGTAGAATTCAGTGATAAAGCACATACGTTGTATGTGTCCTATGCCAGCCCCAGTTCCCTGGTTAAAGGGTCTCAGGTAACAGGTGTATGAAGCACTGAGTTACAAGATACACATCTTTGCTCATTGGATACTTGAAGCAGGTGAGTATTTGGTGCTGAACTAGCAATTCCTAACATTCAGTTGAGAAACGATGGCCAATTAAAGATGATGATGATGATGATGATGATGATGATGATGATAATAATAATAATAATAATAATAATAAACTTCACATTTGTATACACTTTCAATTGTTATTCATGCACATTATGTGGTTTTCATCCTGACAATAACCCAGTAAAGTAAGTTACTGTCACCTGTGTTGCAGGTGAGGGGACATAAGGCTGAGAATGGGTTGCCTAAGGCCACCTAGTACATTAACAGCAACGATGAGAATCAAACCGGAGAGACTCCCTGATTTGTGGCCCAGTCTTGTAGTCATTATGCTCCACATTTCCACGAATACCATAACTCAGAAAGCATTTATACCTTATAACTGAAATGTGATTTTAAGAGAACTGAAAACAGTAACGTTGGAAGGTTTAACATTTATGCTAATTCATTCGTTATTGTTTCAAACATACCTTCTTTTTCCTTAAGGGTATTTAAATAGGAGAGGAGATTTTCATTAGCTTGCACACAATATACCTCCCGAACCTGAATCCCACCTCCACACAGAGCTGTTTGATTTCCTCGACGTTTATCCTGTTGGCTTAGTAAAGGGTCAATGCGACATTCTGTCCATTCTGTGGTTCTCCATCCATACCTGAATCAAATAAATTGCCAATTGATAAAACTAGCAACTGAAACGCACGATAAAGCAATCAGAGTTAACGTCATAAGCAAAGTGTCTTAACATTTTGGCTTTCGTTATCAGCAGGGAAGCAATCCAAAGGTTTATTTTTTTATTAGCTAAAATGGTTCAGATACAGACTACATTAGTTAAATTTAAAGGTAAAGGTAAAGGTACCCCTGCCCATACGGGTCAGTCTTGTCAGACTCTAGGGTTGTGCGCTCATCTCACTCTATAGACTGGGAGCCAGCGCTGTCCGCAGACACTTCCGGGTCACGTGGCCAGCGTGACAAGCTGCATCTGGCGAGCCAGCGCAGCACATGGAACGCCGTTTACCTTCCCGCTGGTAAGCGGTCCCTATTTATCTACTTGCACCCAGGGGTGCTTTCGAACTGCTAGGTTGGCAGGCGCTGGGACCGAACGACGGGAGCGCACCCCGCCGCGGGGATTCGAACCGCCAACCATGCGATCGGCAAGTCCTAGGCACTGTGGTTTTACCCACAGCGCCACCCGCGTCCCCTTAGTTAAATTTAGGTCCCTTTAAAATCAGCAATACAAGCTTGTCATGGCTTAGGTCCCACTGGTTTCAATGGGAATGATGTGAAACTAAGTAAGGCTACAATCCTATACCGCTTACCTAGAGATCAAGGGGCATTAAGGCTATAGCACTATTAGTCTGGATGCAACCCAGCATTCCAGGTTAGAGAGGAGTGCTTTATTTACACTAAATGACAGATAATTATTGAAAGAATGAATAGATTTATTTATGTATTACAACCGACAGGCAGATTGCTGCATGAATGGAGGCAAAACGGAGTGCCTGGGTAAGCTGCCACAACAATCTGAAGCTAAAACAATGCAATGAAAACACAAGGAAATCCAAGATAAACACATATACATTGAAAATGTTGCATGCAGGGAAGGGAATTAGAAACTTTCAGTTTCCCTTTGATAAGAAACAGAAAAGTTTATCATGCATAGCTATAGTTTTTGCTCCCTATTCACTTCTGCTTCGCATATATATATATATATATATATATATATATATATATATATATATATTTCATTCCTTCATTGTCAAGATGATGGTGGTTTCTCTGGAATGCACAGGCCTCCCTGCTGAGCAATGATGAATGATCAGAAGCTGTGAGCTTTCCAATCAGCCCAGTGCACAGAGAAAAAAGATCTGATACAGAGTTAAAAATCTCAATCAGCCTTATGAAGCGAAAGAAATGTCACAAGACGCTCCACTCAACCAGCGCTTTAAGCAGATATCAAGGGAACCATTTCTACAGGCCACAGGAGATGGAGAATGATATTTCTTTTCTTCCGAGAAGAATGACAATGCCCCACAATCAAAGACAGGAAAGCAAAATAACACAACATCAAAAATAGCTTTGCTAAGACCGCAATCCTGTACTATACACACTAACCAGGGAGTTTAAAGGGGCTTACTTCTGAGTAGGCATACATACTATTGCACTCTGCGATTCCTTCCCAGAAAATGAAAGAGAAGATTAAACGTGGGAGGAGGGGAGGGAACCCAGACAGTTCCCTATGTTCATGTGCTAATATTAATCTCAATTAGAAGCTGCACATTAAAGAAATCGTTTGAATCTAAACTGCTTACTGCCACGTCTTCTGGGCTCTAAGCAGGACTAATTTATTTACTGCTACTTTTAGATCTTTCCCCTACTGACCAGTTGCTGAAGACATCAGGATGCTCAAGGAATATTTATCAGCCTTGCACACAGAATGGGTCTTTTATCCCTCTGTGTGTAGAATACTTCAGAGACTGAGAATTTGCTGCAAAAAATATTCTGTGGAAAATACTGCTCTTGTCCAGCAATTACACTGATTTACTCCCAAAATGAAACTCTGGTGCCACCTTGCTGAGATGGATACCAGTTGGCAATACATTGAAGATAAGGCAACTAATGCCCCTCTCCCATATAAAAACTGGAATTTCTTTCTAAATTATGGGCATACTCATTTCCTAGAGCCAGTGGATATCCCTATCTATATCTATATACACAATAAAAAGTGAGTGTGGATAAAAACATAGCTGTTGCTTATCTCTTGTGAGCCCTCTCTTGCCACTGGCTGAACTGCAGTGATGTTCCACTTGTGAAATTCTGTGTTCCATTGGAAACATGATCTTGAGTACTTTTGGTTCACTGGCTTCATCCATTACACAGGGTAGTATATTTTTTAGATACCTCCATAACAATAACCTCATGGTGTCTGCTCTTAAGTTTTAATTTAACTGCAGCTTTTAAAACTCTTCCTGCCCCACTACAGTAAACACATTATGAACCAGAATTACATTTGAAAGTGAAATCTTGCAAGGACTATTCAAAAAATTTGAAAGAAAGAACTAGAGCCCACAAGAAGGGTGATCACAATATTGCAAAACTACTGATTTCCAAGAATGACAAAGAACGCTTTTAAGGTGGCAGGCCCAAAGGAACCTCTTTTTCGTCTATTTACCAGGACCCAAAATGGTTTTATTGTACATAATTCAAGATGCATTTGGAGGTGGCAAAAATAAAGCTCTTCTCCAAGTGCTGCTATCAGCACAACTGCTGGCAACAGCAATTCCTTGAAAAACCAAAATCTCCTTCCCAGGGTTAAAAAAAATGCCTTATAAAATGTTGGAATCCTTGTAAATTCTTGTAAATGCCCCGCATGTGAATGTGGTAGCTCTATTTTGGATAACTGTGAATATTTGCTTCCTTTCACCCTAAAAGAATGAGCTTGACTGACCAACTAAGGTATGGGGCCTTCTAATCTGTACCGAACTCTTACGCACACCCCAGTAGAAAACCAGAAACTATTTCCATATTAGTTGAAGCAAGCCTGATACATGTTAGTCTGGTGGCATAGAAGCTTCAGTAGTATTGTTCCTACCTGCACCAATGGGTAATGGGAGAAGGCAAGGGCTATGTGACTGGAGCTCACACTGGAGCTCTGACCCATGCCATGGTAACCCTACAGAAAGAATGGGCTCCTTCCATTACTATTTATTTATCTGAAATGTAACCCTGGGCTTCACACATCACCCCACTAATGTAAAATAGAGGGCCCCTGAAGCAGCTCCCAGGCTGCAAGAATAACATGAGTCCCAGGCATACTCATTGCTGAAGGTCTAGGACATGTCAATACTTACGTGATACACGGAGCCACCCCATCTCCTTGAGATGTGCACTGTTCCATTTCTTCTAGCTCTGGACACTCGTTTTCACTGCCAATAGGAAGCTGCTTAATGGTCCGTGTTCTTGTACGATTTCCTTTAGGGGATGTCAAATCAAAGCATGTTTTGGAACATGGACTCCATTCAGACCATTCTGACACCTGGCATTCCTTAGTGATCACACAGGACTGGAAGGTAATTGGTAGCGTCTCTTGTTGGCAAAAGCTGTAAAAGAGCATTAAGGTACTCAGAAAATGTATGCATTTATTAATTTTTATGACTGCATGATACACACTGCACAATAAAATGTGCCTTCTTATACCCATATCTTCTGGGAAGTGATTTCTGCTTCATGAAGCAGACATTTCTGCACCTTGTTCTAGAAATTTAGATGGCCAAGAATTAGAGGAGAGGCTTCTTTAATCTGTTTGTACTAAGATAACTAACTTGTTAATACTTTAGATTATTTATGCTGGATCCAATACGAAAGATTGTATTAAGAGCCATATTAAATTACAGTAATGAGCAAGTCAGAATGTAGTTATTTCTAAAATTATAATTGCCAAGCTGATAATTAAAAGTGTGTGTATGTATAGTAACGTGCCTTTAACTATGTATCTGTGACAATTCATTTCCAATTAAGAAAAGTCATCTTAGTACACTGCCTAATTGATGTCAACAAATGGTTTACAATTCTATTAGCCTTTTATATGGGGCAGAGCTGATTAATATTCTCATTTGAAATCCAGTTAATTTTTACATCCATGGCATAAAATACTTGCAAGCAGTTTCATCCCTCATAGTTGACCTACTGCCAATATTCAGAGACATTAGGTCCCATCCCTTCTAGAAGTGGATGGGTAGGCAAAACTTCTCCACCTTCTAGAAGAGGCACATTTCATGTTCAGCATGGGAGGAAGAAGGTCCCTGGTCAACAACTGTCTGCTGCTGGGTGGAATCACAAGGGCAGGGCAGATCAGAGGCCATGTCACTTCCTGTTAGCAGTCTGAAAGGAAGCCGAATTCGGGAAAGAGCCAACATTTAATTAATCCATTCATTAATTAGTTTTTGCTTATCCACCAGCCAATATGGAGGACATTTCTACTTTCCTTTCCTCAGGAAACTGGGTAGCTGCCAGTTGATGGAAAGGAATTGTACTAAATCTCTTGGCTGCCAAATGCAGCAGCCTAAGTCCTTTTTTTTGCTTTCCTCTTAGCAAAAGTGTTCTTTCTTTATCAGCACATGGACCAGCTGATTAGATGATGGCTGCTGTCCTTTTCTTAACCCAATTATTGACTCCTGGGCACTTGGCAGAAATGACAGTGCAGAGGGGAAGCTAAGCAGAGAAAGGGCCTCCGATACCACTTCCCAAACTAGAGGGTGCTTAATGGGCTTGTGGGTCGGGGGAGGGGGGAGGAAGTGCCACCAAATGTAAGACCCGGAAAAGCCTCCCTTTGACAACACAGAGAAAGGGTATTGTGATAGGGCACAGAGGCCAATATCCAATGGGGATTGCTTCTAGCTCCATCCTGGGTTGTTAGTTATTAGGTAGTGCAAGCAGTTCATGCTGTCCTTTGCCTTTAAATTGCTTTTCCTCTCACTATTGCGCAACATATGGGCTGGGTCTCCTGTGTCATCCTTTCTTTCTCTCTCGCTCTTTCTTATTGGCTCTCCATTGTGGATGGTATTACACTTCAGTGTGATATGCTTAACTGACATTAAGGCCTATCACTAGAACTGCACAAAATGTTAACTGTCAATCACTAGTCAAATGAGATTAATTTTTTTTTTTAAAAAAAAGGACCCACTATTGTTCCCTGCAGAAAAAAGTGGTGGTAATAGATATGCACAAATAGAGGCAACGATTTCTGACATATGAATAGTGCCAAATGAGCCTGCGTTCATCACACAAATATATTTCACAGTTCAGATAACCAACAGCTGCTATGACAGCTTCCTCATGCAGCAAGGACTGCAGAAATCACTGTGAATACACATACAGCCTCACCCTTATAGCTATATGTGAAATCAATCGATAATTCAGAGGCAAATGAAAAATTATTGTGGCGTCTTAGACCACATTCACCCCATACATTTAAAGCACTACGATACCACTTTAAATGGTTATGGCTTCCCTCAAAAGAATTCTGTGAGCAGTAGTTTTTGTTAAGGGTACTGAGAGTTGTTAGGAGACCACTATTCACCTCCCAGAATTACAATTCCCAGAGGTCCCTGGGAAGGAGGATTGACTAAACCACTCTGGAAATTGTAGCTCTGGGAAGGGAATAGGAGTTTCCCAACAACTCTCAGCATGATTAACAAACTATCATACCCAGAATTCCTTTGGGTATCATAGTACAGTGGTACCTCGGTTTAAGAACAACACTGTTTACAAACTATTTGGTTTATGAACTCTGCAAAACTGGAAGTGGTGTCCCGGTTTGCGTACTTTACCTCGGTCTAAGAACAGAAGCCGAATGGTGGAAGGGCACCGGCGGTGGGAGGCCTCATTAGGGAAAGCGCGCCTCGGTTTAAGAATGGCTTCGGTTTAAGAATGGACTTCCGGAACAGATTAAGTTTGTAAACTGAGGTACCACTGTACTTTAAATGTATGTTTTAAATGTGGTCTTTGAGGTTCAGCCTTCCACAACCTGGCGACCTCCAGATTTTTTAGGGTACAATGTTCATCACTACTGACCATTGGCCATGCTTGATGAGGGCTGATGGGAAATGTAGTCCAATAACATCTGGAGGGCACTAAATTGAGGGACACTGATCTGGATTATGGGTCATTCATCAGCTTTCATTGCCAGCAGATGCATCAGACAGCCTGGGACAAGCATGTGTGTGTGTATATACATATACATACATATATGTATATATATACATATATGTATATATATGTATATACATACATATACATACAGAGAGAGAGAGTGATGAACTGATGAACAATGGGTTAACAAAGTGAAAATGGAAAATAACATGACACCTGAATCCAAGCTCAGATGAAGCTGACATGCTGTTGATTTTGAAGGAAGAAAGAGATGAAAGAAATTACAGAGTTCCTGGGATTAATTTCCTAGAGAATAGTTAAGGGGAATCCAGGAAGAATGCATTACAATTACTAGGGAACTCATTCCTATTTTATTACAAGCAGTGCTTTTTTCTGGGGGGGGGGGGTACTCAGGGGTATGCATACCCCTAAACATTTTGTGAATCTAAGTTTGGTCTTATTGATGGGCAGTATTTCAAAAAGAGTAGGGAAATGAGAGTACCCCTAAACATTTTTTTTAGAAAAAAAGGACTGATTACAAGCAACAGTATATACTGATGAAGAACACATATTGTCACATTTGTCAAAACTGCTGTTATTTAATAGAGGGGGGGACCCAAACTTATTTACTACTATTTATTTACATAACAGCATTTCACACTGCTTATATGTTGATAAATATGTGTAAGAATAATGAATTGACACTCAAAAACATTTCTTAGAGCTGCAGTCCTTGACTAGGAAGTAAGCCCAATGGAAAAGTATGAGACTTATCCTGCGTAAACATTCACAGGGCTACATTTTACCCTTTTGCTTTTGAAGGTACTCAGACATGTAGCAGTTACAAGTAAGGAGGTGAAAAATGCTTTATATGTATTGTCATGTTGACTGGCTGCAAAACTGGGGAGCATCTTGGTGGTAAGGAGGGAAAATGAACAGGTGCAAACTTTGCCCCACATATGTCATTTTTACAATCTCCACTGCTGCCTAGCACCATTTCCTCAGTATTTCCTGCCTGAAAAATTCCAGAATGAGGGTGGCTATTGTGAAAAAGGCAGAGGATGTAGTTTCATGGAAACTTTTGCCATGCTATTCTCAAAGTTTGGGTACAGTAAATATCATTTCACCTTTATTTAAATCCAGATTCTGCACTATTCTAGCAATGAACTGAAGAACCAAATGACCTATAGATCAGTGCTTGCTGGGGGAAAGGAGACATTATGCGCAGGAATGCATAGCACAAGGCATAGCTGTACTTCATGTGGCGCTCACTTTAGAAAGTGTAAGCTTCCTAAATTGGCTCTAGATTCCCTACCAAGAAGTAAAATGCAAACATTAACTTCCAGCCTGCTTTTAGTGGTGGATGCAGCTTTTCACTTAACGTGAATACCATGGGGTGAACTGAGACAATGATAATTGCCTAGGGAGAAATTGGAGCTGATGGCAAGTGTCAAATATCACCATCAGGTAAAAGGCTGCCAGAATTATAGCATGTTGTAGACAGATAACCCAAGTCTGACTCTCAAAAACCAAAGTGAAACTTACAGCGCTGAGTTAGCTCAAAAGGTTCCCATTAACCAAACCATGTGCTTCAATAATATATTAATGGAAATAATGTATGAATAATACATTATTCCCATTAACCAAACCATGTGCTTCAAACCAATAAAGATACTAACATATATAATGGGGAAACGTGTACAGCAAGTCCAAACCATTTCATCCTGAGTTATGATGGATTACCATATGCAAAGCTGTCTGCATGGTGGTGACCACAGATACATATGGAAAAGGGTTAAAATGCTAATTTGAAAAGAAAAGTCTGTCCTAATAGAATTTCCCATTACTCGGTCTGATGGCTAAATAGTATTAGAAACTATACTGAGTGTTGTTCTGGAAATCCAACGTAACATCAAAGGAAGGGTAAGGGGTTTGCATCATCAAGTAGTAGAAACCGGATAGAGGATGACCTAAAAAACATACTAAGAAAAGGTTTATCAAAATATGACTTCAGGGCAACAGTCATTGAATCATGTGCTCTCCTGAAACCTATTAGGCTTCAGCTGCTTGTTTCAAAATACTGGTTTTTAGCCATGGCCAGACTGCTCTCTACAGCAAATACTCATGTGTCAGGGCTGGTATTTAGTAGGAAAATATCATTTGCCACATCCACATGCAATGCCTCTCCTTCCCTCTTCTGCTGAGCACCAAGAGAAGCCAGGGAATATGTGGAAGGAGACCATACTATGGACTTTCTCTAAGCCAGTGTTTATCCAGTTTCCTGGGGGCTGTTACAGCTGTATAGAGCTCTTTCTGGGTGGAATGGTGCTCCAAGCTGCTCCCACATAAGTGGTAACAAAAGGCCCAGGCTTTGTTTTTTTAAAAAAAAAAAACCTTCACTCTGTAGAGTACAGTGGTACCTCAGGTTGCATACGCTTCGGGTTACATATGCTTCAGGTTACAGACTCCGCTAACCCAGAAATAGTGCTTCAAGTTAAGAACTTTGCTTCAGGATGAGAACAGAAATTGGGCTCCGGCGGCGTGGCAGCAGCAGGAGGCCCCATTAGCTAAAGTGGTGCTTCAGGTTAAGACCTCCGGAATGAATTAAGTACTTAACCTGAGGTACCACTGTACTCCCCTGGCTTAACTTCCCCTCACTCTCAAACGTATTGCCTTTTTATGCTGGAGCTTCTTGTCATTTTACCCTTTTTTTGGCATTTCCCCCCATTACTTTTTATTCCCAGCACACTAGAACTGTTAACATTTATTTCCCCCTACTTGATTTCCCTTTTGATTACATACTGACTCCTCCATTGTTCTGGAATGAATAACGTAACTAAATTCAGCAGGGAGAATGCTGCCAACATAATCTCTGGGTACATGTCAGAAATGAAACAATTGAATGCTGAGTTGTTATTTCCAGCTTTAAAATGAAAGGGGGTGGGGAACCCACCTCCTACATACAAAGAGCACAATAATTCCAGGTTAAATAAGTAACAGCAGCTTTCACACTAGTAATGCAAGACTGTTCAGCTGTAGACCATTAACTCTACAGGATGAGGGGGTTCCACATTCCTGAGGGCTTGGGGGTTTCATATTCTACAGCTGTCTCTAGGGAACTACTCTACGCTGTTTATTCCTTTATTGTAGGCAGCATTTCTCTGCTTTAATTCTCCTCCTTTTAGTGTCCCATATAGCCTGAGCATTCATAAACATGATTTTCATTTTCCATTGGAAATTATTTTGTTTCAAAAGAAAAAGGAAATAAAACAAATTACTTTTTTTTCACTGAGTGCAGTCCACACTGCATATGTTTGGTCATTCAAGAGTATCTGTATGCTTTAAAGAAAAAGAAAAAAATAACACAAAGTTCCATCTCTTTTGGCAGCAACCTGGTAATTTTAGTACAGGGTCCAGCACTACCAAGCAGGGGTCATGAAGCACAGATGTATTCCCCAGCCTGTGCTCCTTTCACAGCTCATAACTGGAATCCTGTACTGAAAGGTGCCCCATCTTAGAAGAAGCAAGATGGGGCTGGACAACACGGCTAGTTGTGGCGTAGTGCCGAAAACCATGAGTGGAAGCCCACAAATCCCAAATTTCAGCTCTTCTCTCTGCCATAAACCTATTAGGCAAGTGACTCAGACTCTTGATGCAAATATGAAATATGGAGATAATATTGGCCACCTTATGGGGTGGTTGTAAGATTTACACAGATAAAAAGTCCATAAAATGCTATGAACCTTCTAAGGCATTACGGTATATAAATTAAGAAATACAAGGGAGGCTCACGAAAATTTGTGGGAAATTGTGGAGAGGGTGGTTAGGAGTTCTCCCCCCATGTAGGCCTCCAGGATGTCTCTATACACATCTGGTGCGCAGGCTGAAACACTACCTGGCCACAGACTGTCTCGCCAGAGTGGTGCATGCTCTAGTTATCTCCTGCTTGGATTACTGCAATGCGCTCTACGTGGAGCTACCTTTGAAGGTGACCCAGAAACTACAACTAATCCAGAATGTCGCAGCCAGACTGGTGACTGGGAGTGGCTGCCAAGACCATATTACACCAGTCCTTAAAGATCTATATTGGCTCCCAGTACATTTCCAAGCACAATTCAAAGTGTTGGTGCTGACCTTTAAAGCCCTAAACGGCCTCAGCCCAGTATACTTGAAGGAGCGTCTCCACCCCCATCATTCTGCCCAGACACTGAGGTCCAGTGCCGAGGGTCTTCTGGCAGTTCCCTGCCTGCAAGAAGTGAGGTTACAGGGAACCAGGCAGAGGGCCTTCTCGGTAGGACCGCCCGCCCTGTGGAACACCCTCCCATCACATGTCAAGGAAATAAACAACTATCTGACTTTTAGAAGGCAGCTGAAGGCAGCCTTATTTAGGGAATTTTTTTGTGTTTGAAGTTTTATTCTGATTTTGGTGTTCTGTTGGGAGCCACCCAGAGTGGCTGGGGTAGCCCAGCCAGATGGGCAGGGTATAAATAATAAAATGATGATGATGATGTGTTACAACTGCCAGATTCAGGAGACTTCATTCTCTCTCAATCTGTTTCTCAAAACCGGGATAAGAAAATCCACACCTGTGGCCAATTTTTGCCTTCACTCTCTGTTTAAATGGATCGCTGTGAGGTCTGTAATGAAAACAGACCATGCCTTCAGATACTCGCCTTGTCATAGCTATTGATCAGGCTGAAATATCCCTCAAACCAATCTGGAAACAAGACTGGGCACCTTAATTACCACAGGCAAGGGATGAAATACGTTCCAGTGCCACTTTCCGGGTATCAGCAAATGGATATATTGCAGCAGGTCAAAGGGAATGGTTTTACAAATATGGACATAACTGCTTCCAAGACTGGGCATTGCCATTCTTTATTTTGCATTCCGACATTTGTATATGGAAGCTGCTTTACACTGAGCCCCTATCTCTGGTCCACCTAGCTAAATATTGGCAACAACTCTCCAGCTTCTCTTTCCCAGTTCACCACCATCCCTGGAGAGAGAGGGCTTTGTTACCTGCCGCTAACTATCTATGCTACAGGATGTCCCTTTGTGCTCCAGCTAACACCTGGGACTGGCCCTGCCTCCCTCTGCACTGCTCCAGAGTGTGACTTAGGCTGCAACATCCATATATTTAAAACACTATGATACCATTTTAAACAGCCATGGCTTCCACCAAAGAACTCTTGGGAGCTGCAGTTTGTCGAAGGTGCTGTAAGTCATTAAGAGACTCCTATTCCCAGGGAGCTGAGGGCTGTCAGAGGAGAGCATTTTGAGGCTTGTTTGCTTGTTTGTTTTGCAATCAAGCAGCATATAATTTGTACAAAATAATAAATAAAATATTCCCATGCCAGAGCTACAATACCCAGATTTCTCTGAAACAAGGGATTGATTGTTAAACTACTCTGAAAACTGTAGTTCTGGGAGGAGAATAGGAGTCTCCTAACAACTCTCAGCGCCCTTAAGAAACTACAGCTCCCAGAACTCTCTGGGAGAAGCCATGACTGTTTAAAGTGGTTTCATGGTGCTTTAAATGTATGGTGCAAATGTGGCCTAAGTCACATTCTTCAGCAGTGCAAAGGGAGGCAGGGAACAACCATTGATGAAAAGTATTTGATTTACCAATCAACTATAAACTGTCCCGTAACCAATGAGAAAACTGGCACATCTACTTATGCACTATTTAAAAATACCCTTAAGAGAACTATGTTTGAGACATAAGCAAATTATTGCCATCAGTCATTCAGTGGGAGAAGAATCATAGAACTGTAGAGTTGGATGGGACTCCAAGGGCAATCTAGCCCAACCCTGTGAAATGCAGGAATCTCAGTATCTGACATATAAGGCCGAAACAAGAACAATTCTAGGAAAATGCTGGCCCTTTTAAATCTGCTGGATTTGCATTGGCGTTCATAGAACCATATGAATGCTGCTTCAAAAGAAAACTTTGCCAGATGCTTCTGTGAAAGAACTAATTCTTCGTTCCTATGCATTAGTTTGCAGAGTCTTCTTGTGGCCCGTTATCTTTCAGGTAATGTGGGTTGGTATGCCCTGAAAGCTACAGCTTCACTAGATTTTAAAAAAATGGTCTCAGTAGTAGAACATCTGCTTTGCATGCAGAAGGTCCCTGGTTCATTTGCCACCATCTCCAGGTAGGATTAGGAATGCCCCGTTTGAGAGAGCTGTTGCCACTCAACGTCAACAGTACGGAGCTAGATAGACCAATGGTGTGACTTGGAAGCATAAGGCAGCTTCCTGTGTTCCTACACTACTATTCTGTGTCTTTGGCCACACTCTTACACAAAATCTAGGTAAACATAACTCACGATGCAACTTCATTCCTCCTGTGCCATGTCCTATGTCCACTGCAGACAGCCAGTGATATGAGGCTGGGGGGAAGCACTGCACAGAACAATTGTGCCACATCACACATAGTGTTTATCTAAAGAGGAGGGAAAGAAACAAAGAGCAACAGCAACCCCGTGTCTCTCAAAACATCTGGTTGAGTCCTCTGTGGCTGGGTGTTTCTGGTTCAGAGCAGTGACATCATAAAGACATGGATGTTCCTTGAGCCCTGCGAACCTTGTATCAAGGGAGGCTTGTGAAAGAAAGCTCATTTGTACTTCCTCCGTGACAAGTGTCACAACATTTGCAAGGAGATGAGCATGAGTAATTTATTTTGACCGTTTCATAATGTATATTGTTGCCAAGCCTCTCTTAGAACATTAGAGCATAGTGGATTGTTGTAAGCGAACAGCAAAACCTCTGTTATGCATTTCCAGTTCGAGAACTGACTGAATGACCACTTTTAAAATGTTTTCCAATGGTGCTCGATGCAAGTTAAATCAGTACAAAAGAATACCAAGTAGAGCAAAATAAAAAGGGGTAAGGATGCAATCTTTCAACATGCTGAGCACAAGAGTGCAGACTGAAATTTAAGGCTGAGGTTTTAAACCCTACTAATCAGATGTTCAATTGAACACTATGTTATCTCCAATCAACTGTGGGTAAGATTGATGGGTAAGCATTACAGTAAAGAGGAAAATGGAGCATGTAAATATATAAATCTCCACATCAAGTTCATGGGGCATTCATTTGAACATGAACGCTTATTCAAACTAAGCATGTAAAATCTTATCCAGATAAGTGAATTTCTGATCTCACAGGTTTTTTCCATTTATAATTGAGGGTTTCGCATATCCCCATTTGAAAATATATCTTTGGGAGAAGAAATGGCTAAGGAGTAAACCCTCCACAAACCCAGAGGGGAGTCACTAAGACAGTTGGATGGTGCATTGTATGCCTCCTTTTGGCAACTCCTGCAGCCAAGCTGGTGCCAAATGTATTGCTCTGCTTTCCTTTGGACCACATCAGTGAGGCCGAGAGGAGGGTCTTGTCATCTGGGCAGCCCAGGACCTCCATACTGACTGCCCAGGTTTGCACCCTGGAGAGGTCATTTTGGTGCTGCTAACACACCAAAAGCAACACAGGCAACAGCGGTTATGAGTTATCGGTCTCTGCAGCCACAGCAGGCGCTGTGATTCTCCAGCGGTTTGACTTCACCCCTGGAGGCACACTCCATTATCTCTCAAGACAGATGGATGCCGCCAACAACAACAACAACAACAATTTCCTTGCCCAAATTAGTAATGAAAAACAAAACTCTATCTCATTCACAAAAGTTAACTGATTGTATACCCAAACATGCTATAAGGAAAAGGGCGTGCAAAATTGGAAAAGACAATACTGAGAATTTTCTGCCCAGGTTTTGCACCTGCATTTTCAAGAATTCTAAGTGCAGCTTATTTTTCCACTCCCAAACATAAGAGCAAAACAAAGGCAGTGGGGGAGGGGGGTGATATGTATATCTCAAAGTGCAACTTGTATGCTTTATTGCATAGTGAACATGATTGCTGGGTCCAACATTTCAACTCTCACAGGGGCCTCTATTCATTCTGCAATAAAGGCACGAAGGACACTTTGATTTACATAGTTCACCATCTCTCTACCTTGCTGTGCAGATTTGTCTAGGGAATTTGGTCAAGTTGAGTCTGCATGATGGCCTTCCAAAACAATTTCCTCTTTAAGATCTGTAATTTGTATATCCATTCTTAATTGACATTTCAAAACACTGCGACTTCTACTGAAGTGATTAGTCCGTTGTCCTATATGCTACAATGATTTACAGGTTTCAACTCTCTGCAGTTTGCACAGCATTCCACTGGCATTGTGCATCCTGGTCACTATCATTCTCATCTAAACCCTGGACACCAAATAAAATGTACAACAAGAGCCATACTTTAAATCGAGTAAAGGCTGAAGGGACAGCAACACTGGTTTACCCACTAGCGTTCTCCCACAGGTACTCACCCCCACCCCCAATTTCCCCTCTAGCCACTCCCACTGGCCTTGATTCATGCATGGGAGGTTGCCACCAAGCTTTAAAAGGGGAGAACTTTAAAAAGAGATACATCCAACCCCCAATTTGCACAGGAGCTGCGTCCGTGGTCCCTGTGCACATCAGCAGAGTCCACATAAGCCTGCATTCACCCTGTTATGCCCCGCCCCCATCCTGCCCTCTCCTAGGTCCAAAATGACCTGTACGTCAATGGAACACACTCAAAATCCTCACTGCCTGTAGAGGATTAAGTTGAGGAAAAACAGGATTACCTCAAGGCAACAGTCTTCCCATTCCTGTGAGTGCACATCACCAGCCTCGTCTGGTATCCAATCTGTATGTCCCAATATTTGTTCTCCTGTCTGTTCTGTCTGTTACGGTTCCTTTTCTTCTTCAGAAGCTCACGGGCTTCCGGATCCCTTATCGCTTTCTCCTTGTCCTTTTCCTTTTCTTTGTTCTTCCCTCGTTTCCTCGCTTGCCTTATGTGACGGGTATGGGGCACCGAACAGGAACTCCAGGGCCCCACGTTCAGGCTGTACATGCTTTCCTCAGCGCTGCATGGAGATGAGTTGCAAACCTGGAACTCAGTCAGGTTAGCACAGGCAGAGCCTCCGTATTGGGGTGGGGCAACAATGTGTCGGACGCGATGCATCAGCCCTTTGCCGCAGGTCTTGGAGCACTCTGACCAAGCCGAGAATTCGGACACGATACAGTCCTGCCGGCAAGGGATGAGGCATCCCTGTTCTAGCTGAGGCTTCGGCTCAAAGTACTCACATATAGTGTCCTCAGCAACAACACCATTCGATTTCTGGACACAGGTTATGTGTCTCCTCTGAATCCCTTCTTCCCCTCGGACGCACTCCGCGAGTTTCTCGACGCTCCTTGAAAGAACTGGCTGGCACGGATTCCAGTCGCCCAGCTGCCAGTCGTATAGCTCCTTGTGCCGGTCACAAACCCGGAAGCAGTTCTGCTGGTTGTCTGGCCTCTCTGCCTGCCTGCAGTTCGTGACCAGCGTGGTCCATCCTTCCACGTGGGCACACCAGACCGCTCGGGTTTGGATGCCTCCTGGGCCGCATTCATCTCCCATGCACCTGCCCCATGGACCTGGGAAAACAAAGAGGGGAGGGGAGATTGAAATATCTGGCATTCCAAATGCTGTTTCTTCATTAAGACGCAAGTAGGAAGACGACCAAGTTCAGGTTCAATATATGCCAGACTCTCTACATCGTTAAAATTAATGAGGGATAGCTGTTGGTGTCACTTCACATACCATGCAGACTGTGGAAAAGCACACAACAATAGTTCTGTGCCACGTTTTTCTCATCTTTCCGCAGATTGGGAATGTATTTGGATTTTGTTTCATGCAGTATAAATATCTGAACTCCTGGCATTCTTCTGAGAGAGGTCATGTTATCAAAATTTAAAGAATTAATGTGGCCTTAGTGATTTCTGCTCTCATGTTACATGTGGAATTTTGCATACATTTCCTATTAAGTTCTCCCTCCTTTAGTGATCTACCCAGTGCTAGAAAATGGTATAAAGCAGTAGCATGAACTGAGAAGTGAACCATATGATACACATATTTTGGGTGGGATGGGTGGCAACTGCCCAGGTCTTACACATGGAGAAGTCCACATCAACGATGACCAATAATGACCATAAAGCATTGCCACATTGCTGCTAACTCCCCATCCCAGAACCCCACTAACAGGAGTTGCATAAGCAAACCTAATGTGGAAAATCACAAAACAAACATGCGGGGAGGGGGTGCGCAATGTAACTTTGCCACAAATTGCCTAAATTAAACACACCGCAGAAATGCAAATTGTCAGTGTTGGATTATGAATCAACAATTAGACTTGTTTTTTTAAGTAGGATACTTTCGCACCTCAACAAAAACTGTCGCTGGCCCCTTTCTTCCTCCTTTCTGCCTTTGTTGGGGAAGAATCAAATGGTGGGGCCAGTAAGCTTGCTTGAGAGAGGTTAATTCCAAATTAACTCTAGCATCAGTTGCTTCTGACATGATTCAGATCCTCCCTAGGTTCCTCTCAGCCATCAGCAAGTGGCTGCAGCCCTTGCCTATGTGTTTAACTTTAGAGTGGCTGAAGACAAGTAACAAAATAGGCCTGCTTATCAGTCTGCAACCACTTAGGACTTGGGCACAGCAGAAGTGGGAGCTTGAGTTGCTCTTTTTGTACTAGTCCTGCCCCATTTTGTAGATACTACATTATATCTCCATGGAGTCTTTAAGATACTGTCAAAAGAAAATAAATTTAGTTTCATAGCATCTGGAAAGGATGCAGAAGCTTACCCAAGCTTACCCAAATGTTTCTTCCAGTTTCTCTGTCCCCTGTGAGCTTAAGCATTTCATTAACTTCTGAAGCTTTAGAGACAGTTTGCAGCATGGACATGGTTGAAGCTTTTCCAAATGTTGTCATAGCTTCCTTTTTATCTCAATCTGGCCTTTTCAACTTGTGAAAGCAAAAGAGCAACCTCCAAATTATTTATTTTAAAAAATAAATTACCATCAACAATCCTGCAGTCAAGACTGTCATCTGTTCTCTCTACAGAGAGACAGCACGTGAGAAATTCCTATTCATAATCTCACATCTGAATGAGCTACCAATAAAAGTTGGGGAGCATAAGACGAGATAGAATTTACAACAATCCTGATACAGTTTTTCAATTGTGTGTAAATGATTTCTTTAAACTTGTTATTTGGTGTTTACATTAATTGACATTAAAAAAAAGATTCCCATATGCAGAAGCCAGAAGTACTGAAGGAAAGCTATACAACGCAAGTGAATCCTATATAAATTTTTTTGGTCTTTCAATTTTACAAACATAAATTCTTCACATACTGCTTCTGATGCCAAATATAGATAGGCCTTTAAAGGATTATGTGCATATGGTTTTGGAGTAAGTTTTGTTTTTAACACCGGGGTGTGTGTGTGTGACATTGACGCATGGTAAAGTGAAAAGGAAGGTGAATCTCAAGCAAGATTTCAGCCCATTGGTCCCCCAAAGCCTTAAAATGGGCAGAGTCAGTAATATGGAGTCTAAAATACTGCATACCCTGCCTTAATTAGATGCGAGGGGGCAGGAGGAGGAGCGAGATATAAACCCATGGCTGCAGTTGACTGCTTTAATTTATTCTGTTTTTAAGGGGGGGGGATCAGTATTTAACAGAGTCAAAAACATCATTATTGCGAAGTTAACTTGAGTCCAAAAAGCTTATGGCACACAGAATGTGTTAAGTCTCTAAGGCAGGGGTCAGCAAACTTTTTCAGCAGGGGGCTGGTCCACTGTCCCTCAGACCTTGTGGTGGGACAGTATATTTTGGAAAAAAATGAACGAATTCCTATGCTCCACAAATAACCCAGAGATGCATTTTAAATAAAGATACATTCTACTCATGTAAAAACACGCTGATTCCCAAACTGTCCGTGGGTCAGATTTAGAAGACGATTGGGCTGGATCCAGCCCCTCGGCCTTAGTTTGCCTACCCATGCTTTAAGGTGACACAAGACGTTTCCCTTGTTTTTGCAACAAGTGACTTAAAGTGGCTGGCTCTGGACACTTCTACAAGATGATCATTCTTAATTTGCTTAGCTTTTAAGGAGGTGTACTGTAGGTGTGGAAGAGGTGTGAATGCACGTGATTAAGTGTAAAAAGACAAAGCTGTGCTTCACTAAAACTCATGAAAGAAAAGGAGAATTTGTGGTTGAGAATTAGGCTGAGAATGGAGAAGGGGATACAATGAAAGGGGACAGATGGGAAAGTAGAAGGTCTCAAGGTGGGCAAAGAAATGTTAGCACGTTGTGCAGAGGTATGGAAGCTTTTTCAGTCTGTGAGCCCCATTGTGGGTTACCTTCCAGCAGCTACCTGTCAGTGGTAGTAAAAGGTAAAGGGACCCCTGACCATTAGGTCCAGTCGTGACCGACTCTGGGGTTGCGGCGCTCATCTTGCTTTATTGGCTGAGGGAGCTGGCGTACAGCTTCCGGGTCATGTGGCCAGCATGACTAAGCAGCTTCTGGTGAACCAGAGCAGCGCACGGAAACACTGTTTACCTTCCCGCCGGAGCAGTACCTATTTATCTACTTGTACTTTGACATGCTTTTGAACTGCTAGGTTGGCAGGAGCTGGAACCGAGCAACGGGAGTTCACCCCGTCGCGGGGATTCGAACCGCAACCTTCTGATCAGCAAGTCCTAGGCTCTGTGGTTTAACCCACAGCGCCACCCGCATCCCGTCAGTGGTAGTAGGTGGGGTCAAAGACAAAAGTGGTCAGAACAATGGATGTCGCTCTTACACTTCCACAGTAGGCTGCATCCTACTTTCTACACACGTGAGCAAGAGACATTACCAATCACACATTCCAGCAGGAAAAGACACTCAAGGAGAGTGCAAAGAAGGACTGGGAGACAGCACGGCTACTGGAAAATAAGCCCTGGAAGGGCACATTTGGCCACTGGCACTGAGGTTCCCCAACCATGCTGTAGTGGAATGGGCTGGAGAGGAATGAATGACTGGACATGAATGCGTGGTCACAGTGGGAAAATGGGAGCTAGATAACAAGAGGCAAAGGGAAATATAAAGAAAGTGGTAGCGGGACAGAGGGTGTGGGGCAGCAGGAGGGGAGTGAAAAGCACATGCAGCCCACTGTTCTGTGTTACAAGTGGCCCATTGTCCTGAGAGTTTATATTTGCAATGTAAACTACTCCATTGCCATGCCTTGAACTGGCTGTCCATCACTTCAGAGGGGCTTACAGAAGCATAGAAGCGTCCCTCTTTACATGCAAAAGGGATTACCCCCAAGTTTGTGTTTTTGTAGGTACCAGCAACAATTCTCAGACTCTGCAGTCTGGTGGCCTAGTGAAACTTGGGGCAATGATTAATTAAACCAAATTAATCCATGGATCTCTAATTAATTAAATCAAACAGAATGGTAGGAAGTTTTGTTTTGTTTTTGCTCTGGCGCTCAAGGGTAAAGGCACGACTTTGAGTTTACTGCTATCAGTTCAACGAAGCATTCAGGCAGCAATTAAGTTTGCAACAACAAAACTAGGCAGTGAGGGGAAGAAAATGACCTGCAGAATGTGCCAGGCACATGTTCCCGTTGTCAAAACACTAGAATTTGCTGTGCATCCTAAATTGGTAAAAAACAATCATCACACAGATTTTAAATGGGTCTACTTGGATGAATAACGAAGCAGGATTTGCAAGGGCCTTGAAGTGTTTCCAAATAACATTTTGACTGACTGTTAGTCATTGAAGCAATGCCATCTCAGATCCTGCTTCTGGCTACGTGTAAAGGAGACAGTATTACTGTTACATATTCATAACATTCAGCCTAGTTGGGAAGTTTCTAGCAGAATTATTTTAGATGAAAACGACAGTATTCATTGGCAGAAACAATTTTCACCACCCAAAGACTTCATTGCTTGTGCTTGAAGTACATTCTCAAGTTTGCATGGATTTCTATCTACACCATCAACACGCTCCTGAAACTACCAGATAGAGCTATCCAGTATTTCAGATAGCAGTCTTTCTCAAGCCTACCTGGATTTGTCAGGAATTAAACCTAGGATCTTCTGCATGTAACACAAATGTTCTACCATCCATAAAGTTACAGCTCCCTTTCCCACCTCTTTGTTCAAGGCTAGATTTGGTATTTCGGACTAGAGGGAAACCCACGATAGCCTACAATGAACTCCACTTACCGAGTCAGACTATATTCTTGTCCCCTCCTTCTCTCTGGCCCTTGCCATACTTCACTGTGCTTCAGAAAGGTCCGCAGTTTATGAGAAGGTTCCAAAGCTATAGCAGCTGTGAATGGACCCATTTTTTCCAAGATGCACATAAATGTTCTGCTGCCTCTAGGGTGCCAGCCTACCCTGAAAAACTCTAGTTTAACCATCGGTTCTCAAGCCAGCGTATCTGAAATACTATTGCAACAATCTTTCAAAGCTTGAACAATAATTGCAAGGACTTTTAACACATTCACAGAATATGTGGGATGGGGGTAGGGAGGTGCATCATGGTGACTGTTCTTGAAACTGTGAACAAAATATGCACAAAGTTGCAGCGATGGACAAATCTGTCAATTTCATTGGCTCTTAACTTCTCATTTTTCCAGTCTTAAATTCAATTTGCCCAATCACCATATACATTTACGTTTCTGAGAAACAAAGTTTACATGGAAATGTAC
This sequence comes from Podarcis bocagei, assembly GCF_964188305.1. Taxonomy (NCBI): domain Eukaryota; kingdom Metazoa; phylum Chordata; class Lepidosauria; order Squamata; family Lacertidae; genus Podarcis; species Podarcis bocagei. Next base: position 30,666,073 of record NC_138137.1, on the reverse strand, counting down.
ATGCATTTTCATTTAATATTTTTCCTAATATACACATTTGCATGTAATCTTGCCTAGCATATATGCTTTTCTGCATTCAATTACTATGATGCATTCTTGCACATTATTTTAGTGTGTGCATCTGTGTGTGCACTTTTCACTAACAAACGTGTTTTGCACACATTATTTGGAGGGAGAACTGCATCACAAAATGTGGAAAAGTATGAATTTCAAAGGAAAGCTATGTTCCAGCTTGTATACTGGTTTGGGGGGGGTGCAAATTTGGTAGTTTTGAGTTCAGATGAATTGCATGCGTACAGATTATTGATGTACAGCTGAGAATCCTGAAACTGGCCAAGTCCCTCCTCATACAAAGACTCTTTTCAGAACTTAGGCTAAACACATGGAGGAGGGGATGGGGGAAAGAGAATAGAGACTGCAATCCTGCTGCCCACTCCTTCCATTCATTCTGCCCATTATTGTCACTCAATTGGGACTATAGAAGGACACAAATTACAATCACAAGCTTCTTTAGTGAGATGCGCACTGAAGGACATGTCCCCAAACTGATTTAAAAACAACAACCGCAGCACTACTTTCATATTGCTGGAGAACAGATGTGCCATTTTCCCAGCCAAGCCTACACAGCACATGCATCGCACGTTGTGATACAGGCAGCCTTTATTCTGCCACCAGCTCTTGCATTATATAAAAAAAGCATTCACTGGTCTTCAATAGCTGTGTGGGATGTGGACTGACACAGATTTTATAACACAATCTCCGAGTGCAGATTATTAATAGAATATGGCACTTTTAGTCTCTGCGCTCTGTGTTGCAGAAGATTTGAAGCAAAACACAACAACACTTCAACCCCGCAGAATGCACTACAGAAGAAAAAGACACTGGGTAGTCAAACATTTTGCTCGCAGACTTTAAAACCTTGAGCATTACATCCTTGATAGCAATGCCAGCTGGCAGAGACAGATTCAGCACATGAAAAACCCCTGTGTGTTTTTGGCAGATTAAAGTTTGAATTAGGGTTTCCAAGGTTTAGCTAGATAGCCAGCAAAATAAATGTATGTTTTAAGCGCAAATACATTTCAGCAAGATTACCCTAGTTTATCTCTAAACAACCTCCCACAAATGACATGACTGTTGCTGTATGCATTTTGTTCCAACTGTATTTACATCGCAGGCGAGCGTAGGGTGGCAACGTGTGGAGTTTTACCGAGGAACACTGCTCACATTTGGAGAGAAGGAGACAGAAATGCATAAAATCACCACGCAATGCAACGTTATCTCAGCCAAACGCAAAGCAAGCTCTTCTACCTGCCACACTGCAAGTCTCTGTCTTATCACATTACCACACCTTGCATATACTGTGTGTGTCCAATTAAGCAGACCTCCTTTTTACAGACCAGGCTGCTGCTGGCCTACTCTAGATGAAGCATTACTTGCTTTTGTGTGACAAGAGTCTTGAAGCAATCCCACATTCAAAAGAGACTGCAGCATATTGAACGGTTCTTGATGGCCTAAAACATGTCAGCCCCTGCCTTCCCCCACCCCCCCACCTCCCCACAAACCAATCTATTCCTGCAACTGCAAACGGTAAGCAAATAGAATTACATTATTGCAGCATGACACAGGACCCGAAGCAATGTAAATGAGAAAAAGTGCTTTCAAGTGTAGAACTGGAAAAGGTGATAAATGACAGTATAAATTTAGCCGTATCTTATAGCTCTGATGGCACTTTAGGCTTAAGCAAGGAATTGAAACATGTCCATAAAACATGCTACAAACAGAGCACGTAAGAACCTGGAAGGTTTTTATAAAGTATTTTACTGTCCAATCTGATGAGTTGCTGAGCTGAGGCAGGAGCTTGTTAAGTGCTGGAGAGAGGAAACTCTTAACACAGCAGGGGGAGAGAAGGAAACTTCAAGGGAAGAAGGGCCAGAGCGATGGAAAGTTGCAGAAGTATAAGAATGGAATTCTGCAGCTTTGAAAATGAAGCATTGCATTTCCACACACATTTATTTCCCTATGGTGACACTGCAGAGGCAGCCACAACTAACTTCAAACGATTTTCTTTTTCCTCCTCCTCCTGGGAAAATTAGCAATCTGCCACATTTGAATAAGAAAAGCAGGCAAGGAAGAAGAGAACCAACAACATAGGACCCTATGGTGTCAATGGGACATAGTCGGAAGGTACCGTATTTTTTGCACTATAACACTCACTTTTTTCCTCCTAAAAAGTAAGGGGAAATGTCTGTGCGTGTTATGGAGGGAATGCCTACGGGTGGCATGCCTATGGATTTTCCTCCTCTAAAAACTACGTGCGTGTTATGGTCGGGTGCGTGTTATAGAGCGAAAAATACGGTACATGATAACAACAACTTTGCTGAAGGCAAGCAGATCTGAGTCTGGTCAGAGCCAGGATGAGCCTGCAAGCATGCCCTCCTGAGTTACATCAAAAAGGCAAAGTATACATGCACTGAGGATGTGGTGAGGACCATCAGCTTAGATGGCTTTAAAAGCAGATTATATGGATTCGCGGGAGATAAGGCAATCAATGACCACCAGTCACAATGGCTGTGTATTACCTCCACAGTATAAGAGAAGGCAATGTAAAAGAGGCACCTGCCTCTGGGGGAACAAGAGAGTCCTGTTGCCCTCATGTCCCACTTGTGAGCTTCCCTTGGGCATCTGGTTGGCCGCTGCTGGAAAACAGAGATAAAGCTTTGGCCTGATCTAGCAGGGATCTAGAGGGGGAAAGAGGGTGGGGGTGTATATAGTTGGGAGCTGTAATAACTCACTCTGTATGAACCTGCTGCCTTGAATGTGTGTGCAAATCATCTTCTGAAGTGAAGCTGCTGTAGCTGCTTATGGGAATAACATAGAGATCTAACCTTCTCTAGCTTATTGCTCAATAAACGGTTCCTCCGAGAGCACTGCTTCAGACTGCAGGCTGAAGGCTGCATAACAGAATGCTTTCCTGCTACTATTGAATAATTCCTCTACACACAGAAAACTAGCAGGTCAGGAACAAAGTGAGGCTAAAACCTTTCTCCCTGTCACCCAGTCTTATACATCTAGGGAACTTATAATACAGAAAAGCATTCAAAAATGAAAACTTCCATCTACTTAAGTGGTACATTCCATGCAAGGTTTTCTATACAATGAGTTTATGGTGGGTGGTTGTTCCTGTTTTGTTTTTTTTAAAGAGCCTCTTAAAACTAGATAATTTATCATTTCTATAGGCAACCTTCTGTTGGCATGGACAACCAAATGCGTACACACTGAGGGGTGCGAAGGACATAACAGAATAAATGTAATTAAGTCTGATCTATTCGTTCCAAAAGAACAGTAACAGGAAAATGTGTTAGTTTTGAAACATCTTTGTGCTTTAAATTTTACTATCCTGTCTGATTCTGAGGATAAGCAAACTAATGTGGAAGTGATAGTATTTTGCTGCACGATGGGTCTGCAAGCTTGGTAGATGTATAAAGCTCTTTACATGCGAGGAGGAGATAAAAAGGATTTGGCAGATTATGAATTAACCTCAGATGTAGAATAACTCAAAAATATTACTTATGAAAAGCTTTTTATTTTAATCACAAGCAAAGACAATGCTGATGCATACTGTATGCAACTGATTTAAAGCTTAAAGCCCTGAAGTATTAATGTGGAGTAATGCAGGGGTGGTCCTTCCAGATGTGCCTATACCAGATGGGCTACAATTCCCACTGGCCCCACCAAGCATGGCCGGTAATCAGGAATAATGGGAATTGTAGTCGAGCAATGTCCGGAGGTGGCCACACATTGGCCACCCCTGGAGAAAAGGAAGTAACGCAAACTGCCTTCCATTGCTTACTTACCTAGTAATACATCCCATTGAATTCCCTGCTTCTGAACAGACATACATAAAACTGGACTGCATGCAATTCACAGTCAGAAATAGGAAACTAACATTAACACAAGTCCTATGTAGATATAACTGACATTTAAAGAAGAAGAAGATTATTTTATTATTTATACCCTGCCCATCTGACTGGGTTTCTCCAGCTACTCTGGGCAGCTTCCAGCATATATAAAAACATAACAAAACATCAGACATTTAAAACTTCCCAATACAGGGCTGTCTTCAGATGTCTTCTAAAAGCTGTGCAGTTCCTCATCTCCTTGACATCTGATGGGAAGGTATTGCACAAGGAGGGTGCCACTGCTGAGAAGGCCCTCTGCCTGATTCCCTGTGACCTCCTGTCTTGCAGTGAGGGAACTGCTTCTCACACCAACCTTGAGTTCTCACACACTCACAGTATCTCTGTGCCATGAGAAGCAGCTGAGCTACAGAAGTCTCAACATCTTGATAGTAATGATGTTCTGATGTAGAGAGAGCAGCATATAGGCACCGTCATACAGTTAGCTTGATAAAAATAGCATCCCCTTGCTATTTAACATTTGGCCAGCAAAGTGTGGTGTGTTGCTGAGCAATTTCCTACCTGCTGTTTTTACCAATTAATTTGTCACTAAAACACTACTCTGGATACATGGGATTTGGATATCATTCATTACTCTGGTGTTACCTAGGGATTTAATCAACAAGTAAGTGTTTGACCCACCCCTTCTCTCCAGGGAAAGGGCAGAAAAACACAAAAAGACACAATATTGTAGCAAGATTCTTTAACAGGCACAGTTGACTCCTGCCCAGGCAACCAGAGGGCTGGGATCCACCCCAATTTCCCCTCACAAATCTATTTTGGTTCCTGTAATTCAAGCTCCCTTCAGACTACAAGGGACCATTCCTGCATTCCTACTTGCCAAGACTGTCTTAACCCCTGGCGTGTTGGCAACAGCTTTTGTGGCAGGCTGCTCCTAACCTTAATAGACCAGAGAATGTCAGGTGATACTCTCACACTGACATATATAGAAGCATTCAGGTCAGGCACCCTTGCAATTTCTGTAAGATGAGTTGGCCGGACTGCTCCTGCCTGTGTTTTTGTTGTTGTTGTTTTTTGTTGTTGTTTTTTGTCAATGAGTGAAGTCAAGCACTGTGATGAATGAGTTGTTTGGATACCAGAGGAAATGAATCCCCGGGGTCCTAAAGAGCTCAAGTTTGCCCCTCCTTTTTAGTACACCTTTCCTGCTTCCATCTCATTTTCTAGTTCTTGGAATATTCACACACTGTCCTTCCTGTCCCACCCACCCCCACCCCCCAGCAATCAGGTTGCATCTTTCCTGTGGTGGGCTTGACTGAGATCTGGTACTTCCTAGAATTTCTCTTCTGCAAATACTACTGCATAATAAGTGTAGGTGGACATTAAAGAGTAGCGTACATACCCTGTCACATAGCAAACGCAAAATGTGGAAACTGTGTGAAGGGGCTTAGGCATATGTTCTAAAGTGCTGGAGCTAAAGCCCAGGCACTAAAATGGCTTATTTAACTTACAATACAGTACAATGGTTTACATGTCTACTCAAAAGTAAGTCTTTGCATTTAATGGGGCTCACTCCCAGGTTAAGTGGGTACAGGATTGCAGCCTAGGCTTTGGTTTAGGATTGGAATTCTTATACCTTTAACAGCTGTTTGACAAGCAGAAATTCAACAGGTTTAGGCAGAAATGCACATTATCTATTAGACCATTTATTTACATGTGTGGCCACTGATTTATTGGCAGGCCTTCCACTCCACCTGCAAAAGAGGATGCAAATTTGAATGACACAAAACAAATGCAAACTTTATGCAAATCTGTGCCCTCTGAGAGCCAGTGTGGCGTAGTGGTTAAGAGCGGTAGTCTCGTAATCTGGGGAACCGGGTTCGCCGTCTCCGCTCCTCCACATGCAGCTGCTGGGTGACCTTGGGCCAGTCACACTTCTTTGAAGTCTCTCAGCCCCACTCACCTCACAGAGTGTTTGTTGTGGGGGAGGAAGGGAAAGGAGAATGTTAGCCGCTTTGAGACTCCTTAAAGGGAGTGAAAGGCAGGATATCAAATCCAAACTCTTCTTCTTCTTCTCTTTTGCAAGTGAGACAGAAGGTCCAATCCACATATAGTGTACTGGGCCAATAAAATTCTTTCAGCACACCTGCCTTGGACAACCACTAACCCAGTCACATCACTTGTTCTCTGCAAAATATAATATTATCCTGGCTGCTTCTGTCATACACTGAAATTACACAGACCCAGTGAAGGCGCTGATTTATAAACAGAAATGATCAATGTGACACACACAATACATTAAAGAATGCAGTATTGTTTTGTAGAAAAACAAGTCATTGTAAACAGAACACAGTTGCACTTGTTGAGAAAATCATATATTGTCTAGGTTGTAAAAAAACCCCACACAACTTCTAGCACTAAAGAGCCCTCCTAATTTATTCAGCAAATAATCCTAGACTGTAAAAACTAGCCAAGTGAATCAGGAGGGGTGATATAAATGTGTTTTCTTAAGAGTTGAGGTTGCTATAGAGATTACACCAATTATAGAAATTAACAGCGCTATTTCACTATAAGAAAATGAAAAAGAAAAAATAAAGGAAATGAAATCAGTAATATAGGCTTTCCCTTCCAGTGCAGAAACAGAAAGGGATATTGGGCCAATTAGGGTGCAATTAACAGCCTATTCAGCACTAATCCCCCAGCCACAAACAAAAGGAAGCAACAGAATGGAAGACATGAAAACAGGAACCTTTTAATCAAGACACAGGAACCCTGAAAAGCCTCAATAGCACTCTGCCTGTTCATGCTTAACAAGCCTGGTGCTGCAGTTGTGGCTTACTGCAATAAAATCACAACAAATCAGGTGGGGGGGGGACCACGGCAGGGCACCACAGAAAACACTAGACCACCATAATCTGATAACGATTGAGTTGTCAAAGGATGGTGATTTCAGAGACTGGGACAGAAGCACAATTAGACCGATAAACACCAGCAGAAGTTTAGATATTCATGAATCTTAACATTCAGAGAGAATTGTATTTCGTATCCTCACTGGGAGATGGATCGTGAAACTGTAGTGTCCTAAGACTGAAAAAGAATATGGACAGAGATTGTTGTAGAGGTCAAAGCATGTAGGATTAAAAATATGCTGGAAGATACGCTGCTTTTTTGTGCACAGAAAAGATGTCTTCAGGAGATACAAGAAAAAGCCGTAAGGGCTGCAGGATCTACGTGTTTCTTTCCTTTGTCGAAGTGTGGAAAAAGCCAGATCAAAGAATACACTACAATCTCTGGTCATTGAACAAGTCTTGTGACAGAATGAAGTGCTGGCATTGGCACTGAAAATATCCATGAAGCACGGGGCAATATGCAAAGCACATAAATAATAAAGAATATATCTCACCTCGCAATATACTCTTATGACACATGCCAACTACGTCCCATATACTAAATTTAAGCCAATAAATTTTTAGCTTAGAAATCCAGGTTTTTCCTTCTTCTGTGAGACCACAGGCAGGGACTATCAACACACACACACACACACACACACACACACACACACACACTATCTCTAAAGATATTCCAGCAAGGGAAAGGCATCATTGTACAAAGGAGAATAGATTTACATTAATGACATGAGTTCGCTGCCAGAACACAACAAAATACAGTTGGCCAGCAGCTTACACAGGTATTCATTTCCAAGGATAATATGGTATGTATAAGCGAATACTGTGTATAGCCAACATCACATTACCCTTGGAACTGCCCCATTGCTAGCCAATTTGTCTTCTATAAGGTGGCCAGTGGGGGGGGGGGAGAGAAGATTCCTGCCAGTCCCAGAACTGCCATGTCAAGTTGGCCTTGCCCCAGAAGCAAAAACAGCTCTTTTCACACAGGGTCTACTTGGGGTTAACTCCTGTGACAAGAGCTTTTCAGCTCTCAGTCTTGTTTCTTGGGCAAGGCCTGCCCGGTCCTCTGGCCCTGGGAGTGTTAAGGATGCTCTCACAAGATTTCACAAGCCAACTTCCTGAGAGATCTCACAAGAGCACTCCCACCTTCCCATGTGCAATACAAATTGTGCAAGTTAAATGCTCGTAAAATGAGGGCAATACTGTATTTCACTTTGAATGCATGGGGGGGGGGAATAATGCAGCGATTCTAAGAGCCTTGTGTAAGTTTGGCTTTATTCTAATCCACAAATAACTAGATAAGGAATTAGTTTGATAGCATTTGAGAGCACATTGCTTTTCTCTTCTGATGAGCCGAGATGATAGTAATATTCATAATCAGACTCAGCAAGAATAAGGGTCGCTTTGACTAACCTTTGAAAGCAAGCGTGAAAATTCTTTTCAATCCATTGTAAGAATATTACATAGGAGATTATTTATTCACTTCACAATCTATAAGGAATATTAACACAGCCAGGAGCACTCTGCCCTGACATACAAGTTTTGTATATGTTGGCACTATTTTATGCACTGGAGCATCCCAACAATTGATCCCCCGCTTGCAGTTTAAAATGTTACAGACCAGCAACCCATGCGGGACATCAAATCCAAGCTCTATGCAATGTATGGAGCCTTAAGCCTGGTCTAAACAATCTGAAAACACACACCATAAAAATGGGGCATGTAATTTATGGGGATGGAGTTTCTCATGACTGAATGCTCCCCATACTGAAATTCTACACAGAGAGAAGCAGATATCAATGAGAAAGAATGCAGCCTAGACATAGTCCTAACAAAATGCTAATTATGTTCAGTGACTCTGAACTCAGCTATATAGCTGCAAATAAAACGTTTTAAGTGTGTTTTAATTGCAATACACAATGTGACACTGGATGGAGATGGTGAGCCTTATGGAAAATTCAATGTATTTTTTAAAATGCTTTTTAAAAAAGCATTTTCAGAGCGGTTTTTATATTTGTCTAGATTTCACCTCTCTGTAAGAAACTATTTAAAGAAACATGGGGTGGTAAACAACTATGCTACATTCAGAGTAGACCCAGTGAAATTAATGCACCTAAATTAGTCACATTCATTAATTTAAATGGATCTACTCGGAGCAGGATTGGATACAACTAATGACATGCTCCACTTGACAAGCTAGACCAGGTCTTTTATTTTTGGTTCTGCAGGGGAGATTCTTCAGCAATGTTCCATTTTGGGATATCTCAGGCATCCTTTTCTTAATTTCAGTTTCCTTACGTGGCCTCTAATTGAAACTGACATCTCCTAATCTAGTAACAACCTCATCAAACTACCTTCAAAACAGAAATGCAGTCCCTTATCTGCTATGTATCTTTCTAGAGAAATGTAAAAGCCAGTTGCCAAATGTTGTCCCAGCATTCTATCACACCTAGGAGTGGCCAAGGAAGAACGCTTGTCGTCTAAACCTGGAAAATCATGGGTGTGAAGTTTGGAGCTGTATGCCAGCGTACAGTTCTTTCCTGCTCCTTTAAACGGGCAAATTATGGAGGAAGAGAAGCAGGCATTTGCAGAAAGCAATGTTGTCCATTGAGGTTCATTGTTGCGTCACAACATGCCTACTGGTGTGAATGAAATTTAGTGCAACATACCGGTATATTGATCAGAGAGTCACCGTTCTGTAACACAACAGGTACTGCAGTGTGAAAGGAACATTAGAAAACAGGATAGAAGCATTAGCATTATAACCCAGAAAAGCTAACATAATATTCCCCATATCTGAATGTACCCCAGGACTGTTTAAAGTGGTGTAATACTGCTCTGAATGTATAGTGCATCATAGATGAGGTTGCTAAATCCATTCAGCACGGTTATGCATTCTTAATTTCAAAGTGAGAAATATCTGCTAGAGAAGATATATAGCTATTCAATAGGAAACATAATCATTGATTGCCATTGACACAGCAGGAAAATGCATACGGCATGGTGCTGTGATTAATAAGCCCTGTCCACACTCAATTAGGATCAAGAGGTGAATGTGACAAATGTGAAACCAAGTCGAACTGCTCTTATTGGCTAAAGCAGCTTCTCATACAGTGCAGCACAATGGATACTTTATGGGCACTAATTTGTCAATTTTGATTGGATACAGATGGTTGGGTTTTTTTTAACTCCACAGAAAAACTGAATCAAGGAAAAACAAATCCGACAGTGTCATTTTGGCAATTGTACCCTTTTGTCTGAGGGAAGAACTCAAGAAGTCAGCTACAAAATGAGCGAAGACCCCTTTGCTTGCCTGTCTCTACCGCAGAGCAGAAGGTAGCATTTTGCTAACCAAAGACCAAACAAGAAGGCTGTTCCTTTAAGAAAAGAAGGCAAAAGCTAGTGTGGTGGTCATTTAGAGGACGTTTCTTTGGCTAGAAATGTAACTCTGCGTTTCAGTTCTCCTTCAGGCTAGAAGGTTAACTCATTACCAGGAAAAACCATAAGAGGTCAAGTCCTCCAAAATCAATATTGAATCGGGTTAAAGATAAGTTTCAGGAGAAACAAGTTCAATTAAAACAGTCCTCAACATGGATAATGAGTACAGAGGTAAGGATAGCCTGGGACAAAGAAACGCAGGACCTCTTGCCAAAGGGATGAACTGAAGATCCCTATCAGCTTGAATTGCAGTGAAAAACCTTCATCTAAACAAAATGCACCTACAAAAAAGGAAAGAAAAAGAAAGGTCACCTTGCTGCAGAAGTGTTCTTTGGTAGGAAGGAGCAAAAGCCATGAATATATTCCCAGACATTTAAAAATAAACCTGGGAACAGTCTGCTATCAGCAAGGAGGAAACGTGTAATAATAATGTTACACTTGTTCTTCAATAGGTGCAATGACATTTATATTTAGAGAAGGGACATAGCAGCAGGGATATTGCTCAGAAGCTAGTCTATTAGAAGTGTTCAGCTTTTGACTGAGAGACAGGGTCAGTTCTGGGTCAGCAACAAGAAGCTCCTAGGCTGAATCTGCACCTGAGGGATGCAGATAGACCCCTCCACTGCCAATACAGATGCAGAAGAGGCGTTGAAGAAGTAAGGTATTTGCACCAGGTAGTGCTCAGACATTGTGATAGTCAGCAACTAGAAGCTAAGGAGCTGGGCACAGTGATTACTACTGATGACCAGGAAAAGTCCAACCTGATTCTGAAGCCTTCAGAGTCCTTCTGAATCAGCAGGAAGCCAACGAGCAGTGTAATTCCAAAACCTATGCACCCTTTAGTTGAGTGCCTTGGGGCTCAACACATAAGGCAACACACTGCTGTGGTTTCAGAGTTTTCACCTCAGGAGCTCCTGACAACAACAAAACGCTTGTTGGCAGATCATTTGGGGTAGGGGAGGTGCTGCTGCCCCACAACTCCTTGCTCAATTATCAACGTGGCTCTTCAGAAAATCTAGCCACTATCCAGGTAAATAAAATAACACGTCCATGGACCACAATGATTAGCAGCTAAATTGGTCAGAAAGCAAAGTCTGGCAGCAAGGAACTGCCCTAGTGAGAATGACCAGAACTCTCCTAAGAATCTTACAGAGTCTTCTTCCCAGCTGGTGGAACAAAGAGGAAGTAAATGACAGAGAAACCAGAGCAGGAAGAGACTGGCTAAGGTAAATGGGTGGGAGGTGGAGGAGAGGAGAAAGCTACTGAGGAGGGAGGGATGAGAGGAGGAAGGCGGAGGAAAAGTAGGGGGGGGATGTGAGAGAAGAGGCTCTGCTTTCCCTGTTCTTGAGCCACCCACTAGTTGTGAAATTTCACAGACACAGCTTGCACTATATTAAAGTACAACAGCCTGACTAGGCATACGTAAGAATTCCTCTTCCCATACAAGGCCACCCATTCTGTAGAGCCTTAGGATTTGTGAGATGACAGGGACAGAGAGAAACAATAGCTTCTCCATTATGGAGTCTACTTCCGTATGAGACCCACCACAGCCCATTTCTGAAAGTATCTCATAAATGCTGGTAGGTTTTTTGTTGTTTTCCCCCCTTTCAGCTGATATATAAGAGCTGAGCTCTAACAATGTACTGCTTCGCAGAATTACGGGCCTTACAGTTTAGCATATGTTGTGTTTTATTGCATTTAATTGTAATTAGCATTTCAGTGTGAACTGCCTAGGTGGTGGTGGCGTTTTTTGAAGAAGAAAAAACAGAGAAGAGGATTTTAGGAAATAAATCAATAATGTATACTCCACAAGTTCATTTTATACCCCCTCCCCCGCTGTTTCACTGTTGTTGTTTTTGTTGGTGTTGTTGTATCGGACGGCGGGGACTAAATAATAAATCTCAGAATTCACCCCATCAAGTCAACTTTTAAAAGCTTGTGCCAACGCAGAAATAAAAGTGACTTAATGCCAGCTGCCAGATTTTTCGAGTGCTTTGCGAGATGCCGCTGCTCTCAGCAACAGAAAAAAATGTTTCAAAATATTAGCAAATTCTTCATACCCGTATCTGTTAAGAAAACAATTACCGGTACGTGTCACATCACAAAATGAGCTGCGAAAAGTGATAGATGTAACAAAGCTGCATTTGGATCTTAAGATTTTAAAATAGTCAAATCAAAGGATAAACAGACTGGCATCTGAGTCATGGTATTATGCACACATTCTTATAAGCAAGTGTTATGTACCTATATATGCTCAGCTGTTTTCCGCATGTTAGCAAGACTTCTGAGAAGTAGATCGTTCTGAATCTGTGTCTAATCAAGCACTTGATTTTCTTCTTTGTCTTCCACTATACCATGCTTATTCATGGGATATGGCAGCTTCATGTTGCTTTCAAGATTAAGTATTTTTAGCCTAAATTCCAAGAAGTAGAATGGTGGTGCAGACTGATCTTCTTCCAAAAGAGAGCGATAGAAGCAGTTCAAAATACTGTATTTTTTCATCTATGATGCCCCCCCATGTATGACACCCCCTATTTTGGGGGACTCCAATTTAAGAAAAAAACATGTATTTTTACTATCCGTGTTTAAGAGATGCCCCCTAATTTTTGACATTATTTTTAGGAAAAAACCTAGTCTTATACACGGAAAAATACGGTAGCTTTCTCTCTCCTGTATTGGGTTCATAAGCAAAGTTCTCTCACAATAAATCATTATCAATGATAAAGAGTGTTTTAACTAAACTAAAAACATGGTCTCTGTATATGATAGATAGCACTGGATGCATCTATTCTTCCTAGCATAAAACATCAACCAAAGAGATTGCCTTAGTGAAAGCAGAATCATTTACGCAAATTAGTGTTCGATTTCAAAACAGATGAGAGTGTTACTTGCCTTTCATTTTCACCATAATGAAAGGGGCAATATAACTAGACCTTATGGGAGGACAGCTCGGGAAATAATTCCATTATTCCCCTGATGGCCTTTAAGACCTTGGTTTCAGTTGCCAACCCAGCTGCACTAAAAGACTCTTTTATTGGGAATGATGTCAGAAAATGCACATAATTTCTCTGGTGAAAAAACACAGCAAAACACTAAGCATTTGGTATTATTTGAATGGTTTGCTACAGGCTCCCTCCAAGACCAGCTACACCTCTACTATTAGATGCCACTTCCAAATATAGAAACTTGTGCAAAGTTCAGGTTTAGGCAAAAATAAAAAATAAAAATACAAATACAAATGGATCTGAATAGAAAGTTGGCAGCTCCATTAAGGAATGAATTAAATAATGCAAAGAAGAGCCTTTACATATATTGTGTCTGCCAGGAAATGAACATTCTTTTCCTCTTTATTGCTTTTCTTCCTATCCCATTTTCCTTTTGAAGTGTCTCTTCTCATTATGTTTCCTGATTGCAACCTCTTATTACTGTAGTTCTATTTATGGCTTATAAATAAAGGAATGCTTCCAGTGAAGCACTTTTGAAGGATATTGACCCAAGTAAGGAGCTTGAATGACTCATATTCCTCAGACATGCTCCTCTAGACAGGGTATGGGCAGAGATTGGTGTGATTTGTAGAATGGACATAATTTATATATAAGCAAACAAAACAAAAAAAAAGCCAATGCAATATCTGAAGCTGGAGTCCTGCTCTCTCCACAAAAAGAAGAGCTTGACTGCAACAACTGTATGCATTTAAGTAAGTCCCACTGGAACCAACAGGGCTTTGGCACCTCACATTGTGCCATGACTCATAAACATATCTTTATCATTCCAAGCACAATGAGAAAGAAAAGATGTAGCATGTGAAAATAATTATATCATTCAGTTGCCATATATCCAAACAGCACACAGTAAGGACTAATTACACGTTGCTTACAAATGGATGTAACAAGAACCCTAACCCCACTTATTTAAGAATTAAAGCATGTACAGGAGAGGGAAATTTAGAATGGAGAAGCAACTGGGCAGAGTGGATGCTTGATCCTTCCCCATCCACCATTCCATTCCATTCCAAATCCTTCCCAATGGCATTCTTCCCAACAGGGATAAAGCAGCACTCAGCAGTTTTGGCCAGGTGTGTAAACAGAGTCCAAATGTTGTTTGGTGGAACCAGCAGAAGAGCCCAGTGTAAAATACATCTATTTGCCTATGGTGTACAATAGGCCTGGGGATCCCACAGCCACATGTTTTTGGACTCCCAATTCCCACCTGACCCAGCATAGTCAACAGTCAGGGATGATGGGAGTGTAGTCCAATAAGATCTGGAGGGCCACAGGTTCCCCATACAAGAAAGAAAGAAAAAATAGGTGAAGAAATGACCACCTAACTACAACAAAAGCTAACCAAACTTTCCCCCATCTCATTTGTAGTAAAGATCAGGTCAAGGTTTGGCGTGATTTCAAATAATTCATGAACATCCTGGGAATCAAATAAAGTCCTCTAGTCCAACCCCTGCCAAAACAGAAAATCTGCTGCTACAGCATCCCTGATCAGTGGTGATCCAAAAGTGTTACGTTGAAAGAGTTACACTGAGTCTGCTGATATCTCCCTCTTGTTGGTGTGGTTTTGGCTACATTATCAAAGGCACTTGGAACAGGTATTTGTAAACAGATGGGCCGATAGAACCCCCATATGTTCAGAGGCAGTGGGTCACAAAACACCAGTTTCTGGGGAATAAAAATAGGAGAGGACTATTGCTTTCAAGTTGGATTACCCAGAACTAGAAGAGCCTTCAGCATGTGCTTCCAGGAAGCAGTGATGAACACAGAGTATCATTAAGCACAGTCAGCATATGGATAGGAAATTAGAGTTATTTTAATTGTTTATCTATTTTATTTTATTATATGTATATACACAGATACTGTTGCAATCTGCTTTGTTATTGTTATTTTTTATGATATAGCAGTATCATTTTTTTATTTTGTAAATAAATAAAACAAGGCTAAGAAGAGAGAACAGGAGACCAAATATTGGCAAATGGTTGACAGGCCAGACAGAGAAGGCAGGAAGACTGAAGCCCTAAAGTCAGAGTCACCTCTAAATCCTCTGAGCTTTCCCCATGCATGTGAGCTGGACTTCTGCAATGGACCTCTGCCTGCTCTACTCACCCTGGCTCCTTATGGGATTTAGAATCCATCATGATCAGGGTTCTAAATTGTGCAGGAAGCCAACACGAGAAGAATAAATTCCCCGTTGGGCGAGTTCATACCAAACACAAAGAGAATTGACTGGGTAAGCCACTGTGAACAGGAAAGAGGGGAGCAAGGCCACCAACGCACACCCTTGTTCTCCCCCTTGCACAGCTGGAAACAAGCAATGGGGGAATAACCGAGTAGTGCTCATGTCTACTTTTAATTTTCTCTTCTCTAGGCTAAACATAAGGGGACGCGGGTGGTGCTGTGGGTTAAACCACAGAGCCTAGGACTTGCCGATCAGAAGGTCGGCGGTTCGAATCCCCGTGACGGGGTGAGCTCCCGTTGCTCGGTCCCTGCTCCTGCCCACCTAGCACTTCGAAAGCACATCAAAGTGCAAGCAGATAAATAGCTACCGCTCCGGTGGGAAGGTAAACAGCATTTCCGTGTGCTGCTCTGGTTCGCCAGAAGTGGCTTTGTCATGCTGGCCACATGACCCGGAAGCTGTCTGCGGACAAACGCCGGCTCCCTCGGCCTATAGAGTGAGATGAGCGCACAACCCCAGAGTTGGTCACAACGGGACCTAATGGTCAGGGGTACCTTTACCTTTACCTTTAGGCTAAACATACTCGCAGCTATTTCAACTATTCTACATAAGATTTGGTTTCCAAACTCCTGATGGGAGTTGTAGTCCAAAACCTCTGAAGAGCACCACATTGGCTAGCTCTAGTAATGGTATTGTCAACAGGAGCATCAGTCCTCCAGGCTCCAATATCACTTAGAATGGTGAAGCCATATATTGAGCAAGACAAAACATGGGCTGCACCATGTCACATTGACATATTGCTTGTTGTGCATACTGAAAGGTGGCTATCTGGCCCGATGTTTACTTTGATTCTAGTTTATGCTTACAAGCACGATAAAACCGCAGGAAATCCTTTAAATGTTTTTCTTTTTCTTTTTTAATATAACTGTATCTTTGGATTGTGGCAAAGCAAGTACAGGCATACCTTGGAGATATTGCGGGTTCGGTTCCAGACCACCGCAATGTATATGCAGTGATGCCAGAAATAAGAGTAGTGACAGATTTAATGCTGAAGTGATATTTGTCTCCTCAGGTCAGAGAGCGGCAAGCACTGTCTTTAGAAATCTCTTAGAGCACAGCTTCTGTGCTTAGATTGTAATGTCATGCTAGATGCAACTGTCAAAATGGCTTTATTTTATTGAGCCCTCTGGAATTCTGCTCAGCGCTCCCTTATGAAGGAATATGCAATGATCATTTCGATATCTGTGTTGGTTAGCTGCACAGAACTTCTGTTGTTCTCTGGGATTCCCTAGAACAGAGCTTTGCAAACTGTGTGTCATACACGTTAGTGTGTCAGCTGCAGTGTGTAGGTGTGTCATGCAAATGCTCCTCCCAGGGCTGGAAAGGGGTTAGTTTAACCTCCAGTTTGCTAGTAAAACTGAATTACTGCATCATGAAATGATGCGTGTCTAAAAAATGTATCACCAGCAATGTGGACACCCACTCAAAATTGTTTCTTGGGTTTCATGTACACACTGCTGCTGATTATAAAGAAAATAGAACATGTGGGGTTTTTAATCAACATACAAAATTTAATCTCCCACCTGCATGATGAAACAGATTTTAACTGATCCTATACTGCTGCATGTTAAACATTGAATCAAACAGAGAGAGAGAGAAATATCAAGCATTATTGCTTTGCTATTTTTCAAGAAGTTTCCTGAACATGAAGTGCATAACTGGTGACACAAAACCATCAAGAAGTACCAATATGATCAATTTAGAAACAAGTTCTAAAATTCATGAAATATTTCAAAGCTTACAAACATCTTTTACTAGTTCTCCATTAGGAAAAAACAAGAAAGGTATGCTATTTTAAAAACTGGGTGTCTGATGCATCTGGTAATGTTGGCAAAGCGGTCCTTATAACAACTTAATGTCTGTAGAAGAGTTTTTTTGACCTGTACTGCCTCTTTTATAACAATGGCCCCATTTGCATGTAATTCTAAGCCAAGTTATGACTTTTAGAGTGAACAAGCAAATATATGAGTTCCCGGGGGTGGGGAAGAGATCATGACTGCTTTGCTCTTCTCACACTCCTGCTGCTGTAAACTAAGCTATTGTTTGGCTTAGTGTTGCATCTCAAACTGGCTTCCCGCTCTATCTCCCCCAGAGCAGAACAACAAGCAGAACAATGAGCAGCAAGCCATAGAACAAACCTTGGCTACAGCTTGTGCTTTGTGAGGAACAAAATAAACCGCAAGCCTATATTCAGTCATAATACCAACCAAACCATGGCTTAGCTCACAACAGCAAGACTCTCATTCATGCCACTGGGAGTACAGGATGCTGGAATATATGGGCCTCTTATATCTAATCCACTTCTTAAAGTAATCTAAGCCACTGGCCATAACCACATTTTGCCTGTTAAACTGTCTATTAATAGTGCACACCACGCTATTAAGGACTATAAGCATTCCTTTGCTTTTGCCTTTTGGCTCTGCAGGTCTAAGGCCTGTTCTAACAGCCTTGCAGGGATCGTGTAGATAAAGGCAAGCAACAATGGTTCAGTGAAATGCAAGAGATAAGCACACATTGCCTTTGTCGGTGGAATGTTAGAAACAATTCCCTCGAATATGTCATTTCTGGCCTTTCCAAAGGGTTGGGGGTGGGGAAACACTGTGAAGGAACCTACAATGGCTTTTGACCAAAAAAACAAGAGCTAATTGGCAACAGTCACACAGAGGAAAAGAAAAGCGGAAACAAAGCATGTTACTTATCATATAATTAGAGATAGCTCTGAACTATGAAATGCTCTTTTTAAATGTTATCTGAGGGTAGAAATTGTGTAACGTGAAGGCTTCACAGAAGCTCCTCTTCCCTATAAACTCCTTAAGTCCGCTTATACAAAACAACAGCAGCCCAGACCTTTGGTCCACAAAACCTTTCAATAGATTGGTGGCGATTAAAATAACAAAACAAAACAGCAATGCAATTTGTACACAGAAAATGTAGTATTATTGTCACGTGGGTTTTGTTTGCAACACAGTTGTGCAACTTGATTTAAAAAGCTCCGAACTGGTTACTGCAATAATTGAAATGAAATGCTACTGATCTGGAAGGACGGGCACATGGCAAAATGTCATTAAAGTACCGTAAATGTCATAAAAAGTTGCTTTTGATAACACTCTTGCTAAAGGGTAAGGAATAGGTAATAAACGGCTTTTCATGCTTTAACCATCTACCTGGTCTTTATTTCATACTGTGAACCAAATTTCTTCAAAGAGTAATGGTTCCCTTGTTGCCTTCGGTACGTTTGCCTGACCAATATGTGTATTAAACATATTGAGCATTCATTTCTTAATTAAGTGTCAACAGTCTTTTCACATATCAAGTTGTTCTTTAGACAAGTGTGTGTGTGTGTGTGTGTGTGTGTGTGTGTGTGTGTGCGCGCGCACGCGCATGCGTGCATGTTGTGGCTTCAGAAAAATGAGCATCGTGACAGGCGTTACAGTGGACTGCTGTGATATCATATGCTTATTTATTCAGCCCAGGGCAGATAGAAAATGTGCCCCATTTACACACAGCTTGCAATATCAAGGAGCTATTTAGGGGATTTGGTGGCTGTGAAAGGGGTTGAAACATGCAATAAACACAGTGTTTCTGAGGTGACACTCCCAAGTCTTCTGGTGGCTACCAGTTTTTTCTCCCATTATTTATCTAGAATTAGAGGCTGAAATATTGACCTCTGTGGTCTAAACCACTGAGCCTCTTGGGCTTGCCGACTGGAAGGTTGGTGGTTCAAATCCCCACGATGGAGTGAGCTCCTGTTGCTTTGTCCTAGCTCCTGTGGGCAGCAATTCCCAGCAGCTGAATACCAGTTGCTGGCAATCACAGGTGGGAAGGATGCTCTTATGCCCAGGTTCTGCTTGCAGCCTCCCCAAGGGCATCTGGTTGGCCACTGTGTTAACAGGATGCTTGACTAGGTGGGTCCCTTGGCCTGATCCAACAAGGCTCTTTTGATGTTCTGACTGGCTTCAGAACAACACGTTGACCCGGTTTGCACACAATGCCAAGCCAAACCCATGGCTAAGCATGAACGCATGAGTGTGTGAGTACTCGCAGCAAAGACTGTTGGCTGCTTCACATCGCCTCCAGCTGTGGTTCTCCCATGCCAGCTGGAGCTAAGTCATGGTTTGGCTTAGTGTTACATTCCAAACCAAGTCTCATGATTTGTCTCCATCAGGCAGACCACAAGTGGCAAGCCGAGAATGGATGGCAGGGCTCCAGGTATGGTGCTTGCTCTGCTGTTCTCTTAAGACCTACAGCTGCCTGCACCCTAAAAGCTGCAATTCGACAGGTTGATCCTGGTCTTCACTCCCGGTTTGGAGGGTTTGCACAATCTACAGTTTGAGATGGCTTGATTAATCAAACAAACTATGGCTTGATTAAATCAGGCAGGAAGCTGCACATGGGGGAAGCGGGAACATGCAAGCAGAGGGCTAGCTCCTGATCCGCCAACACATGATTTCAAGGATCAAAAATGTTATGCCTGAACCATTCCAGTGTTGCATCTCCACCAGATTCTACTGGAGATAATTCTTAGTCTTGTGTACATACTTTGAAACTGTGGGCTATCGGCCTATTTGCTCTCAAGAAGACACCAGCTTTCAGAAAACGCTTCTATCCAAGCAAATCCAGCCTCTACTGGGGTGATTTCCCCCCTCCAGAGTTTGGCATTAGTTTTCTCTTTACTCTCTGGAAAGTATTACACTCCAGGCTCCAATATTTCTCTCCTTTTAACTGCATATCTAACAGTGCCTGAACCATATGCAGAATTAAATGCTCTCCTCAGCCATGAGATTTTAAAAACTAATTTAAACCTAAGTATACTGAAGGCTATTGCAGCCTTATGATTCTAGCCTTCTAGTATTCAGCAGCTTGCAGAACAGCAGCTCTTTCATTTAAAGTGCAGTTCAGGGTGCCATTTAGTATGTCTTAGGAATTTATTTCCTCCCGCAAGTGTGATCAGTGTTGGAATATGCTGTTCACTAGCTACACTTTTTACTTGGTGGGTGGGAATTTGTAGTACCACCCAAACTTCACTGAAGAGCAGATTCCCTGCACTTCAGAGGCTATGGGAGAAATAAATCTTCCATAGAAAGATATGAAATAGTGTGACTGATTTTTTTTTATTGTCATGCAAAACAATGGAATAAGACCTATCAGTAGAAGATCTGGGAGCAGCTTTAATGGTATGTGAAAGTAAAGGGCTGTAAAATCAGTGTTAGAGCACATGCTTTGCATTCAGAAGGGCTCAATCCAGGGTTCAATCCATAGCATCCTCAGAGAGGGCCTGACTGAAGTCCTGGAGATCTGCTATCCGTCAGTGTAAATAACGTTGAACTAGATGGACCAATGTTTAAGCAAACTTTCTATATTCTGCTCTCTCCCTCTGCCTGAATGTACTAAGGGCTAGCTTCCTTGAATCTTGCAATGGGCCTGTCTTCCTCAAACCTGCAAAAGCAAATGCCCTTAGATTACAAAGGATTGTATGGTGCAGTCATACATTTGCCTAAACCAGTGTTTCCCGAACTTGGTTCCCTGGTTGTTTTTGGACTACAATTCCCATCATCCCTAGCTGGCAGGACCCGTGAGCTAGGGATGATGGGAGTTGTAGTCCAAAAACAACCGGAGAGCCAAGTCTTTATAAGTGTAATGGAAGGTTGCAGGCCTTCAGCACCAGACTCAACAGCCTGAAATAGGATATTTAGGCTCTGAGGCTGTAGCGTATCCTGTTGAGAGTATACCTGGGATGATGGGTGCTAAAGCCTCAGGGTCTTCTTCAGATATAGGAGAGAACAACATTTTATAACATCACCCTTTGCAATAGACAAGTAGCATGAAGCCTTTGGAATGGCCCAACCTAGTACAGACATTAGGAACTTGGCTTACTACTTTTACCTAGTCAATACTTTCTGTTTGCTGCACATCAGGCTACAGCTTCTCCAAAGTATCCAGCTCAAGGCATTAATCCTAAGGACCCTGAGTTAGAAGGTATGGGAAAGCAGTGCAAAACCTGGGGCATTCCAGATGCCATAGAACCCAACTCCTGCCAAACCCAGGCAGCATGGCCAATGGGCAGGGATGATGGTTCTTGGAGTCTAACAACTTCTAGAGGGCCACTGGTTCCTTATTCCTGGTCTAGGTTCAGGTGAAAGCCAGTCTTTGCCCTGAGCTAGTCCCTAACATCCATCAGAATGGAACCTGCTGGCTGGGATGGTTCATATTGCCCGGTGAATGTGCCTGAGCACTCCTGGATTCTAGGTAATTTCAGGAGGGGAAGCCCTTTCTTCTTTAACCAGTGCTGGATGACTACTCTATTCATATTGCTCCTCAGGGCTTTCCAAAGCTGCTGTTCTTCCATCATCCCAATCTTCCCCCCATATACCAAGCTGTTTGCTCATTCTTGCAGGAGATTATCTGGAATAAATGTGGCAGGAAAGGTATCAATCATGAAGTCTGTTTCAGCAGAACTTGCACACACCAGCTTCATAGAAACGTAATTTTAAAACATTCCTGTCATACCAGCTGTTTGAAGGCTTCAGATCTTGCCTTAAAGTACATTAGAAATCAGAAAAGTTTTGAGTGATGGACATAGGAAAGTATCACCCAATGAAGTAATATATCTCCTAAAGTGATATGATAGGAGGTGCTCCCTTTTGTTATTGTAGGAAAAACAACTCCTATCAAAGACCCCCAAAAAAGTACTTGCAGCTGATCCATTATAAGCAGTGTCATCAAAGTCAACCTTTCAAGCCAGTGGGATTAATTCAACATGCCAAAAGTCTCAAACAGAAAACCCCAAAATTCTAGTTATTCAGGCCTTGAGCAGCAGCAGCAGGTCTCGAATATATTATATAATATTCAATAATTCATTTTGCATCAAGGAATCTGCTTGAAAGAACTTTGCACATGTATACACTCAGCTCCAGGGAGGTTCAGTGTTAAATTATTCCCTAACAATTGGAAGGAGCGAATACCGGGCTTGAGCTCTAAAGCAAATTCACAACCAATAGAGAGAGACAGACAAAAGGGTACGGGTGGGGAAGAGTTATGGCAGAACAGCATATCAGTGATATCACTCATTCAAAACCCATGCAGTGTTTTAAAAAAAGCATGGGAAACTAAAGTAAGAAACCAAATTCTCTTTTTTTAAAAAAAAAAATTGGTTGGTAATGAATATCAGGTCACTGAGCAAAAATGCCTCAAGATCCTTACTACAGGACATACAATGTTGGCAATCAAGGTCTAGCCATCAATATCCTCTGCCCATACCTAGGAGAAGCTCCTATGGCAAAACTAGGCTCTAAGAACGCATTGCCAGAGTGGGGAGTGATGTTCAATCACCAGCAGCTTGTCCTCCATCCTAAGTGCTGTTAGAGCATCCCCAAACTGCTAAAGGTCCAGGGGGATTGGCGGAAGAGGAGTAGAGCAATCCACCCATCTCCTCCAGCCTGCTCACTCAACTGCATGGCATTGTCCCCTATGGCAACCAGGTGAGTTTTCTAAATCCACTTCTGTGCCAATGACAAACAAATATAAGGCTACTGGGCTTGCTGGCAGGTCACTTCAGAAAGGCGGCCTTTTCCTCAAAACAGCCTTCATCAAAGGCTGTGAGCAGCCGTGGATGTCAAACTACGCATATTGGATTTTTTACATTTTATTTATTCAGTATGCAGTCACTGAACCAGTTCTGCTTCCTTCTATATGTTTCGGAACAGAACAAGAGCATTTATGGTTTTATACCTCCAGCAGTAAGGAAAACTGTTGCCATTGCAGTTTTACAATTAAATCAAGAATGATTTAACAAGTTTCCTTGAACTGACATATGACATATTAACAAAAAAGGTATATACAACTTGTCCCTTACCGGTTAACTGTAAAAGAAAGAAGTGATGGTGCAAATGGAGCACCACATCTCATTTTGTAATGAGCCAAATATGTTGGTCATCAATAAATGTTTATTATTTAGGCAGCAATACTATACTCCTTTTAGAGGATGCTCCTTTGAATTTGAGGCTGACTTCTGAGTGGACATATATAGGATATTATTACTATTACTATTGCCATAAGTATTAATTATTATTAACATTTATAGTGCCCTTACTCTCTGGAGATCTCAAAGCAGTTAACGGTAGATAAATATATATATATATATATGCACAACAAATACAGTAAAAGTGATGACAAGTGATTTGCACTGAGAAACAGAAAAGCAAATAAAAAAACCAAACAGTATCCAAATCCATAAACTCAGTATCAATATAAAGTTAGAGGCCATTACAAGACAACATAATTTAAAATCCCAACCAACATAAAACACATTGTTTTTTACACAAACAAGCCTCATACAAAGAATAACCTGCCAGGCACACACATGTAAGATACTCTCCCCATCTCTGAAGTATTAATGGCCTCATGCCCCCAGCCACTGGACCATCCTATACACCCATCTTGCACCAGTTCTATACCAGAGCAGCCTGTCACCTTTTAAGGGTATAAAACTACGGCCATCCAATTACGTAATCGTGGCATATGTGGATTGCCCAGCAAATGTATGGAAGTGTAATGTGTCCAATGTCTGTGGCCAGTGGACAAATAACCCTGTTTTACTATACTGAGTGTGGGAATTGTACCACATCACAAGCAAGAGAAAATCTCCACGGTTCTCTAAGGACAACTGTTGTCAGTTTAGTATTACAGGCTAATGAACACAACAGAGATGCCAAAAGCTATTATTCAGCACAAGTGGGGAAGGGAAAAGTTGTGTGACGGCAAAGAGAAAAAGAAAAAACAGTAACAAGAAAAACGAACGCTTCTGAAGTGACTTGGCCTCTTCGATTTAAAGGTTTTATTCTAAGGAAGAATGGTTAAACCAGTCAGAAGTGTTAACGGCATATAGAGCAAAATGCCAAATTGAATTCAGCACAGTGCTTGCCAAGAGGCTTTCATCCTGCTCTGCTCTGTGCAGAGAAGCCCTAGAACTGTTACCCTTTCAAAAAGGAGCAGTAAAAGGCAGACACAGGGAAATGTTTAAAGCTACTTGTATATTTTTAGATCAGACATAAAGAAGAATAAGGGTTGCTTCTATTGTACCATCTCCACAGAGGTGATCCAGAATAATGTGTATTGGAGGGGTGGGGGAGCTGCAGTTGGATAGAGATACCGTTAGATATAATGCACTTTACAGGACAATGTCCTCTCTAGGCAGTTTACAAACATGTTAATGTACAATCCAAAATTCCAGACCCTCCAAGTGTCTCTATTTTCCAGGGACAGTCCCAGATTTACAGAGGTCGTCTCAGTTTCTGATTTGATCCTGGAATGTTCCACTTTTCCTTAGGACGTCCCTATTTTTATTGGATAAATGTGGGGAGGGCATGGAGCTATCTGATCCCTGAGTCAACTGAAAGCAGCCCTGTATAGGGATTTTTTTTTAAAGTTTAATGTTTTTATATATGTTGGAAGCTGTCCAGAGTGGCTGGGACAACTCAGTCCAATGCGTGGGGTATAAATAGTAAAATTATCATTATGGAATAGGACGTCCCTATTTTCATCAGAGAAATGTTGGAGGATATGAAGTTCCCCACGCCTCTGGGGTTCAGTTAGCCTTTAATAGGCCTGAAATGTGAGACACAGAGGGGAAGGAAGCAAGTTAAACAGTGCAGAAAGAAGTGCCTGAGGTCATCATACATAAGACATAACCTCTCTTAAGCATTTGCACAAAAAAACTAAGGACCTCCCTATTCTTCATTCATTTTAAAAGCTGTAATCCCTTGCTATCTGCTGTACCTATCAAGTCACTACCACTTTTACTGAGAATGAAGATATACATGGAATTAAACCAGGAGGTGTGGAATATAAAATATCTCTATATGCCTAAGGCATGGCATTAATGATAAACCTTAAAAGAACTAGCATTTTCACAGCTTGTAGGCTACTGAGACACCCTGTTCCGACATCCTTGAACACTCGGCAATCAAGTGACCTCTCTGCCTGCCTTGGCCATCGTTGTCCAGGTGCTGGACCTGCTCTAACATCACAAGTGGCTGGAGAGGGCAGAGGTGCCACGTCCTCCCTGGCTGCCATTGGCTTAGTTGCTCTGACATCACAAGACTGCTGAGTGGTCTGGGACTGGACAGCGGAACATTGAAGAGGACTTGAGAGACCTTCACATTTGGAAGACCTTCACACTTACAAACCATGGGCATTTCATTCTGAAGTATTTATTGGGGAGGGGCAGTCCTGTTTAAATTAAGGAGGTTTGATTTATGGATTCAGTACTTAGAAGTGGCATTCCAATGAACCTAAAGCCAAACTGTTTTGCATAATTACATGTATTTATATTTTTAATACTAACAGGTGTCAACAACAAAAGACACATATCTTGCATTCTGTAGATAGTAATACATATAGATCTCACACCTCAACACGTACTATAGGCCACAGAACTTTTTTTTTTCAGCACCTTTGAAATCAAGACACCTAGCTATTTAAAATAAGCCATTTGGAAGGACAAATTAGATATGTGCTGCAATTGCTTTTGAGACTCCCAGGACATGTTTAAGCATACTAGCTGGGATTTGGAATAATTTATTTCCAAAGCTGAAACCTGCTTGTATTTCAACAGCACCTTTGAAGCTCAGAAATTCTCTCCTATGGTTCCAATAAATCATCAAAATACCTTCCACAAATTGCCAATGTGTTGCCAGCTTCCCATGCAGCTCCCTGACTAACCCTGTACTCCCTAAAAGCATTGCAAAATTGAAAATCTAAGAATAAAACTTTGAAGATTAACCAAAACTTCGTCTTTCAGGAGAGAAATCCCAGATTTGGATCCCTCCACAATAGACATTGACATCTCCCTTCACCCTGAAAAAATAGTGCTTGGGCAAAGCCATTGACGAGTCCAGATCTAGAGGGGGACCATCTCCAAATCCCTACCTAATAGACAAAACTGCAAAATTAACCTAAGAAAGTTCTTTGAAATTACTTCAGCTAATAGATGCTGCAGCAATGCCCCTTGTTAACATAGAGTTGGATAAAACCAACCGTCTTACTAGTCAGCTGCACAGCTCTAATCCACTGCAATCTCTGGATCTCCTGACTGTTGAGAAACCTAATTTCTAGAAAGCACTGTTTAAGTCTACTTCAACATTTTTATTCTTTCTCTTCCATGCTGTGCACTCCTTTGGGTAGCTGATTCTCCTCTTCTCCTTCCTCAGGTCCCCTCCCACAGTTTCTCCAGGTTAAGTTCAGTCAACAGCACATCGAGAGCCAGTGTAGTGTAGTGGTTAAGAGCGGTAGTCTCATAATCTGGGGAACTGGGTTCGCGTCTCCGCTCCCTTGGGCTAGTCACACTTCTTTAAAGTCTCTCAGCCCCACTCACCTCACAGAGTGTTTGTTGTGGGGGAGGAAGGGAAAGGAGAATGTTAGCCGCTTTGAGACTCCTTAAAGGGAGTGAAAGGAGGGATATCAAATCCAAACTCTTCTTCATCATCATCATCAATTAAACACTTCAGTGCAGCTGACAGGACCTGCCCTCTGTGTCAGAGCGCAAGAGACAGCCGAAACAATATGCAACTTTTGCATACAGAGCATGCCAAGACACAGATTAAAAGTGTTTTTTTCCTCTGCAAGGTCTCTAGGCTCAGGTCTTGAAAGATATATAACACCTTGCCCTTATGCTCCAAATCTTTAATGCTATCCAGGGCCCTGAAAACTTCTTCTCTTGTTGGGAATCTTACAAAATGCAAATTATTATATCCCCGGACAGGACAGACCCTTGAGGTGCAAGACCCATAAGCCTGCTCCATATCTGTTGAAATTTGGACCTCCAGGCATTTCTCATTGATCCAAGTCATAAAGTAAGTCCCTTTCCCCATCAGCTTCCTTAAGACACCACAGCCAAATGTTCAAACAATCATCTCTGTTCCCTGGGCTTTTGACCTTCATTGGAAAATTTCTGGCCACTACAGTTATGAGATCTAACTTGATTTGGTGTTTTGAGCTGAGCTTCTTTAGTGCATTTGCTGTAAATGTAATGTTTGTCCATTTAAAGACCAAGACATCTAAACCTTCCTTCAAAAGGTTGACGCATTACTGCCCAGTCACTTACTAAATCCTACGGTAAGGTCCTTGCTGGCTGACATGGCTTTGGCAGTCTTTGAACTCCATAATGCAGTGGGGAGGAACCCCGGGCCTGTGTGCCTAATTAGGCCTGCAAGTCTATTTGATATGAACCATGCTCACCTTTCCTGCATCTGATGCTACCACACTGCACTGTTTAAGACTCCAGAGTCACTGCTCAGCGCAGGTATGACAAAGAAGGTTTGGTGCATGTTAGCAAGTCCTACCAGTGCAATCCTTGCAACTACAGTAAGATCATTGCAACGAGTGCAATAATAGCAAGCAGAGTTAGCTCCAGTTTTGAGAGGACCCAGAGAAAAGTGCCCCCTCTTCCGATTTTTGGACTCTTACCTAGTAGCATGCAGCAGCAGTGTTCCATGTAGTGTTCATTGGCTGGGTCTAGCCATCCTCTAAATTTCCCCTCATTTTCCTGACATAGCATCACTCTGGATATTATGAGAAATATAAATGGTGGCAAGACCCAGTTACTAGGCACAGCCTGGAGTCCCAGGCACATTTTGTTTTGTTTTGTTTTAAAAAATGGGGGATCCCAAAGCAGGCATTGGTGGTGGGCCCCAATGGAGCCCTGGGAAGAGCCCAAGGATGCTGGGTGCTATTACCAGCCCTGGTTGCTAGGAGTGTGGGTGTCTCAAAGTGATGAGGCGGGTTAGGAGGATGAAACAAACTAGCACTGCACAATGAATCAGGTTTCAGTGGCCACACCAGAAATTGTAACATCTGCCCAATTAATACAGAAATAGAAAAACACGAAGAAAGTTCTTACAGGATAAGAATTTCCTTGCAGTAGAAGTGCAAGACTAGGGTCTTACTCATTTTCTCTTATGAAGGTATTGGGTTGGATCCTTAGTCTAAGCAAGCGTGCTGGAAAGGGACCCTCTTCATGATTAAATTATCAGGATACCCCAGTAAAGGGGCCCGGGGGAAGGTTTCTTTCCAAATCCCCAGAAGGGGGCTAATGGGCATAGAGCTCCCCAAATGGCATCCAGGAGTGATTGCCCTATATGATATGCCTCATGGGGGAAATCCTTAACCAAGGACCAACCCTGATGAAGTAATCAGCCAGCAGTAAAGAATCCTGGTTGATTCGGGATACATAGCCATTGCCTATACCAAAGCCTACTGACTTCTGTAATCAATAAAGTTGTGGCCAAATTGATCCCAAGATGTAATGATGTCATGTTTTACTGCTTCCGACACCTCAGCCTCACCGTGCATCCAGTTATCTGGCAAGCACTGCTTCTGGAGCTGACAACACTATCAAGAAGAACATGGGACGGGACCCAAAACTTAAAATTCTAAAGAAGGTTAAATCTGAAAAGAAGGAAATCCATATCACTCTCCATGAATATGAGGAACGCGGGTGGCACTGCAGTCTAAACCACAGAGCCTAGGGCTTGCTGATCAGAAGGTCGGTGGTTCGAATCCCCGCGACGGGGTGAGCTCCCATTGTTCAGTCTCAGCTCCTGCCCACCTAGCAGTTCAAAAGCATGTCAAAGTGCAAGTAGATAAATAGCTACCGCTCCGGTGGGAAGGTAAATGGCCTTCCGTGCACTGCTCTGGTTCGCCAGAAGCAACTTAGTCATGCTGGCCACATGACCTATTTATCTACTTGCACTTTTACGTGCTTTTGAACTGCTAGGTTGGCAGGAGCTGGGACCAAACAATGGGGCTCACCCCATCGTGGGGATTTGAACCACCAACCTTCTGATTGACAGGCCCTAGGCTCTGTGGTTTAGACCACAGCGCCTTTATCCATGAATATAAAAAGGGTTATCCATTGTAGGCAGGTTATGTAGAAAATTGCTAGAGCTGCAGACACAAAAGCAATATGTGAGAGCCACGAAAATGCTTTCCAAGACTGACTTCTAAGGTCTTTCTCAGAATAAACCTTTTCACAAGCTCTTCCTATGTTATCTCTTTATAGGGTAACTCGCAGGTGCATCTCTGCAATATATTAATCACACACACACACACATAAATGGGCAGGAAGGCTAAAGAAACATTATGCAAGATAAGTATTTTATTGATCGTGCACACATGAAATGTTTCTCTGAAATATTATTCTTGGCTTTGTTTTATGTGAAATGTCAGATGAGCACGTCTGATTGTGGGTTACGTTTATGGTGATTTGTTGAGATTGCAGTAGCCTGGGTCCCTAGTCAATAAACTCAGCCAAACAAAAATGTTCCATGGAATACTGTTGTGCAGTGTACGTTACAGGAAGCAGGCACACCAGCAGAGCCAATCCACTGGTCCTGCCAGTGACCTCACACAGCAAGTAACCTTGCTGACACCCTCTCCCACCCCCTGCCCCCCTTGCTAAGTGCAGGTCAAGAGGATGGCTCTGTAGCACAGCCCCACTATAATCCTTTTGGTTTGATTTTTTAATACTGGTTTTAATGTATGTATGTGTGTTTGTTTAAAATATTGTAAGTCACTTTATGTTGCCATGGCAAAAAGCAACTAATAATTTTATTATTATTATTATTATTATTATTATTATTATTATTATTATTATTATTATTATTATTATTCAGCCATTCCTGTTTCGTATATATCTATGGGCAAAATGTCAGGATAGGTCATATAAATACGTACTGCTATCACCTGAACAGCTTTCCCTTACTAATGTTTACTAAGCATTCATGAATAAATTCTCCCTGCTTAGTTACATAGGCTACAATCCTGCACACTGAAATACAGTAGTGGGTTTTCAGCCGCCAAGCTGAGTACAGGATTGCAGCCCAAAGCTGTCAACTGGCTCCTGCTTCCAATATCACAATTTAGCTACATTAGCCTAGCCATCTTAGTACAAAACAACAAGGGGGAAATCTCTGAGGTGGGAGATAAATGAGGTTTCAAACACAGGTTTATAAAATTCCACATCTGAAATTGTCAAGAACTACCAGCAGAAAATTCTCATCATTTCCATGGAGAGAAGGAGGGATATAAAATATGTCTGTATTGTCATTTGCACTTGGAGTGACTGCCGGGAGAATTGAAGGTTGTTATTAATAAGGATTCCTGCTGCTGCTTCAGTCGATGATTTATCACTTCCCCATCTAAATGGGAGGAGGTCAGATTGGAGAGGAGAAATTATTCATTCAAGATGGCATTTCTCCTTCCACAGCCGACACCTTGGGAAAAAAATTGTAATTCATACCTAATTAGTGATCGACCATAGTTGTGTTTATGATACTGTTCATTCAGGTGCACAATAAAACTGCTGCTTTCAAACACAGTTCCTACAGTGCTGTGACTATTAGGCACAAAATGTATCTGTGTAATTAGCAATCATGATCCTCCTTGCTTCACATTGCTGACCCCACTGGGGCAGCATTCGGTACTCATACCTAGCCTTACACCATTGTAAAGGATTGTGAGGTTTCGCTTTTTAAAATACAACACAAGAGATAAGCATATTTTTAGTCTTGATTTAAAGTAGAGCTGTGGCTCTTTCCCCTTTCTGCTCAGCTAATGAGTCTGAAGCCTTCATAAAATTTTTACAAATTCCACCTATTATTATGTGGCGCTATCCAGATTTTGAATGAAGTGGCTGCAACAACATGTATAACTGAGGAATGCAAAAAGCAATTCCCAGAGGTCATTTTTAGAAGTGGCAGATTGTCAAATGCAAAAGTGAATGCATACTGAATTTTTGTGAATTCCCACCCACCACCACACTTGCATGTATAGAAAGAGCTCCAGGGTGCTCATTGCAGGTTCCTAGAGATCAGAGTGCATCTGTTTTCATATTCCCCAGTTGTTTTGCTGCTGCATCATACTGGGCTACGCCATGGTTTGACTTAGTGTGTCGTCTGAACCCGAGCTCATTGTTTTGCTCTTCCCAGGCTAACCACAAGCTGTAGCCAAGGTGTGGCTTGTTTGTTTGTCTAGGAGAGCTAAATCACATAGCCAGGTTTGGATTACACCCTAAGCCAAACCATAGTTTGGTTCAGTTCAGCAGCAAAATAACCAGGGAGGAGCGAGGCACACCTCCCAGAGCCCATACTCATGCATGTTTTCTATAAGCCATGGCTTGGCTCAGCATGGTGTATAAACCAGGCCACTGGGTATGTACAAATTTTCAGCCTTAGCTGATACAAAACCATGTGGTATTTTAAAAGATAAAGTTGAGGAAAGAAATCAATGAAGACTAATTGCTTAGGGATCTGAGAGGCTAATATCCATAGTTTACCGTAATTTGAGGTGGGACATGTATTTGAGTTCGAGTAACACTGCTTAGGAAAGTAGCTCCAGGTTTTAGCTATGAAGAGGATCGGAAGGGAGATTAGGAAGGCACACTGAGGGAATAAAAGAAAGAAATTTCATTATATAATAATAATAATAATAATAATAATAATAATAATAATAATTTATTATTTATACCCCGCCCATCTGGCTGGGCTCCCCCAGCCACTCTGGGTGGCTTCCAAAAGAATATTAAAATACTATAATACATCAAACATTAAAAGCTTCCCGAAACAGGGCTGCCTTCAGATGTCTTCTAAAAGCCTGGTAGTAGTTGTTCTCTTTGACATCTGGTGGGAGGGCGTTCCACAGGGCGGGCGCCATTACCGAAAAGGCCCTCTGCCTGGTTCCCTGTAACTTGGCTTCTCGCAGTGAGGGAACCGCCAGAAGGCCCTCGGTGCTGGACCTCAGTGTCCGGGTAGAACGATGGGGGTGGAGACGCTCCTTCAGATATACTGGACCAAGGCCATTGTTCTTGCCTCCATACACAAACACGTTAGGCTTGTATATTTAAGCTTGTATTATCTATCTGCTCTGCAAAGCTCACATCCAATCCAGGCTTTGTTGTAAACCAGTCTTCAGATGTATTGATAACTCAACTTGAATAGAAAACAAGTAGCGACAGAGGATCAAATATTTAGTTTTAGAATAAGGTAAAATGAATCAGACTGAGGTTAAAGAGATGGTACAGACAATGTGACAACGCAAGACAATGAAAGCCCTCTGGGCTGCAGCTCAGAGAGGAAGACAGCAAGGTTTTCTCTTTGCTAAGGAAAGAAGTAGTATATGGTGGGGAAATGGGTAAGCACAATATTTTGGTTAATTCAGCAACTTTTACAAATTTGAGTCTGTAATGAAATCTTTATCAGAAAATTATTTAGCTCTACTGTACAGGCAATGAGATAAGCTGTAAAGCTCAGGCTGCCAGACTATTTTATAATATACTCAATCTGTGTATTACATATTTTTTTTATCCTCATATTTCTTCCAGTGAGCTCAGGACAATGTATGTGGTTCCCAACAACAACCCTGTGAGGTACAAAGTGAATGGCCCAAGGCCCAAGGCTTAAGCAGGCATTTCAGCTGGAAACTCTGCCATTTAATGCTTTTTAGCCTTCCCTGTGCACAGAAGGCAAAAGTGATGAAATGGGCTGTGAGCTCAAATGCTCCTTTTGCCCAATCACCATTAAGTAGTGCACACTCTTAGCAAAACTTTAAGTACAGGTGCCCCTCCCCTTGCAGGGGAATTATGTTCTGGGATCCCGTGCACATAAGCGAAAATCACGTAAGTGGGGAACACCCTCTAAAAAGCCTCTAATTGTCCATTTCCCCCTGCTCTTCAGCTCTCTCTCTCCTGCTCTCTCCACAATCCAGACCAAAATAGGCAGAAAAATCATTAAGCAGTCTGCCAAGACCCTCAGAAATTTTTATATTGTCCATGGGGGGAAAGTTAGGGAACTGCTGGTCTATTGCCAATTAAATGAACTCTGTGTGCAGCTGAAAGCGTAGAGTTTTCAGCAATGCATAAAGGGGAGGGGAGGGTTAGGCAGGAGTCCTTTGTATGAAAACCAGCTAACCTGTTTGTGAAATGATGGAAGACATGAAAATACGTCTGGTATGATTTAAAAGTAGTTATTCAAAGTTATGAATTATATGCATTGTGTGTTTCATATATTGGTAAGTTGTATGTTTAAACGCTGATGGCATATTTAAATGTTGATGGAATATTTCAAAATAAAGTTTCATAGTAAGGAAGATTGCAGGGTTATTAACACTGCAATCTGGAGAAATTGCAGAGGCTTTTGACAAATAGGCTTCACTGTATTTGCACTGCTTAACATTCCACTTTACTGTACTGAAATATTGGTGCAGGGATAAGAGTTAGAGATGCAAAGCCTACTTTTGCAAACTTTTAAAAATAAGTTTTTTATTAAGCTAGACTGGAAAGTCATTATGGGACTGAATTACTTACATGTGACCCATTTTCTGTTCTATTCCCCTTTTTGAATTTCTCTTTTCATACTGACAACATTTCCATAAAGAATGAAATAGCACGCACTGGGGAGTTACTAATCAAATAGTCCTTAGACCACGGAATGCAAACATCATGCTGTCAAAACTGTCACTGAAAATAAAGCTAATTATCCCCATTATAAGAAAGAACATGGGCACGTCAGTGTTTCCTATCAAGCATCAGGAGGAAAAAAAAACTTCCTCTGTTGTTGCTTATGGTGGAAACAATGCCTTATTTCACAAATCAGCCTCATTAAGTCTCTATCCATCAGTTTCTGTAAGATAACAATTGCTGACAGTTTTTGATATTTCGAACATATGTTTATTTTTTTAAAAAACAATGATAGCCTGTTGCCTGTTCGCTTGGACCACTGTCTGTGCCACTGAGTTAATTGTCAACATTTCATCCTCAAATATGTGTGGGAGGAGGCGTATTTTGAAAGATGGAGCAATAACAATTAGTTCAAAGTCATTAGACCCAATGGATATAATTCATCTAATGGAGCTACTGATCCAAAGCAGTTTTCCTCATTAACCCTATGCCAATTACCTCCCACAGAAACAGACGTAGCTGGGTGCATGGATCATGGCCCTCACCCCTCAATTATTTCCACCTTTGTATGCATTTGTTGGATTCATGCACTTTTTGTTTTGATGTACTGGAATAATGCATGATTATGCAAAACAACAATATGCTTGAAACTTAGAAAAAAGAAGAAGCTAGATTTGCATACAGCCACCAAATTGAAAGAAAATAATGTTATTTTACTCTTTGGCACTCAGGCCTCTAACTCTGGTTCAGCATTATCATTACAGCGTGAAGAGGGACTATGAATAATTCAGGAGCTCCCTTCTTTACCCACACACCCAGTGCCACAAATAAGCAATTAAATTCAAAATCTGCTCTAATGAAATGTTTAGGTTGCAAATATCATAAGAAAGTCGGGGAAAGCAAGAGGGAGAAAAGTCGGGACACCACATTAATTGGAAAGACTGCGCAGAGGAACAGAGTTTTAGAATATATAACAACGATGCTACACCATGCACAGTTCTATTGCTACAAATACGCATTTATAATTGTAGCCCACAAACAGAAATATTATGCAGGCCCTAATAAAGTGGTGGCAGCAAGAGAAGCTTTCTCAGAGAGCAGAGCAGCAAAAACAGGCTTAGTGTTTCCATTTCTAATGCAAAGGATATATAAAACACCTAAGCTACCCAAGCTTGTGCGACTCAAACACTACTGAACATTGCTCATCGTCTCATTCATGGACTTCAGGATTAGATCATTAAAGGAGGAAGATGTGGGTGCACATGGGAGAAAGGCAAAGATAAGATTTTCAAAGCCCAAAGGTGGATCCAACGGGCAAGAGGCCAACTTTGCAAACTACACATTGCTAAGGCTATGACTTCGTAAACTACAAGAGCTCTGCTGCTGTTATCCTGCTCCTCTGATTCCCAGGTGCTCAGCCTTGAGCCTGGTCACATGAAAACGGCTAGGATCATTGAGGAGAACAGCAGAAGGCCTGTAAGCCCAGAATGATAACTAGTTTCAGGCTCAATCATACTGCTAAAACAGCTGTTTTGTGCGTCAAACAAGAGGTAGGGCCCAGCTGATGCACTCAATAGAGAGACCTTTGATAAAAGTAGACTCCTCCATAAATGGAAGGGGAGGGGAGGGGATTGTGGCAATTCGCCCTTCCTTCTGCAGTCCTCAATGTCACATTCCACCCTGTTCTGGAGGGTCCTCTAACTCTTTGGAACAGATTTTCAGGCATGCTTGGGAGCAGGTGGGAGGTGGCAAAAAACTGACAAGAGTTCCATGTGAAGAAGAATTGAAGAGGGAAGTGCCAGTGATTGAAGCATGTACATATGATTCACAGGTCATATCTTCTGAACAGAAAACCACTCTCTCTCTCCTTTTACAATTCAAAGAGAATTCTGCAGATGTTGAATTGTCCTGGGTCA
Source organism: Podarcis bocagei (assembly GCF_964188305.1). Classification (NCBI taxonomy): domain Eukaryota; kingdom Metazoa; phylum Chordata; class Lepidosauria; order Squamata; family Lacertidae; genus Podarcis; species Podarcis bocagei. Next base: position 30,630,210 of record NC_138137.1, on the reverse strand, counting down.
CTTTGCGGTACTGGTTGACGTGCAAAATCAATCAATCAATCAGAATTCCAGTTTCAATGTTTTAACAAGTATTCGGGAACTCTTAGAAATCCCCAGCTCCATGGCGAGCCCAGCACCCTCCAGGCTCACATAATCTGCCTGCTCTTCTATTTGACCTACATACAGTACTGATTATTACAGCTTTCATTTTGCAGGAGTAATTCTGGCCTACTGTGCTAATAATTTTGCTGATGGGACCTAATTAACAACCAGACACTCTACCCTACCCCTTCCACTTGACAGTGTTAACAAACCCATAATGAAATTTCAATCAAACTACAATGTGTGCAACAGAACATAATCGTTCAGGGGTTTTTTGCTTTAGCTTTCACAATGTAGAATTATAACCTGACGCTGAAACACAGTAAAGTTTTTGTGTGTTTGGAATGAGATGCAAATTAATTTGCGTCAAAGAGATGCCTATTAAAATCTGCACAAAATAAAAGTGACCTTCATGCTTCTAATCTAATCCCATGATTTCTACTCAGAAATAAGTCCCACAGAGCACAGTGGAACTTACTCTTAGATAAGAGGGTATAGCATTGTAGCCTTAACCTGATTTTTATGGGACTAATTAAATCAAGTTTGGATCGGAGAGGCAGGGCACCAATGAAAAGAAGCATGTTTCTGCATACTAGTAAATAGTCATATATTCATGTATATTTCATTTGAAATGTATATCAACATTTCAGTGTTGTTTTGAAGTTAATGGTAGCACAGAGCAGAGATGAAGAACCTTTGGCACTCCAAAGGTTGGACTGCAACTCCAATCAGCCCAAGTCAGCATGGCCAATTATCTGGGAATTATTTCCAGGTCAAAGTGTTTAAGGTTGAAGCCTTCTCCTTATGCGCTTAAAGTTAGATGTATGGACACACATGATGCAGATGCACTTTTAAACATGCAGACAATGGGAGGTGTGGACCTGCTTCCACCATCAGCATGTTGACTGCCCATGCATTCATCACCTGAAGACAGCTAGAGTTCATCATCAGTCTTACCTACTACAGATACATAGAGCTTCATTACTTAAGGCCAATCCAGTCCCCAGCTATACGCTTCCTTTCCACTTCCATCTACACTAGTTTGCAAGTGGAAGACTCTTGGTTCCAACCCTGTCTACTATCACCAGCCCCCTCCCAACCAAGGCCCCCTCCCAGCTCCCAAGTTAAAGCATCCTTGTGCCCACCAGTGCCTACTGCTGAGCCCACCAATATCCCCTCAAAAATACACAACACAGGAGAGGCTGTTTGCTCATCCTATTCAGTTCCTGTTTTTACCAGCTTGGCCTCTCCTATACTGAACATGCCCTCTTTAACACGCCCACATTTCATTGCATTCCAAGACTAGATGACCATCTCCCCTTCCATTCTGAATGAGAAGTGCAAAGAACTTCTCTCAGTGAGTGCTCAAGTAAAGCAGTGGCCAATGTAGATGCTTGGGATCCCTAAAGTAAGGTTTTGAGTATTTTTTTGCTTATTTTGACAAGAGTCAACAAAACAGAGAAGGTAAATCATTGATTTCAACGTAGGATGGTCAGAAAGGTGTCACTGAGAGCTCAAGTTATCTCTGAGGCCCAGTAAGAAGTAACAGAAGATTCTCTTTCAGACATACATGATGAAAAATGTTTTTTGTATGATTGAATGCATTCTCTACCAAAACCACAATACCAGAGAACTTTTAATCAGAAAATCATTCTACTGTACTTTAAGCACCCTAGCCCATTATTTATAGATCACTAATGCATATTGAATGCCAAAAAGTCCCATTTGTCTGCGATGAAACTGAAAACACAATGAAAGTGTTTTAAAACTTAGACTTTATTATCTAGCACTTATCTAGCCATGCATGATAAAAACACATTAAAACCAACTTGGTAAATCACTAACCACTTAGATGAATTAAGTACCTCCCCAAAAAATCTGTATATGACTATTCTTCCTGCATATAACCATTTAAAGCAGTGGTTCCCAAACCTGGCCCTCCAGCTGTTTTGGGACTACAATTCCCATCATCCCTGACCACTAGTCCTGTTAGCTAGGGTTGATGGGATTTGTAGTCCCAAAACAGCTAGTGGGCCAAGTTTGGCCATCACTGATTTAAAGAAGGTGTAGAAAAGCATTGGGCCTCCAGATGTTGCTGAACTGTAACTCCCATCATTCCTTGTAACTGGCCGTGCTTGCTAGGGCTGATGGGAGTTGAAGTTCAGCAACACTGAGGGCCAAAAATCAGCCACTCCTGTAGACTCCTAGTCTTCAATTGAGGGTTCACATGAATGCTCCTTCATATTAAAAATCATTCCACATAGAAGATTAGATATTAGGGAGAAGGTTTCTAATCTAGCATCTTTTGTTCTAATTTCTAGTTTTCCATGTGAAAGGGTTTTGTTTGTTTATACGGAGTATTTGCTACAGTCTTGAGAGTGGTCAAGAGAGTCCTGTTGAATTAGACCTCAGCCTCATCTAGTCTAGCATTCAATTTCCATAGTGGCCAGCCAGATTTCTATAGAAAGCACACAAGTATAACAAGAACACTAAAGTATTCACCCACTAGTGATCCCCACCAACTGGTGTTCAGAGACATATTGCCTCTGCTTGGTACCAGAAGATGTTGCTGGGGAACTTCTGGTCAGGTGTATCTCATCATCTGTTCTCTGTGAGATACACATCTTGGTCTTTGATGATAGGCCAGTGTAGGATATTGTGAAACCGGTACATCTTATATAGCTAATGTATACAGTTTTTCCTAGAGAATGCTATATTTAATTTTGCATAGGAATGGCAAAAACATTCTATAAAGCACACAATCCTGTGTTTGTGTAGGATTTTGTGGTGTTAAGTTTATTTGCGGTCCATGTTTAGCATGGAACCCAACACGTTTATATTTATTTAATCTGAAAACTGGAAAAAGAAATGAGCAGAGGAAATTAATTCAAGAAAAATAAAACTTCTATTAGGAGTTCTTAGTGCTTTATGAACATTTTCTCCATTCTTATATACCAAACTGCCAATAAAACACCGTTTCAATCGCAGCTTCATTGTCCCACTTTTATTTTTGAAAATGCACTAGGTTTGTTTTTTTTAAAAAAATAATCCACAAAGTCATGCTCTTCGACCTTTCTTTATTACTGGTGTCCACTGAACCTTTTCAAGATGAATGGTAGATATCTTTACCTTGGACAGTTCATTTAGCAATCACAATATTTCCTATAAGTTAGATAAATTGAGTGGTCACTTAACACTGAGAGAGGCCAACATCAATTGTCGCAAAGGTCATCCAGCCCAGTTACCATGTACTGTATTAAATTGTCATCAAATCTGAACAGCAATTTCATCAATAATCCATCCAACTAGAATGACTGCAAATTTCAAAAGCTAACTATACTACAGATGCACAGAAGCAGTAATGGGATTCATGCAACTCTGAGGCATGTCATAGGATACTGTTGGTTGGGGGGAACAAACTTCTGATGTTCTTGGCATTTTCCAACTGTATGTCTCAGAATAAGGCAGTGCCTAGATCATAGACAGGCAATGTGGTGCCCTCCAGATGTTGTCGAACTACAACTCCCATCATACCTGACCACTGGATGTACTGGCAGAGGCTAATGGGAGCGAGAGTCCAAAAATAACTGGAGGGCAGCACATTAGCTACTCTGGTCTAGATCAGCCACCTGTACCCTTAAGATAATCTATGGAGACCCTTCTCAGAAGGTTGGTCTTTTTAGCAGTGCTCCCCACAAGCTATAGAATGCTTCCCCTAGGAAAGTCCACCTGGCATCCATATAATTGTCTTTTGGCACCAGCTTAAGATTTTGTTTTTTGTTCTCACAGGCCTTTTAAGATCTGGTTTTAAGTCTCCATTAGCCAGTTGGTGGATTATTTGATTAGTGTTTTAGTTCTGTATTAGTTCAGGCACATTTTATGGTGTGTTTTTTTATGCTGGTTATCTCTTGCACTTATGGTGGCTTTTATTGCAATACAGTTTGGGGGTTATTTTTTTATTCTTATTTCTCCTCCCTACAATGCCTAGATAATGTATTTTATGAGGTGCCTCATAAATCTATCTATCTATGGCCTAGGTGATCATACAATATGCACCAGCATATTATGCAAGGTCAAAGGCAGGGGCAGCCAATACAGTGCTCTCCAGATGTTGCTGGACTCCCAGCTCCCATCAGCCCCAGCCAGCATGGCTTATGGTTAGGTACGCTGGGAGTTGTACTCCAACAGCATTACCTCTAGTGTTCGAGCTAGATGTTTTGCCTTCAGTCATATTTTTCTTAGTTGTTAAGACCTCTTCTTTAGATTTAATACCACTATCCTTCTGCTATTTGGCTAGAAGGTTACAAGTCCCAACCCTGACGTTCAGTAGAAAATGTCTCCCAAACTGACAGCTGTATGGGCTTGGATCCAAACAACTGTGAACAGAAGGAGAAAGTATATTAGTGCTGATCTATGAACAGCAAGCACTAGCCTAAGACTTCTTACAGTGCAGCATTACAATACCCTGGGGGTTGGCTTAACAGCAGAGGAAGTTGCAGGGGGCCAGGAAAAGGTTGTGAAAGTAACTTGTACAAGTGCTTGCACGAAAAGAAAAACTCAGGATCTAGGATTACTTTTCCCACACCATGCTCCTCCACTGTTGGAAACAGACCTTCCATCAGCAGCAGATGTACCGGTACTTTCATTAGTGGGACAGCATCTTTAGATTTAAGCTATATAATAACAGTGCTGTTTCTAGTTGATTTTAGTGATACAGTGGTGCCTCGCAAGACGAAATTAATTCGTTCTGCGAGTTTTTTCGTCTTGCAAATTTTTCGTCTTGTGAAGCACGGTTTCCCATAGGAATGCATGTATTAACGGTTTTAAGAAAAAGGAAACAAACTTGCAAGAAGTTTTCATCTTGCGAAGCAAGCCCATAAGGAAATTCGTCTTGCGAAGAAACTCAAAAAACGAAAAACTCTTTCGTCTTGTGAGGCATTCGTTTTGCGAGGTACCACTGTATGTGTTTCTTGCTTGGAGTGTACATGTACTGTTTTTAGCCACTCTGACTCTTTGGTAATCAAGTGGGCAATAAATCTAGAACAGTGGTTTCCAATTGGTGGTCTGTGGACCTCAAGAGGATCTGCATAACCCATTCAGGGGGTCCACAGCATCATTCACATAACAAAAACTACCGCAGAGAGATCAACATTTTCAAAAGTAAGGGGTCCATGGTTTGGCTTCTGAAAAACAGGGAGTTCGCAGTATTAGCTAATTAGGAACCACTGATCTAGAAAATAAATGAATAGGTAAATTACACCTCTCATCGGGAGTCAACCTCAGTGAGAAATAGTGAAAGAACTCTGAAGAATGGGGCTCTATTGTTTCTTAGGTTTACTAGGATGGCTGAGCTGGAGATGGCTCTCTTCCTGTCCTGAACACAAAGGACATGGATTCTGGTTTCATGACTGAGAGTACCTGCAAATGTTCTTGTTTATGCATGGTTTATTGATTGAGAACACTTGCTGCAATATGTATGCGGTCACAAAGTCAAAGCCTTTCAGTCCGCATTTGCACGTTAGCCATGTTAGATTTATTTGTACATACATTTCAGAACCACTGGCAGTCCTTTGATGGTTTAACAACTATCAGGTGACATGCTTTTGGCTTCCTGTGCACGTGCATCAGATGATACTAACCCCTAAGCCCCTTCCTTTCAGTTCCATCTGTGTTAGACTATCTGGAGCAGCCTTCGACCAATAAAATAAAAAGGGTATTGTCAATATTATTCCTGTTACAGATGGAACAAACATATTCAGAGATTATGTAGTCCATTTGTTGGTTTATGGCCCAGAGTGTTTTATAGTCTTATACACATAAATGTCAACCATGAGCTATGTTTGCGTCTGAAGCTTTCTGCTTTAAATGAAACATATGCAAAACTTTACAAAGCCAGACAAGTCCCCGTTGGCTGCATGTGGAAAGGGCAGGAGGGCATCATTTTCCTCAAGACTGATATTCTGCTGCAATAGCATCACAATCTATTTGCCTTGGCAAGTAACATTTTTTTACATTTCGGCATTGCACCTCTGCTAGGAAACTGACAAACTAACGTGCAAATACATCAGTGAGAATGCAAAGGCCTTTTTTCACAACATCACCACAGATTTCAGGTTGAAAAGTGTTGCCAAACTGAAATAACAGGAGGCTGTCAAAAAATGAATTTAAACCTTAGTAGGGGAATGGTTAGCACAACCTTGGGTGGAAATATAGCTACCATGTCATGAAACCATTTTTTGTTTCCTTTAGCATAGTGGCTTGGTTTTCAAGCATAAAAATTGACTGTTTTGTCAAACCACAAGCCTGAAACAACCACAGATGTTAATCTTTGTAGTCAGATGTCAGCTGCTGTTTTTTCTTCTGCATTTGTGGAATCTTGTCACATCAGCACTGACCCAGCTACTTTTAGATACACCCATTTTTGCTTGTTCGTGCTTATGTTTAAATATCATTAGCCCAATCCAGGTGCTGCTCTTCATTCACAGAATATTCCTGCTCAAGCAAAGATGTGCCTGTCTACTTCAGTGTCATAGGTACACTTGCACTCATGAGTCCTAGCACGAAACTCTGGGAAACCTGCTTTTAAGGAGGAGCTCCATATGCATGTTAGAACAAAACCAAACCTTGGATTAGAGCAGTGTTTCCCAACCTTTTTTGGGCAAAGGCACACTTGTTTGATGAAAAAAATCTCAAGGCACACCACCATTACAGCCCCGTGACGTCAGCGTGCAGCGTCACGCCGGGAGGGACGCACGAAAGTGTAAGTTTCAATTTTTTTCCCTCCCCCTTGCCGGGGAACCTCCAAGCTTTGGGGGTGGGGGGGGAGGAGGCAGCAAAGCGAGGCAGGAAGGAGAGCGCGGCTTGGCTGGGTGAGCTTTGGCAGGGGCAGGGAATGAGAGCCGCGAGGCGGGCGCTGCGGACGGAGGCGCTGCCCGCCGAGCTCGCAGGCAGCCAGGCAGGCAGACGGCGAGAGCCCCGCGCTGGGCGGCCTCTCCTCGCCGCCCCGCCTCTCGCCGCCCGACTCGCCCGCCTCCCTCCAGGCAACATCTCGCGGCACACCAGGCAACATCTCGCGGCACACTAGTGTGCCACGGAACAGTGGTTGGGAAACACTGGATTAGAGCATCTTTCTGTTACAGAAGTGGCTAAAAAAAACCCCCCACAGTTGTTCACCGCATTCCGTTCTCTGGAGAGAGGGAGAAACACTTCAGATAAAGTTTTCCATGAGCTGATTATTTGTTGGTATGGACATTTAGATATAGGGTACCTCCAAACATCATGTGTTCCAGTCTTCTAATGCATAGCTCACTCTCTAAAGTTTAGAGGATTAGGGATAAACCATATTCACCTGCACCATTTTCCCCCATTTGCCCTTCCTGATATCCTAACCAGGAAAGTGTGATTTAAGCAATCCAAACTAGTATTGCAAACCAGGAGGAAACTATGATTTGGAGGGATCACTGCAACAGTTTGGTAGGTACAAACATCATGGTAAACTTAAATCAAACCAAGAAGTGTTCTATTAAGCAGAGTATGTTAGAGAAGGAAAGATGCAAAACCATGGTGGGGGTGGGAGAATCAATTTCAAGCACAATTCTAGCTCCTGCTCCAACCCAAAAGCCTATCTCCTCATTTCAGAGGAAGGACACAATTCATATATGCATCCTTTTTTCTCATTAAAGAATCAGGCTGAAGAGGTCAATATGCAAATGTGAATGTGCATGAACCTCCATTCTGAAATGAGAATATGCATGTAGCGTTTTAATTTCACCTTTGTGGTTGGTGTACTTAGTACCAGAAAATACATTTGTCCTCTCATTTATCAGTGACTGTAGACTGGTTTTACATAAAACTAGGAGAGTGAGTGCACATGGGGTGGGGGGTGGGGCGCAAGTTGGTTCTCCGTGGAGCTTTCTTTTCCAAAAGGCTGTTTTAAAGGAACAGAAGGATGAAGCCCAAGGGGTAAGTTTCAGTTTCTTCCTCCAGGCCGTTTGACATATTGTTAAGAGAAACTGAAACAGACCTCCCAAATGAAATGTGACCCATGGGAATGAACCTGCGCAGGAGCAATCACGCTCAATAATTGCACATATTGTGTTTCTGTGATTGAAATGCCCAAAAGAAAGAAAAAGGTGGTTGTTCTTTTAGTGCCCTGGAACGGGTGAGGAGGGAAACTGTTCTTACTTTGGCAACTAAACACATCTGTCACTTCTTAATATATCAGAGCTGGAATGTTGCCCACAGTTTACTAGTAGAACATTTTATTTCATGTTTGAATGTGGGAAGAACTGATATCTAAGAGGGTGTGTGTGTGTGTGTGTGTGTGTGTGTGTGTGTGTGTGTGTGTGTTAAGAGCAGTTCATTTTCATAGAAAATAAATGTTATAAATTTTACCACCTTTCTTAAAAATGAGCCAAAAGATGAAGGCAAGCATATCAAGCTTGATTTTCCAGTTAGACCAGATTATTTTAGGTTTGACAGTGTTATGAAAGCTATCACCTTCTTTTTCCTTAACCACTGACTTGCAAACGTTTTAATTTGATTCTTTAAAAAACCCCAAAAACACTCATCCACACTCTTTCCTTCATATTTTAAATTTAACATTTTGCACCTCTCAATTAGTGCCTCCTTTTTCAAAGCTGAAGTTTCAGCCCTTGGTTTCAATTTGCACACTTACTCTTTTTAGTACACACTGTCACACCCTTTCCATTCTAAACACTTTTGTTTATGCTACATAGTCTTGTATTACACACTGCTGTTTGTACCCCATTACTGCTCACCACTTCTTGGGTCGCTGCCCCCCAGGCCCCGCTTTACTCTGAGATGCTCTGGCACTCCCCAAACTTCCCTGTACCCCATTTCCACTTTAGTAAATATGTACAGCTATGAGCTGGGACTTCTATGCAACACCCCCTTTGTTCCTGCTGCCACGACAGATCACTTTGACCTGAACACTTCACTCCTCATGTAGCCAAGAGTGAAACACGCTTTGTAATACAATTTGTGTATTACAAATAAAGGGTTTCAAGATTGACTTGTGTACATAAGCATCATGGTTTCTAACGTTCCTGTCTCAAATTTGTTACTTCGTTTCAACAATAACAATGGCCATAATACTGTTGTTCCTATAGAAATCCAACCAACCCTGTTTCACATCCGCCCTTTCACTAGACAAACCAATCAACTACAACTATCCATTCTGATTTCCCAACATTTAACTGGCTCTCAACGGTCTCCTCACTCACATTCAAACTGCCTCCCAAATTCTTATCCAATAATCACCCACCACCAGTATCCCAAACTTGCCCTCTCAGCCTCCCTTTGCCACATCGCCTTGAATCTTCTATTACACTCCTAATTTTATGCCATATTACCTAAATCATGTTCATGCAATATTATATACAAACACCAGAGCATCACAGCTCCACGCCTGGTCTCCTTACTGAGGTGCATCACTGTTTTCCACATAGAACTGTAGTTGGAAGGGACTGTGAGGGTCTTTTAAGTCCACCCTCCTGCAATGCAGAAATCATTTGCTCAACATGGGGCTCGAACCCATGAACCTGAGATAAAGTGACTCGTGCTCTACTGACTGTGAAAACACACCTCTTCTACCAGGCTTTTCGTTGAAGGTTTCAGTCACTGAAACAATGTATGAATAAGTTGATATTGCTGCTTACTGTGAATTGTTTAGTATGTTTCATTGTGTTTAGAAAACTGTTGTATTTTATGGATATTTATGTATGTATGCTATGTTGTTTGTTACATTAGGAAGTTGTAAACTGTCCTGTGGAGTTTTGGTGAAGGGCAGTATATGAATTTCTTAAAGGAATGCATGGTTCTGGTTTTCCTCTATACTCACCAAGAAACTTTCAAAGAGCAGCTGTTGGAACAGCCACAGCAGCAATCTCCAAGACCTGAGAAGTAGACATCTTCCCAAGATTTCATAAGTCACTACTGCCTTTAAAAATAATCTGACCGTTAATTTTCATTTATTGCCTGCTGCCCTGGATGCTTGTTGTTAAGCAGGAAGACAGGATATAAATATTTCAAATAAATACCTAAAATACTGCCTGCCCCTATACAGACCTATCAAATCACTTAGATCATCTGGGACAACATCCTACAGAATTATCATAGGCTGGCAACCTGAAAACGGGCCTTTTCTGCCATTGCCCCTGTTATGTGGAATGTTCTTCCCCATGCCACACATTTTAGACTACTTAGAAATTTTGAAACATTAAGCAGTTCATGAATGTTTTTAAATAATAATAAAAAAAACAAATCCAATAAAGTGAAACAAATGGATGGGAAAGAGGGAGATCTTCTCAGGTCTGTAGCACTACAACAGACAGTTACTTGGATGGCACAATGGGTTATATATCTAACTAAATCGACTCCGCTATGCCAATTCAAATAAACCTAACTCTGCATTATTTTAGACATGCCCTGTGTAACTATTGCGGGTGGTTGCTATTCTAGTTTCATTGTCTGTTTCCAGATAAGCGAGCCTGACCATAGTCTGAGATCTAGTAGGTTCAGTAAGTTATATAAGATGCCTCCCCTTCTGCTAGTGTTTATTCCCTGACTGTTCTTCTGCACTATATCGCTAAGCATCCATATGCATAGCAGCTTTGATGGGCAGCAAAGGATGAGGATGGAACAATAAACACCATTTTGTCAGTAGGAGTGGATCCATCTGTTCTGCTGCAGTTTGGTACCTAAAGATGAAAAGAGACCAGAAACAAAACCAAACAAAAACCCGAAGCATTTCTTTTTCTTTTTTCTGACAGTCTGTCCATCTGCTAAGTAACTGATAATCTGCCAGGTTGCTACATATAATGAGTGTACCCACGAGAGAAATGGACAGCAGAGATCTTTCTGTTATTAAAACTCTACAAAACAAATTATTTACCGACATTATAGCTTGAATCGACCAGTTCCAAAACACACTTTATCACGTCACTGTCATACAATGGGACATATCATCACTTCTCCAGCCTGCAAAATGTATAATTTCATTTAGACTGTGGAAGAAAATGAAGAAACAGCTGCAAGGTTTTAAAACCAGAATGTTCTCATTAAACTAACCACTGGCCCTTATATCATAAATGACTTATACATGCATTGGCTCTGCTTTGACTCATTTGTCTGGAAGGAAATTTCTAAGCAATTAGCTAAGTGGTGTTGTATTAGCTATCTGTGTAGCTTTCCAGGTTTCAAAATGCAAGCAGTATATATAATATTGAAAGGTCAAGCATTTGTCTATAAATTGATATGGCTCTCCATCTCCGTAGTCAGTGAAAATAGCTGTGAAGTTCCTTTCATGCACAAAATGCCAATCAAGAGTACAAAATTGATACTTCAATATTATCAGCTAAAAGCCGACAATTGGCAAGAAAGAAGCATAAGCAAAATGGGTAGAAATGAATCATTTCCTTAGTCTTTTAAATTAGAATGAGTAGTGCTTTTGCTGCTGAGAGCAATAGCATATCAGCACTCAACGCACAGCTGAATCCTATGCATAGTATTCAACAGGACTTACTTCTGGGTAGTCGTGCATTGACTCCAACTGAATTCAGCAGGACTTACTGACAGCCAGATTTGACATTTTAATGTCTAAGATCCAGTGTGGTTTGGTGATTAGTGTGTGGGACTAGGACCTGGGAGACCAGGTTACAAATCCCTACTTGGCCATGAAGCTTGAGCCATTCACCAACTCTCAACTTAAACTACCATACAAGGTTGTTACAAGGCTAGCAGGGAGAAGAGACAGCCATGTATGACACCTTGGGCTCCTTGGAAGAAAAGTGGGATACAAATGTAATAACAAATAAATAACTACCACTACAACAGGTCACTAAGCATGGAATACTTGATATTCAGAAATAGGTATTTAAGGTGGAATTCAATGTCATGCTAATACAATTGTTTTGTCATGGCAAATATTTATTCTTGCAAGGCAGAACAATCTCCCCTCTTCCTGCGCCCCCATGCTCTGTTCTCCTGACACACACACACCCCAAGCTGATTTGGGGGGCATGCAGGGGGAGGAAAGGAAGGAAAGCCCTGTTGCATTGGTTGGACTCATTGCACTAACTTCAACTAGCTGAATCCAGACCTTAATATCATCTTCATTTCAATATGTTTTAGGGAAAGGTATAGCACAATCCAACCCATTTCACAGCCATTCTGCCAAGTTTTCTGTCTTCTATAGAATAATAAAAAAGGTATTTATTGCCATAAAGGGGGGGGGGGGAGATACCTACTTGAATCTCATTAGAAAGAAAACCTACTTCTTAAAATCCGGAGGCAAATAAGGATTAATTTCTTGAGTTGAATGAAATTACTCCGCTCTAATTCGATACACTATTAACAGAAATATTGGACAAAGTTTCAGATGCTCTAACTAAGCATATGCTGTATGCTTCAATATCCTTTCATTCTTACCCCTTTGGGTCATATTAACTTTAGTAGTATATACTGTTCTGAATAAGTAATAGATCAAACTTCTGTAAAATGTGTCCCACATTCAACTGAGCGAGAATTACTACATATCTAGAAGCAATGTAGAAAATCATATCTACTCAAAGTTAACTTGTGGCCGCAAAGATGTCTGCATATTTTGCAGGTGATGCGATGGATAACCAAGCAGTTCACTTACAGAAACCCAGATGTGATTAGGATAAAGAATGTATCTGCACTCATTTGAACCCTAGAGCCAGAGAATGATACCAAGTAGGCCTCTTAAAGTGTCCATCAATGGCCAGCAACAGAGAACAGCACGACCTCATTTCATTAACCTCTTCATATTCTCCTCAGCGTCTGTGGGTTAAAGAGATTAGAAGTAATTCTTCAACTTAGCTGATCTATTAGCTATGAAATGACATTATACAGAAGAAGCTCATGCCAAGATTAAGGGTTGCGTTTTTTAAGACAATAGGTACCAAAGTAATCCTTATTAGAGAACCTAAGAAAAAGCAAAGTTAAGCTGAAACTCATCGTTAAGTCAAAAGACTTCCGCATTTCCCAGGTCTCTGCAATCCTACTTGGTACCTAGCAGATTATTAAAAAGTGGGCTTTAAGTTTCCAACACAGAAATCCAGCATGAGCATCACAGACTTTGTTTCCCTAATATAATATGCAATTTATATTTTAAAAAATCCTTAACCTTCATCTGTGTTTTGGAAATGTGTTTTTCTGTCAGACTGTTCTCTATGCACTGCCTTGGAAAAGGCCCTCTCCCTACTCCTAAGCAAACATGTTTTAAAGGATGTGGGTGAGACACAGGACAGCCTCTGAAGGTGACCCCAATAGGTAAGCAGGCTCGGATGGTTTGTGTATGGACTCTGTAAGCCCTTCCCCAGCCCACATGAATATAGGCAGGACTATCTTATCAGCTAGAGAAAAAGGAATATAGAAAGACTGTACTGTATAAGCTTTCGCATGTTCAAGCTGCAGAGCTTCCTTGAACTTGATGGGAGAAGCTTGAGGGGATTGCACAGCGTCCAAGGCTCAGGAACTTCTCTGGGCTACACGTAGTGTCTAGAACTTGTGACAAAAAGCTGAGAAACAGTTACAAGTTTGCGTGCCATTTGCATAGCTGTTCAACAAACAAAACACTCTCCTTCATCTCAGCCCTAATGATGTGCGAGTTAAAAAAAGTAATCGCCAACCACTTTTTTTTAAAAAAGGAGTTATTTATAGCTCTGTTCCTCAACATGTTGCTGCAAATGCAAATCCATGTGTGCCAGAAGTTGGATCACAATGCAGTTAATAAGCAGAAAATCTGGGTGAACTCCACAAAGAACCCTCAGTAGCCATTTCCATGGATCCATCAAAAAGGAAAGCCTACAAAATTAGACATGAGCTCAAATTCAGTTCTTTTTTAAAAAACAAAAAAACGTTTGGACCAATAATACCCATGAAATTGGAGTGATACAACACAGGCCAGAATTTAATTGCATACATTGTTATTTCATGAGTTGCAAGTGAGTGGCCACCCTATCAACATTCAAATTATACTTTAAAATGATAAGGAGGCTGGATTTCTTTATAATGAAGTCTTTTTGTTAATGAGCTGCACACCAAGTCACTTGCCTTAAGAGTCTTGTGTTCCAAACCTAATTTTTTGCTGCTAAAGGCAACAATTTCACCGTGACACCATCAGAAGAAGAAGTGCCACAAGAAACAAGTCAGTGTATTCAAAAAGAATGGAAAGGGAGAACTGTAAAGAGCCAATTTCCTAACTGCAGAAGGGTCTAGTCCACCAAACTATTCTAATTTGGTGGGCTCTTTGTACTGTCAAAGCTCTCCCGCCCCAGGAGAGAACAGAAGAAAAAGGCACGGATAGAAAGAATCTCCCTGGAGAGGAAAGAAAGGGTTGTGTTGGCAGTGTTTTCAAATGAGCCAAGGAATAAGAGCAAGCTGTCATATAAGGAGGGGGAGACCAATGCAATGGGCCAGAAAACCCCTCTGGAAAGCAAACCAGAAATACCGACAACAGGTTCTATTGATTCAGCGACTGTTTGGGAGGCAGGGGCATAAAAGCAGATATTTAAATGTGGATCCAAGAATCCTAATTGGGAAAATTCTCCTCACCTTTTTCCACCTGCAAATTTTCATAACTGGAAACTGAAATTTACTTAATTTAAACAAAATAAAGAAAAGTGAGTCAAGAATGATCACAGAGGCATCAGAACTGAAAGGTGATGCCTAAGTTCCTTTATGCTTCCTCACTGTTAAAATCATGTACAGTCATACCTTGTGTTACGTTTGCTTCACGTTGCGGCTTTTCAGGTTACAAATGTGGCAAACCCGGAAGTGTTTACCTCCGGGTTCGCTGCGCACACACGCACAGAAGCAATCTGCGTGCTTCACGTATGTGCAGTAGCATCACTCTACTTATGGACTTTTCAGGGTGCGAATGGCACCCCAAAACGGATCGTGTTTGTAAGTAGAGGTACCACTTACAGTTACTCTGCATTGTTTGAATTATTTTGCTTTGTTTGTATTTTCTGATGTTTGGCACTGTGACTCTGGACACTGTGCTTAATGGACTCCAACAAAGCCACTGGAGAATTAGTTAGCACATCAGCAAATGAAAAATATAGCTGAAAGTTGTGAAGAAGTATTAGACCATCATGGGAGAAAATAAGCGTGTGCATGTATGTGAGAGAAACTAGGGGATGCAAATGAATGCAAACCTTACCTTAGCACTGTGAATGGTACTAAAATCTTTATCAGAAAAATGGCAGGCTATCCACTTTATGGAAATACTGGAATACTGAATCTAAATACTATAGGAAGAGCTTGTATGCAGAACAGAAGGCAAGACAGAAAGTAAATTATGCAGCTTTATTAAACTGTATATCATGAAAATGGAAGTATCATGGTTTGAATATTTCTTTTTTCATTAGTGTGCATTTTATTACTGACATCCAACCAATTATGTTCAAACTAATTCCCAGAATACTGTGGGAGACCTTGCTACTTCCAGAAGTTCTTTCAGATTAACGAACTGCATTATTATTTCATTAAAAGCAGCAGTTGCTTTTCATGGCATACAAAATGAAAAGGGAAAAAAAAGGTCTTAACAGAGCGCACCCTCCAAAAAAGCTTCCTTAATGAACTCATTTTCTTATCTTCAGACAGCCTTGTCTATCTTGTTCTTAAAAATTCATAGTACAAGGCCTGTCCAATCGCTATATTCAAAGCACATCAGCAAGTGTAATAAAATGAATCATAATTTAAAGTAGTGTCGGATACACAAGGTGACCCATTTAACAGAGAAATTCTCATTAATTTCTGGGAGTCTTCCTGAGTTCCACACACTTGTGTAAAATGGTGTGCCGTACTCTTTTTGGGCAAAGTACTTTGAATAAATAAACTTATCTATGTAGGTCAAACTACTTCAGAAGGTCTACTGAGATTTGAAAAATCTTAGCTGGTAACTTATTCCTTTTTTAAATGCTCATATCCCAATCAAAAGATTTTCCCCCACCACAATTCACAGTGATGCTCATTATTGCGCGCTCTCTCTCTCTCATTGTGTATGTGTAAATTGTGAATGTTACTTTCAGCAAGAGGTTTCTACAGAATAATTTTATCTTAGTATAAGATGCTAATAAATATGAAAATATGCTGAAGCATTTGAGGATGGAGAAATTGTACACTACCATTGAGGGCAAGGGCAGGCTATCAATCTGAATAAATAAGTTTAATACAGCTGATTAGCTGATTAAATGAGCACTGTAACAACTAGTTACCAACAATGTCAACAGCTCTTCCATGGAATAATAAGTGGAAAGACTGTCACTCACAGCAATGAATATGGAGACCGCAATAGAGGCTAGGAGAAGGAAGGATTTACTAATTGCTCAGAATTTCGTTTTAAATATTTTGGCCCTAAGGTGGCCTAACTCGCCCTTTTCAACTTCATACTTTGAAAGCTTCTAATACAAACACACAACTGTATTTATAAAAGGATAGAGCAGCGGATCAAAATGTGAAGTTCATATGCTTTCCTCCTGGCTCAAAACAACTTAGTAATCAATTATTCTGTCTGGAGTGGTTGCTAATGAATCTCCATGAATAACCATACGCAGGATCCAGCTGACCATAATTTCTTCTCTTCAACCTTTGGGATATTATGAAAGGCTACAGGATTTTTTATAAGTGGCAGTCTGTCTACAAGATTATTTTGCAAAGTAGCAAATGTGGCATGTTGAAAACTGCCATTGCTTTCCAAAACACAATTATATTTATCATATCGCAGACTCATATGAATGTTCTTAAAATGTTTAAAACATGGGTTGATTAAGCAAGCTGAGAAAAAGATGTAATTCAGGAGCTTAATGATGGCATCTCATGCACTTACATTCCCCCTGACACCATCTAGGAAAGAATTACATTGAGCATGCGATTCTTAGGCCCAGTTCAGAGGCAATGTTAAGCCACACTTTAGAATAAACTATGATTTAACATGAACTAGTGCTGTGCTCTTCCTCTACACATTGTGCCACACATTGGAGGAAGCAAGACAGAGTGCAAACTCAGGCCCATGGTTTATTTCTCTCAAAATGAAGCCATGAACAAGAACTACATTTTGTTACTGGCTTGCCACTCATGGTTTTGTTTGGAGCCTCTGTCTGGACATTACAAAAGGCTAAAAATTGAAACAACAGCAAAAGAATTTGATAAGAGCCCTGTGGTCCCCCTGACTATACAGTGGTACCTCGGATTAAGTACTTAATTCATTCCGGAGGTCCGTTCTTAACCTGAAACTGTTCTCAACCTGAAGCACCACTTTAGCTAATGGGGCCTCCTGCTGCCGCCACGCCGCTGAAGCACAATTTCTGTTCTCATCCTGAAGAAAAGTTCTTAACCTGAGGTACTAATTCTGGGTTAGCGGAGTCTGTAACCTGAAGCGTATGTAACCTGAAGCGTATGTAACCCGAGGTACCACTGTATCCAGCTTTGTCTCTGTTGAATATTGACTTGCTCAGAACCTGTTTCTTACTAGCTCCTCCATACATGACTATACCAAACACAAGTGTTTTCGCCCTGATCTCAGTTGTAGGGAGGACAGTCGAAGCCGGCAGACGTCTCCCTTGATTTTCCATGATGAATCATCAAGACGCCAAGCAACTTTCCTGTGGGGACTCTCTGAGGAGGGCTGGGTTAAGTGCCATGGTTCATGTGCCACAGCATGGTTCAGCAACCTGATACCAGTACTAGGTCTCCTGCAACAGGTGGCTATGAATTGTCCACAATTCCCTGAAACAACACTAAGGACTCAGCTGCACAGCTGCAAATAAAACGTCTTAAATGTGTTGTAAAGTGCAATATACAAAGGTGACGCTAGATGGTGAAAGTGAGCTGTGCAAAATTCAAAGTATTTTTCAAAACATTTTTTTTTAAAAAAAGAAAACATTTTCACAGCGGTTTTTTTAATATGTTTTTTTAATATGTGTGTAGTTGGATGCTCCAGGACATTTCAAACAGTCATCTCATGCTGGTTAGAGGCATGTCCATCCAGCATCAATCAAAAGTGCTACTGCTCAATGGATTTGCACTGCTACAGGGTAAGACTGCCAGAGTGGCATTGTTTATGGGGCACCAGTGGGAACTATGCAGAGAAACCCCGCTAAGCCTGGAGCTGTCCTTGTCTTATTCATGAGTTTCTTTCCTGCTGCTCAAACTGAAACAAACAAGAGCATTCATTCATGCAATGCATATGGATAATTAATTCAAATTAAGTTAATGTAATTAAACTCATTGTGAAAAGCCCTGTTGTTGTTGTTTTCAGTGGAGTAGAAACTTCCCCTGATCCTGATCCACACCTGTACTCTTCTCTTGTGTGAGCTATTCCACCCTTGGTCAGTGCCAGAAATGGAACCTGGTCCATATAATTACATTCTGTTTTTGAAACCTGCTTATATTCATTTCAGTTTCTTTTCTTTAAAAACTCTGGAACAGTTCCCAAGCCATTTTGCAACACTTTTTTTTTTTAAAAAAAAGGGAAAGAAAAAATCCTGTTTAAGTTCACAGACTGAAGACAAAGCTTTGCTTTGCATGACAGAACAAATATTAAAAGAAATTATTGTTGAACTATTAGAGCACCGATCTTTTCTAATGCATCAATAAGTCATGTTACACATATGTCCATGTATGAAAAAGTGTTTGGGGTTTTTTAACTGAACACGACGGGGTGAGCTCCCATTGCTCGGTCCCAGCTCCTGCCAACCTAGCAGTTTGAAAGCACGTCAAAGTGCAAGTAGATAACTAGGTACCGCTCCAGCGGGAAGGTAAACGGCGTTTCCGTGCGTTGCTCTGGTTTCGCCAGAAGCGGCTTAGTCATTCTGGCCACATGCCCCAGAAGCTGTACGCCAGCTCCCTCGGCCGATAAAGCAAGATGAGTGCTGCAACCCCAGAGTCGTCCGCGACTGGACCTAATGGTCAGGGATCCCTTTACCTTTACAATAGATTAAAGTGAATAAGAAAGAAGGGGAAAGGAAAAATAGAAGTAGAGAAAGCTGGCTTCCACATGATGCCTTTCAAACCACCTTACCCAAAGAAACCAAGTATATCTGTTTGCTTTTATTCTTTTCTTGCAATGCATTCACACACACAAAGGTTCATGCTGAGGCTTAATTTCTAACATGATACGTTTCAAGTTCACACCTGCTTGCTCCCTATTTCACAGCCCTCTCCACCCAATCCCACATCAGTGAGAGATGGTCCCGTTATGCTATCCACAGCTGTGATGTGCTGAACAGAAGTAACAAGGGTTTGATGCACAACTCTCTCAAAGTGAATTCGATGGACAAGACAGAAACAGGAGTCACTTACTGACAATACATAAGTAAGCATATCTTGGGGGTAGGGGTAGGGTTATATAGCAGCAATAAAGTGAGATCCGAGCGATCTGGGAAAAGGTCCGCTAAAGAAATGGTGATAAAGAACTCAAAGAAATACAAGGGCTGCTTCCAAGCCCATTTTGCGGATGGGATTCAACAGCATACTGGCAAATTTGGGGAGTGCAATTAAAATGGATTTGGCACTCTTTTGACTTTTTTGCAGTATGGAAAATGGCAGGGAAATGCTCTGCGAAGTTTGCTTTACACAACGCCAGGCAACACCCCCTGCCTCCAAATAACATATAACTTTCCTGCAAAGTTTGTGTATGCCTATCAGGATGAATGCTCAATAAACAGGTCATCTGGGAGCAACCATGGAAGTAAGAGCCTTGACGAAGAAAGAAGAGAAAGTTAAAGGGCTTCCATTTTTAAATCCCGACACAGACACAAAGCTTCTTAAGAAGTGGGTTGTTGTTTTTAGTAAACCCTGCTTTATCTTTATAAAATAAGGTCAGGGAAACCAGCATATAAAATAATGAAACGACTAGAACAATAAAATGCAAACATTGCAACAAGATAGAAGCTAAATCCACAAAATATACAGCGGCATGAGAAAAGCCAAAAAGTAAGAACTCTTTTAAAAACTTGGGCCAACACAGGGTTGTTGCTAATATTAAATGGGGAGACACTGAATGTTCCCTGAGACCTCTGGAAGAAAATGTAATGAATAAATTGTACCAACAGAAGGTCAGAAAGAAGCATAATATCTCAGTAATGGTTATCCCTGGGTCAGTTGAAGTCCTGATGTACCATTTCTTGGTGACATGCATTATCTGATCCCAAAACTAGCGTAACACTGAAGAAACTTTCCCTGAGAGCTAAGCCTCCTTTCTTTACCTTGGGTAGAGGTATCTGGTGTCCTCCAAATGTTTTTAGACTCCAACTTCCATCAACCCCAGCCCAGCATGGCCAATGATGAGGGACTGTAATCTGACATTTGTAGGGCTACTTATGCTCCAGCCTTGGTGCAAACAGTTACTGTGTGGTGGTGGTAGCGGCGGAGGGTTTTTTTTTAACTATTGAGGATAGTGTGTCTTGCTTTTTAAATTCCTTAATCTGGGGGGGGGCCTGTTAAATCGATCAGAGTGGTACCTGGACATCAGAGGCGATTAGATAACCCTTCCCAGTCACATGGAGTGGGGAGTTATATTACTTGTTACAATCTTTGGCTGGTATACCAACAGTCAGGTGCAGACTTCAGGTGTTGTTGTTGTTGTTGTTGTTGTTGTTGTTGTTGTTGTTGTTGTTGTTGTTGTTACCCTGCCTTTTCTCTGTACCAAGAACTCAAGGCAGCTTACAGATAAAATAAGAACAGCTAAAAACATGGAGGGGGCAATAATTTAGCAACATTTAAACACTAATAGGCTTTAAACTATATAGATGCATGAAATATCTATTAAAAACATACAGATGATTACAATAAAAAAAGCACGGCACCAGACCTTTCATTCAAAAGCAGCCAGTTCCCAAAGGCCTGTTGGAATAAGAAAGTCTTCACCAGCTGGTGGAAGGACAATAAGGAGGGAGCCAGTCTAGCTTCTCTAGGGAAGGAGTTCCGAAGTCTGGGAGCAGCCATGGAGAAGGGCATTGTTGTATCCTATGATTGCCGGTTAATTAGGTATAGTCCAGAAATGCATTGTGGAATAAGGGATATGGTCTGTTCTCTGGGAGGACACAGATTCTCCTGAGCAATGAACGTTGTAGAGCAAAAAAACAACCTTAGGTGCCTAAGAAGCTCTTTGGATTCCCAGCTAACTCTATCTTGGTTGGCAGCGTAGTTCCAGGTCTGATATTGTGGCTCTGCTTTTTGAACTTCATTAACAGCCTTGGGAGCTGCAAAATGAAAAAGCTTTCAAGAGCTTCACAATAAATTGCTGCAAATATAGGGCACAAACATATGCTCCTAATAATTATTTACCTCCTCCAATTATCTACCATATGCAAATTCCAGTCATCATATTTCCTCTAAGCTCTGCATTTAATTATCACAGCACTGTTTTCGAAATGCATGTCCTCAAGCAGAAGTGCTGAAGCAAACAGGTATATATGTAATAAATAAAAATAATACTTTAATGGGTTTCATATGCAGTAACTGAAAAACAGGCCTGCTGGGACATAGTGAATCAGTTAATGCATGTTTAATTACTCATACTGTAAATTTTCTCTACTACTATGTATACAGGGCCCATCCTACAGTGTATGGGATTACGTCACACTTGTTTCTTGCTTCGCATTCATGATTGAAGTTTAGAGGCGCTCATTCATCCTAGTACAAAGGTACTGCAAAAAGGATCTCAGGTAAGTCTGACATTTCTGTTACAAGCATTGGGGAGGGAAGCATAGAAATTGCCTGTGGTACAGAGGAAGATCAAATGTTGATTTGTCAAGTGCATAACGTTGGAAGTTCATTCATTTCGGTTACGGTTCAGCTGCTTTAATCAGTTCAGCAAAGTCAGCTCAGTTGTTCCTTTGCACTTCCTAGCTTGAAGCCTGGATTGTGGTGTCATTGCACTGATGGGTGTCAGGCTATATACATTCGCTGAAAAAATTATTACTTTTTTGGCCAGTGGATGGTGTCAGCAGCCGCTAACTGCTGTATCAATTTGGCATTGTAGCTGGCAAGGCTGCACTCACTGGCTCGCCTCTTACCGTAGCTCAGGGAAAACAAATGATGCATTCTTTGTTCCTGGACCAAAT
This sequence comes from Podarcis bocagei, assembly GCF_964188305.1. Taxonomy (NCBI): domain Eukaryota; kingdom Metazoa; phylum Chordata; class Lepidosauria; order Squamata; family Lacertidae; genus Podarcis; species Podarcis bocagei. The sequence goes on along the minus strand of NC_138137.1, from coordinate 30,608,011 downwards.
AGCCTGAGTGCGTAAGCAAATCTCCTTTATTTCTGATGTGGCAATCTATGCCAGAAGAGGAAAAGCTGGCTTGGTGAGAGAGGAAGCCACATAAAGTGGCTTTTTGTTGCTTCTCACTGGCTCTGTGTTTACAGCATATTGCGGTGAAGTCCAACCAGCCACTTAATACTACTACTACTACTACTATTATTTAACAATAATAAATGAGAGTCAGTATCACCCAGTGGTTAGAGTGTTGGACTCTAGGATACGGGAGGAAAGCAGTTTAAATCCCTACTCAGCTAATAAGCTCACTAGGTAGACTTTGGGCCAGTCACATACTCTCAGGATTGTTGCATGGATAAAATGGGGAAGGGGGAGAACTGTGTATGCCAAGTTGAGCTCCTTGGGGAAAACAAGTGTGGAATAAATGTAATAATAAATATACATAAACAAATTTATAGACCGCTTCGGAGTATAAAGTCATTGAAGTGGCGTTACAGGATAGAAACTCAGAAACACAAAAAACAAGAAGACTTTGGCAATTCCAACCGGTCATTGTACCAAATGTGTTTTGACTATACTGTATGTGATTTTGGCTTTAAGTGTGATCCCCAGAATGTAACCCCTGTATAAATTGCTGCCTTACTGGTACAGCAGAATACAGCTCCATGGATTCACACCACCACACAAGCCACTATGTATAGAGCCACAGAGAAGAAGTCTAGAATTTTCCAGCAGAAATGACCTTAAAGTGAGAGAGACAGACAATTTCCTGCTGCTAACATGACACAATGAATGCACCTTCAAAAAGGGGTTATACGCAACCAAATATGGAATTGAGGGTTTATTTCCAGGATCTAAAAATCATCAATCAAGGTCCATCCCATATTGACAGACACAAATTTAAATTAAACTTATTCACATTAACATGTTACGGAAATACAATTCAGTCTTTTGTTACACAACCGGGATAATGTTCAGACTTACTCTAAAAAAAAACTCTGAAACCTCCTAGCATTGTTAACATGGAAAGGCAACAGTTGAAGAATAACAATAGGACTAGGCATGCAAACTAGCCTGCACATCTGTGTTTATTATTATTTATAATATATATATAACCTCTTCCTTCAAAGAACAGCTCAGATGTAGCCCTATAGAAGGAATCAGGAATAATTCTTCCTCTTATGCTCTAGCAATGACCTACAAGCCATAATGCTATGGCTACAATAGCACATCAGTAGAAAAGGCGCATGCTAATGATCATTACATATGCCATGCTCATCATCATCAAATATACTCCAAAAAAGCTTGTGACCTTACAATTTAAAGCTTTAATATGGAAAATGCACCCTGAGGGACTTTACATCCTACTGTATTTCATCATGATCTGAAGGACGCTCAAGAACTGGCATATTCTTGCATGGTGCAGAAACACACAGATCTGAATATCTTCATAGCCTATATATGGTCATGTCTGACCTTATTCATCCCCTGCCAGTGTTGCTTTTATTCAGATGGTGAAAACTTAACCCACGTTCCAAATCTGTTGAGTTACGGAACAGCTTTTGACACTTTTTTTACTTTTTAATTCTTGAAACTAACACTTCAAAACTGTGGTTGAGAGATGCTGTAGACCAGATATGAGGAAGCCTGCAGTCCTTCCAGATGGTGTCTGACTGCAATTCCCATCATCCCCTAACCATTGTTCATGATGGCTGATGGAAGTGGGGAGTCAAGCAACAGCTAGAGGGCCATAGCTTCCCCTTTCCTGGTATAGACATTACATTCACTACAGGGAATAAATTCTGTGCGATGAATTTGCCGCCTGTCAACCCCCCCAGCTGCAGCATCTAAGAGAACTTTATGTATGTACCAGGTCCTTCATATGCATAATTGCAGAGCACTACAAGACAGCCCCATCTCAAACAGTAGATAATATACCTGCATATGAATGGGAAATTCAGACACAGGGGTGTCAATCTCTGTAGAAAATGTAAAGCAAAAGCAGCTTTAATAATTTAACATCCACCATGCCCAAAAGTGATGGAATCAAGAGAACTGTCACATAGGCACTTCTGCCAAGAGCACTAGGTGCTAATCCAACTAAGCTATATTAAAAGTAGACCTAATGAAATAAATATATCTAAGTTACTCATTACCAAGTCCATTGATTTCAATAGGTCTACTGTCACTCTCCCTGAACAGTGGTAGAATTGACCTGTTTGTGTTCCAGCAACAGCTACCCTTCAATCAAACAAATTTGAGAGGCATAGAATTCTCATCCCTCACCAGACCACTTTCTCCATCCATTGAGTGACCAAGAATTTCTACCCGGCCAGCCAATCAGAAGTGAACATTTTCAATCCTCTAATACAGTACAGTATAAAAAGAACCCAACTTCCAAGTTACGTGTTTTCTGCAACTAAGCAACTGCCCACCTGCCAGGCACCAAAAGATACTTAGTAGGTCAAACTAAACCCTTCAAATAACCTTGCATATACCAGAAACTCTGATACATTATACATAAAACAAGTCCTGTCTCAGTAAACACATTTTAAACACAGCCATAAACTCCATGAATCTCTCTAAACGCCTTTTAAAGCTGTCCGAGTTAGTGATCATCACTTCATATTGTGAAAGTAAATTCCAAAGTTTAACTACGCACTAAAGAATTGTTCATTTTATCTGTCTGTATACGTCCAATATTCAGTTTCATTAAGTGACCCCAAGTTCTAGTAATATCACAAAGGGAGAGGAACTTCTACCTATTTCTCCACAACCTGTATAGTTTTATACACATCTCTATCATGCCTGCCCTTACTGACCTTTGGCTAAACTAAAAAGTACCAAATGTTGTAACCTTTACAGATAGGGGAGTTGCTTATGGCTGCCCTTTCTTGAATCATCTCCAAACCTAAAACATCTATTTTTTAGGTGCAGATGCCAGAACTGTGTACAGTATTCCAAGTGCACCATAAATAATGTGAAACAACATTATATTAGCATTTTATTTTCAATACCTTCCCTAACGATACCCAACACAGAATTTGCCTTTTCACAGCTGCCACACACTGGGGCAATGTTTTCACTGAGCTATCTATCATGACCCAAATGTCTCTTTCCAGGTCATTGACCACCAGTTCAGCCCCCATTAGTGCATATGTGAACTTAGGATTTTTCTCCCAAGGTGCGTCTCTTACACTGAACTGCCTTAGCCTTTTTTATTGCCCATTTACCCAGTTTGGAGAGATCCTTCAGAACTCCTTGCAATCATGTTTTGGTCTTAAGCACCTTGAAAAACTTGATGTCATAAGCAAACATGGTCACCTCACTGCTCATTCCTATTTCCAGGTAGTTAATTATCAAATTAAAAAGTACTGGTTCTAATACAGATATTTGTGTGACCCCACTTCTTACAACATACCATTGTGAGGACTGTCCAATTATTCCTACTCTCTGCAGCTGCTTCTCTACCCAGTTATTGATCCATAAGAGAACCTGTCCACTTTTCCCAGGACTGCTAAGCCAAGTACACAATGACTACTGCATCATCCTGATCCACATGATTTATAAGCAGTATCAAAGAACGCCAAAAGTTTTGTTAGCCAATGTCCACATAAGCTATCCCAGCTATAAGCTGAACATTTCAGCTGAGGCTGTGCTAAGGTAGAATCCATGTGCAAATGGATTCTTAGCTATGGAAGGCAAAGCCCCCTGCATAATTTTCAAAAATCGTTTGCTGGGTTGCACTCCCTCAGCTGTTCAAGTGAACCATCACTGTTAAACCTATCCATGCTTAATGGGGTATGTGGTGCATAATTTAGCTATGGCTATCTCCACAAATTTAAAAGGAGGGGGAAAGATTGGTAGTGAAGCTGCTTTCCTTCTCATTTGTTAAAAATAATAATAATACCATCTTTGTTATACAGAAACACATATTTGTCATAGTTAAAATACAGCATTTGGAACGTGCATTCCGCTTGTAAGGTACATTATCTTGGTAATATTTCAGGAATGAATTAGCAAATTAAAAGGATAAAATCCAATTCATTATTGATTCAATCAATGAAGCAAGAAGCAGAGAGAAACATCACTTCCAGAAATAGCTGTTCTGGCTCCTTTTCTTACAGAGCAGATGAGTGTGAATGAAGACTTCACCATTCTAGTATTATTATTATTACCAGCATCATTACACCATCAAGTAGACATGTCCCTGCCCTAGAAATTTTAAACTAAATATTAGGGAGGCAACAGAAGAAAGGGAGGAAGTGTGGGAGCCAGCATGGGAGGAAATAACATCTGAATTCTTACTCAGCATCTCTTTAAAAGTAATTTAGGTTTGTCAATGAGCCCTTGAGATCCCATGATCTCATAACTGTTCAAGGTGAGTTCTTCCATCTCTATAGTTCAGCCTACACCAACCTGGTGCCTTCCAGGTATTTCAAACTACAACTCCCATCAGCCCCAGCCAGCATATGCTGGTTAGAACTGATGGGAGCTGTAGTCCAAAACTACACCAAGTTGACAAAGGCTGCCACAGCTAAGCTTATAAGTGTCCAATTTGTAGCCATCAGTTCTTAAACCCACAGCCTAAATTACTCCACTATGATATAGAATGTTAGCACATATGTATTTGGGGCTATGAGCAGACAAGGAGACTTCACACACTGTATTATTGGCTGTATTTATAACCTGTGAACACAACAGAATTAACCAGAAGGAGCTATTTATATTCATTTCTAATCGTTTCATCCAGCATCCAAGACTAGTTCTCTGTCTCCCCCATTCCCAAGAACCCAATTGCCCTCTCAAAGTATGCCTGGATGTCATTGCTCTTGGAGCTTTCCTTCCATAATTATACCAGCAGCTCACAAGCAGCCGTCAGACCCATTACTGACAGCTCATCCCAGTTTACAGTGTCAGCTGACTAACAAAAACTAATGAAGCAAAAGGTGAGGAGGAGAAAGGGGAAGGGGAAGAAGGAGGCAGGATTCTGCTCCTGGCAGGGAGCGCCTCTGGCTTAATCAGCTGCGCATGAATGCAGGAGTGCATTGTTATGAAATGACAGCTGCGAGCAAGAGAAAACATCGACACATCCAGACAATTTTCTATTCTGCACTGAAATTGGTGATAACTATGTAGTGCTTCTTCCTTCCTTGGAAGCCAACGATTTTCACATTTAGAGCACTCAACAGTGTACAAGAAAAACAAACAGATGGGGGTGTTTTTACGATGGATGACTTTATGCTCTACAGAATCGTTTTATCCTTACATACTTCACACTTAGACAGTGCATGTTTTTGTCTATCCCACTTAACCTTAAATAGGGTGCTAGGCATAGCACAAAGGTACTGACAGTATAAGAAAGTGATTAACTACAAAATGCAAGTCTTCCATGAGCTTGTCATGCCTAGCCAAAAGAGGAGGTTATTATGTACTCCAAACACAAGCAAGTTCTCTTCCCGCCAGGCCAGAGTGCCACAACAAACAGTTCAGGAATTTAAGGCAATATTTAAGGCAAGCATTTGACTCAACATCTGTCTTTAGTTACAGGTGAGCAACCCATAAAGGTAAAGGTACCCCTGCCCATCAGGGCCAGTCGTGTCTGACTCTAGGGTTGCGTGCTCATCTCGCTCTATAGGCCGTGAGCCAGCGCGGTCCAAAGACACTTCCGGGTCACGTGGCCAGCGTGACGAAGCTGCAGCTGGCGAGCCAGCACCAGCGCAGCACACGGAAACACCGTTTACCTTCCCGCTAGGAAGCGGTCCCTATTTATCTACTTGCACTTAAGAGTGCTTTCGAACTGCTAGGTGGGCAGGAGCTGGGACCGAACGACGGGAGCTCACCTTCCGCAGGGATTCGAACCGCCGACCATACGATCAGCAAGTCCTAGGCACTGAGGTTTTACCCACAGCGCCACCCCCGTCCCCACGAGCAACCCATAGCTGACTTTAATGGAATCAAAATAACAGGCTCACGTCTACCACTGCTGCCAGTGAGGACAACAGACCACTGGATAATCAGAAATAAGCTCTGGGTTTACACACTCCCTCCTCCCTCCCTTCCCCTGGCTTCACTTTCAGTTTTGTGCTAACCACTGTTTATCCAAATTGGCAAACTATGTTTTGCCTTTGCCCTCCAAACCAGCACTGGAAACCCATTTCAAAACATTAACTTCCAGTTCTGGTTTGTGATAAGTTTGTGATAAACAGGAAACTGACAATAAAGCTACAAGAGGACTAGTAGGCAAGAAAGAGTGTTGGGGATGGCTGACACTATGTAATTTTAGTCTGTGTCATTTACATGCTTCTCCCGTAATCCTGTCCCATGTCCACATTCAGCTGCAAGTTTTTTTTAAAAAAAAACAACAACACAAAATCCTCTCAAAATACATATTTAAACGCATACTTTAATACAGGTTAATAGGCTCTCAAAATACATATTTAAACACCTTTTCTTATACCTTTCAGCTGTCAGGAGAGGCATTTCAACATTTGGACAAGTGTGAAATCTGGTGGATGGCACATTACTTCCCATCTGCGCATTACTGTGAAAAGTTCAAATCAGTGATTTCACTGAGGAATTTCCAAAGGGATCAAGTCCCTGAAGAGACCACAGCTCATTTCCAGTTCTCCAAAACATGGTTTGGAGCATATTCTGCAAGCCACTGATACAAGGATCTACCACTACATTGGTTGAAGTTGTTCAGAAGATCCATTTCTTAAACACTTTACTGGTAATGATCATTAAAAAAAAAAAAAAAGCTCCCAAGTAATAAATTCAATTCAATGCCAGTGGATTAAAAGGGCAGGCTTAGGTTTCATAAAGCAATATTTCAAATGATGATGTTCCCTCATAGGACTCCCCCTGCAGCAGAGAAAGGAATTTCATCCACTTATTGTGGGCTGCAGCTAGGTAATGGATAAATACATTTCTGGTCTGTATCTCTTTTGCATCTCTTAATTCTGACATTAATCTGTGATTTTTTTAAATAACATTTTTTACAATCTTCAAATATGTGTTTTTAATGTGATTTCTCTCCAAGTGCACATTTCTAAGTGCATTTTATACTGAAACATGCTTTTCAAAAGCATTTTGTTGGGCGTTATCTGCATCCAGGAGAGCTGAATCAGGCCAGCACATATCACAATTTACAATGTACACAATCCTCAAACATCAGTCCCTACATCTTACTAGGTCCAATAGTAAGGGATTACACCTGGGTGTTGGAGAAAGATACTCCCTCAGAAGCTGCCATTTCAGCAACTGATTACCTCACAAGTCTGATGCTGCAGCTTCAGAAGTAACATGCACACCCTTCTCACCAAACGTTCCTTGATTGCCTGTGGTAACCTGGCAACAGAGATGTTGCCACTTTCCCTAAGAATAAACTGTCTTTAGCCAGAGTTCATCTGCAACATAACCACACCAAATGGCAAAAGCTTTACGAAAGGTCATCTCCATGGAAGTTCAACTCAACCTACAGACGCAGGGGACAAATGTAACAAAAGCTACAAGGAGCAACAAGGAGGGGATACTTTACAATCACCTTCAGATTATCAGACTAACTTAACCAGTGGCAGACAAACTTGGCCCTCCATCTGTTTTGGGACTACAGTTCCCACCATCCCTGACCACTGGTCCTGTTAGCTAGGGATGATGAGAGTTGTAGTCCAAAAACAGCTGGAGGGCCAGGTTTGGCCACCATTGAACTAAACCAAAAGTGGGGAACCTGTGGTTCTCTGTCCATTGTTAGGCTCCAACTCCCATCAGTCCAAGCCAGCATGGTTAGAGGTGATCACAGTTGTAGTCCAACAACATCTGGCCACATGTTCCCCATCTACTGACAGATGAATTCTTAAAATTTATTCATTTATTTTGATCTAACTTTCATGGGACGCGGGTGGCGCTGTGGGCTAAAGCCTCAGCGCCTAGGGCTTGCCGATCGAAAGGTCGGCGGTTCGAATCCCCGCGGCGGGGTGCGCTCCCGCTGCTCAGTCCCAGCGCCTGCCAACCTAGCAGTTCGAAAGCACCCCCGGGTGCAAGTAGATAAATAGGTACCGCTTACCAGCGGGAAGGTAAACGGCGTTCCGTGTGCTGCGCTGGCTCGCCAGATGCAGCTTTGTCACGCTGGCCACGTGACCCGGAAGTGTCTCCGGACAGCGCTGGCCCCCGGCCAATAGATGTGAGACGGGCGCACAAACCCCAGAGTCTGTCAAGACTGGCCCGTTCGGGCAGGGGTACCTTTACCTTTACCTTTAACTTTCATACAATTATCGGTTGAAAGCTAATACACAAGCTACTTAAACCAAAGCAGTACAATCGTACCTTGATTGTTGAACGGAATCCGTTCTGGAAGTCTGTTCAACTTCAGAAAATGTTCGACAACCAAGGCGCAGCTTCTGATTGGCTGCAGGAAGCTGCAGGAAGTTCCTGCATGCAATCGGAAGCTGCAGAAGCTGTGTCGGACATTCGGCTTCCAAAGAACATTTGCACACTCACTTCCAGGTTTATGGCGTTGGGGAGCCAAAACGTTCAAGTTCGGGATCCAAGGTACCACCGTACTGGTTTTTCTTTGTGGAAAGTAAGAAGATGGAAACTTCTGGATTAGAGATATAGTCTGACTTGGGTTTGAGTTTCCTACAACAACATCATCATCATCACCCCATGTTACAAATCCTCAAAGACCAGCACATCCACTGCCATTCCTGCAGATGTAAAGAAGTAGTAGAGCTGTATGTCATCAGCAAATTGCTGACAATGTACAACAAGACTCCGGATGACCACAGTCAGTGGTTTCCTGTAGATGCTAAATAGCATGGGGGGGGGTGAGGTAAGAACCCTGAGAAATCCCACCTTTGAAGGCTTCACAAGGCTGAGTAGCACACCCCAAGCATCACCCTCTGGAAATGATCATCCAGGTAGGACTGGAGCCACCTCAAAGTAGTGCTGCCCACCCCCAACTCAGACAGCCACTTCAGAAGGATACCACAGTTGATGGCATTGAAAGCTGCCGTGACGTCAAGGAGAGTTAACAGAGACATGTTTTCCCTGTCTCTTTCTTGACAGAGGGGGTGCTCTAACAAAATCTCCTGCAAAATCTCGCAGGGCCACCCCCAGGCTTCCAGAGCCAGTGTGCCAAGAGTGCCTTGCCCAATAAGCAAGGCAGAGAGCTTTAAAGCTCTTATTGTGTTGGGAAAACCTTGCATGCATTTAATTTGCACAATTTCAACTGGCCATCCTTCAACCATGCCAGGTTGAAATCACACAAGTAAAATACCGTATTTTTTGCTCTATAAGACTCACTTGTCCCTCCTAAAAAGTAAGGGGAAATGTGTGTGCGTCTTATGGAGCGAATGCAGGCTGTGCAGCTATCCCAGAAGCCAGAACAGCAAGAGGGATTGCTGCTTTCACTGCACAGCGATCCCTCTTGCTGTTCTGGCTTCTGAGATTCAGAATATTTTTTTTCTTGTTTTCTTCCTCCAAAAACTAGGTGCGTCTTGTGGTCTGGTGCGTCTTATAGAGTGAAAAATACGGTATACATAAGAGGCAATTGGTACTGTACTACTTGATGCAATTGTACTAATACTAGCTGCCAACAATAAGTGGCCGGTAAGATGATGCTTGGGTTTTAAAAATGTTAGGTTTGCCATGTACAGAAAAACAATGTTTTCTGCATAAAATGCTACAGCCACCCCTGCAGTAAAAGGCAGTAGCTATTTGGCAACAGGGACTATTCTGCAATACAGCATCTTGTTCTGTTTATAAATGGCAGCTTTAGATTTTGTAAACTAATCACATAGATACTGGCCAGTTTCCCAGTGTCAACAATAATTTCCATTCCAAAAATGCTAAGCCATTTTGAAACATTAGTTTTCGATGTTATTTTATTTTACATGAATGCATCCAGTTCTTCAGACACCCCTGATTTCCCCATATGGCTAACACCTAATTCTGCTATTTGGCTGCTAAGGCCCAATACCATTTAGCTGCTGTACTATGGAAATATCACTGCAATAATACCATTCATGAGGGATAATGAAGGGGCAACTATTTTGATTTGTCATTTCACTGTAACAATGACATCCAGGGACATGCCTAGAGGAAGAACGAAATTGCATCCATTAAAAACATTTCTTGAGCACCATGAAAGGATAATATATACCCCCAGTGCAAGAAAAGGCAAGCAGCATAGTCAATAAAGCTGCCATTTAGTCCAATTTAACACTTGGTGAAAAAGGGTGGGGGAATCACCACGTGTTCAACAAGGCTATCTATCTCTCCAGACACACCACCATTGATGTTCGTTTCTAATAAGAGTGCAAATGACCAACAGCAACCAAACTGGGAACTCCAAAAATGAACTGGAAGAATAAACAAAAAGCAACAAGGTAGACAAATAAAGATAGTCAATAGTCCAACATGTTCTAGACCCCTGAGTGACATAACCTTCTCTGCCTTTCCTATAGAGTTTGCATCCAGACATCCTCTCCCCATGTCCATGCACATACAGCTGTTTGTTTATCGCTTCCCTGGGATACAATCCTACACCTTTGTATGTGAACATTGCAACCACCATCCCAACCCACCAGCAACTTCCTTTCTGCCAGCATCCTAAGCAGCTGAGAATGACCCATGTGGTTTTGTTACTTTCGCACACCCCACAGTGACACAGCATGATGGAGTTGTTCCTACACCACTGCGCGCATGCAGAGGACCTTAGCAAACTGAAATGTCAGGTATGTGTCTAAAGATGTAACACAGAGGGCAACATAATATGGCCCACCAGCACAACAGTTTCTGCTGTCATGTGCCCTGTGGATAGGTCTTGGCAAGGTTGGTCAGAAGTGGAGGAATAATGGGACAAAGGTGCAAAATTGGATCTTGGGCAGGGTTTCTGCAGTCTGGGAGGTTCTAACCTAGGCACTGGGGAGAAGATAAGTGGGTTGTCAGGAGAGAAGGCAAATGGCCCAGCTGCCAAAGTAGAGCAGCCTGACTTGACTCCAGTGGCACCCCGTCAGTGAAGAATCCCACATTCCCAAGGGAGGCACCTAAGACTAGACTGGACAGTGAGCCAGCCACATTGACTCCAGCTCCATCATCAATGACACTGCAGTGACAGCACAAACAGACACAACCTACACATAGGAATGCCCACTTGCTTCCTCGCTCCCATGGCTCAGGAAGAAAACTGCAAATGACTGTGCCAACCCCACTCTTCAAAAGGAGAGATCAGGGGGAATGTCAAGTGCTGGGACAAGACCATAGCTTATGCCTAACCATGCACCCTAGGGCTCTGCTGCGACTTCTGAACTGTATAACCTGATTTGTGCTTGGGCACTGTACTGAATTCTGGAATAAAGCCTTTAATAAAAATCTAGCTGAGAGTCCACATACCAAGTCTGCAAGTGGTAGTCATGGCATCTGCTTTCAGGAAACTCACAACCGGACCCTGTGTCCCCCCCCCCTAAAAAAAATGTTCCCAGTGCCAAACGCACAATTCAGTTGTTCTTTGTTCTGGCTGCCCTCTGTTCCTGCAGCCAAACCCTCTCCTTCACTTATTTACACCCAAAGCCCCCAGCTTGCCTGACATCCTCCCTAGCTTCCTCTCTTTGTTGCTTAGGGAACAGCTGATACAAATGCTAGTTCTGTAATTACCAACAATCCCAAGGGACTTGTTTCTACAAATTTTATTGCTATTCAATTTTGGAATTCAGACTCCTGGCATCTGGTTCCTTGCTTATTGCACCCAGAATCATACATATAGTCCAGAACGCCCCTCGGAGCTTGAAGAAATTATGTGAGTTTATGTCTGCAATCTTTTTTAACGTTTGTTCTCAAGATCTCCCTAATTGTATTCGGTCACTGGCTCCAAACAGATTTTTCAGGTAAATCCAATACGGGGTGAATCGATGCCGATAGCCTACTTCTAGAATTACGGATGACCTCAGAACACCATTCAACCTGACCTGAAGATTCCATTTGCAAGTGGAGAAGGAAATACCCAACTCTGCTATATCTTTGCAATATCTGAACATGCATATCCTGCCAACCTCCCACATAGAAGGGGCAAAGAGCCTGCGGGATCAGGTCATTGGCCCCCCTAATCCAGCATCCTGCTCAACCAGATTGCCTGTGGGAAACCCGCAAACAGGGCCCAAGCACAAAGAGCCCTCTCAGCCTCCTGCAGTTTCCAGCAAGTGATATTCAGAAGCATCACTGCCTCCAACCATCATGGCTAATAGCCAATGGTGGCATTATCCTCCATGAATTTGTCTAGGCCTCTTTTAAAGCCATTTAAGTAGGTGACCATCACTGCCTCCCATGGGAGCGACTGCCATAGCTTATACAATGAATTTCTTTTCTCTGTCCCGAATCTTCCAATAATCACTGTTGTTGGATGCCCATGAGTTCTAGTGCTATGAAAGAGAGAGAGAAAAACTTTTATCTATCCACTTTCTCCATGCCATGCTTAATTCTATAAACTTCTATCATGTCCTCCTTGACTTGCCTTTTCTTTAAACTATAAGATTGTATGCACTCCAAGCTTTCCTCACTCCCCAAATTTGGTCTCAGTGTGGTTTAAGCCCAAATCAAACTTCTTTATGTTTGGCTGCATTGTGAGTTAAAGCCACCTGAATAGAGACCTCCCCACCTTGAGCCTCCCCACTATTCACTTGTCCCAGGATGCCCCGTATAGCAGCACAGAAGGTCTAGTGCAGTCCCGGTTTCCTCTCCTCAAAATTGGAGAGGAAAGGAAAGGCAGTGACAACCATCTTGAAAGCTAGCACTGGACCAACTCTGCGAGGAACCCGAGCTTCAAAGATGGGTTTGTGGTTTACTCCAAAGCAGGCTTAGGCTGTCTGAACTAAGGAAGCTTAGTTCCACCTGGCTAGCCACCGTATATTAGATCAGCAGTCTGTCCCAAAGGAGGCTAGTGAGCCATCAACTTCATGTTCTTACAGCACTGAACCAGGCCCTTTCTCCACCACTGACTCCAAAAAGTAACAGTTTGAAAGTCTCTTATCCCACAAGGTGAGCTATCAGTTCCTCAACAACTTCACCAGCTTTCACTGGCTATTAATTCATGAAATGCACATTTGGATTTGGATGCAAATCAAAGCAAAAAATTCCATGCCTATTTCAGCATTTCTTTTTGGCCACACAAACCATTCCCTTGCTGGTAGATTAAATCAGTGAAACTCCCAGTGTGTAGAAGGTTTCTTGTACATTCTTTTGAGTTGCTGAGTCATGGCCTTTGTTTAGGGCAATCAAAATGTTTTTTCCCTCCTCCAGTGCACCCCTTCTCAATACTACAAAGATTAACATTTTTATTAGAAAGTAAAAGTGGCCCAGACACACAGAGCAGCGACTCTTGACATGTAAAAGTATGGGTATATTTGCTATGGCTGCATAACAAACACCACATGTATTTAACGTTGCTTTCCTGCTCTTTATAACAAAGCATTCTATATTATACACTAGCTTGCATAAACTGTAATTTTATATATTTTCCACGTTGGTATAATGACTTTTTAAAAACACCCAAATATTAATGTAGACATTCATAGCAGATTATTGCTCTAGCAACTTTTGGGCACAGAAGGAAACAATATATCCCATGGGGGTATTAATACAGAAGACCAATATGGGGGGGGGGGAGTCAACCAAGGCATCTGACCTTTGCCCTACACTAGAAGATGTCCTTCACCCAATGAGGAACATGAATAGCCATCTTACATCTTCCAGAATATAAAACATTATCAAGAATACAGAGTATTTATTATTATTATTATTATTACATTTATTCAAAAATGAAATAAAAAAATAAAAATTTCACCATTGTGACTTCCCTCGACCTCAAGTTGACATCTTTTCGTAAGAATACAGAGTATTTTAACCCATTTCCTATGTCCCTCGCTGATCCTTTTTGCAAAGGATTGTATTTTGGGCAAAATTTTCACAATGTTTTGGAAGTCTGCTAGCAATGTCAGCCATATAGGCTGTGGAGGGGGTGTGATGCACAACCTCAGAAATCTCCATGATAATTTTTTCATGTGCGGCAGTTCTACAATAACTCCCTTTAGTTTTTGTTCTTTTGCTTCTGGCAGGAACACTCTGTGCCAACTGTCCATTAATATTACATATAAAGATGCATCTATCATCTATAAATGCATTGTGATTTTTGTGAAGATATGTGCTTCCTAGAGCCACAGAGTTGGAAGGCACCCTAAGCCTCTTCTAATCCAACCTCCTCCTGCCCACAGCCATCCCTGGATGGGCTCAAACCACCAGACTTCTAGTTAGCAGCCAGACGCACTGACCCATTTCACCACAGGAGCTGCCCTACACTTCTTCTCTGTATAATTATGCTTTATCTCTGATCAGATGCCATGCCATTGGATGCTGATCTGTGATCAAAGTAAACCAGGAGAAGAGGGGTCCAGAACATATTTTGCACAAGGGCCCACAACCAAGTATGGCTATCCCTGCCTGGTTGCACTGATATATTTTATTGATGTGTGCTTGGCTGAATGGATAGAGGATGGTTGCTGAGTTCTGAAGCACACGTGGCTCTCAAATGTTGAAAAGCACCTGCACCACAAAGGATAGTTTCTCAGCAAGGATTATCGCCTGGAGGTCATGCAACTGGAGGGGTCACGGAACGCCTCTGGAAACTGCATAAAAGCATTATATGTCCTTGTTACAAAATTAGCTGAAAGGGGCAAATGAGTAAAGTGGGAGCACACAGTTCAGGACAGGGTACGGATAGCTATCAGCCAGGGCAGAATTTATTTTCCTCCAGAAAACAAGCTCTGGATGTCAACTTCAGAGCTTCCTTTCCACCTGCCCCAACAGTTCAATGCAGAAGACAATACAGACTGAGTTATTTAGAAACCAGAAAAAGTGCAAAAGAGAAGGTATATGGAGGACCACTATTTGGGGTGGGGGTGGTGAGACAAGCATTTATAACATGTAAATCAAAAAGTGGCACTGAACAAACGTAATTTATAGCCATGTTCTGAATGCTAATCCTTTTCTAGCCCAAAATTATTCCCTGCTGTGTAAATGAGGCAGCATTAGAATATTGATACATATACAGAATACAAATTGCATTGGGCTGCCCTCTGCCCCTACAAAGTCTCAGCACTGAGATTTTAAATATAATTATTGCCTTCATTCTATATATAGGCATAGATCTTTAGCATTAAGTACCAGCCATTAAATTAAAGGAGTTATGCAGTAAATTGTAGGGTGGATCAGTTATTTTCTATAGGCTGCTGCATTTTATCGGCTGCATTTTCTATAGAATGCTTCTGAATTAGTTTTGGCAAAGAATCACTACTCTGTTAGAACACGCACATTTATTAAGCAAGTAACCCCAGAGCTGCATGCCTAGGGTTATGGCTTAAAAAATAATAATATTACACTGACCCATAGCTTTAATTGGGTGACACACAGTCTCCTAAATTTCCCAACAGTTCAATTAAAGGAAATAGCACAGGGTTACCATTAGGTTTGTACCCTTGTCATTGTCATTGATCTTTCAGAATCAGGGCAAAGAAGTGGAGGTGGAGGGCTTTCCTCCCCTTTCAAATGTCTCCTTCTAGTATTATGGGAAAAGCCTGCCTTCTAGTTGAATTGAATTCCCCTTTAATCTCATCCTTGAGCTGGTGGATAGATGCAGTCTTTAAAAATGCAGGATATCGGTGTAATTGTAAATTGATCTGTCTCTTTGGAAAACAGCCAAGAGTGTTCAACCAGCAAAAAGACCCAATCCCTGAAACTGTCCCTCACCCTCTCCCTAACTGCATAAGCCTATATACATGGTCTACTCAGAAGTAAGTCCCATTGAGTTCAATGGAGCTTACTCCCAGGTAAGGAGGAATAGGATTCCAACCACAATAAGACTTTTGGGTTGCTAAATCTTCTGAAATAACAATACCGGATGATGTATTCCTCACACTACTAGTAGTTCCTCACATTACTAGAGAGCTGACTGCTAGTCAGAAGGTGTTTTAAATTTTAAGATCTGCTCTCAGAAAGCTTGGGAGTGTCTTTGAAGCAAGAAGTAGGTTATAGGACTGTTTTAAGAAACACAGCAATGCCAGTAACCTACCACTAAAGGGCTAGAGATCAATGCAGCAGATTCACCTATAAAAACATTTATTTCTGTTGAAAAGTTGATAAAGAGACACAGTCGTGACTGCAGAGTCTTTGAAATCAGACACATTATTCCTTAGTGCCACACTCAAGGAAATCCATCTGTCTACAGTGATCTTGAACCTATATAGCCTATTTGCCATGGGCTCTTTGGTTATGAGATCTGGCAAGCCACGGGTTATTTCACCTAATCCATCATTAGCGTTCACGTGCCCTTTATGACATACAACAAACCTGGATTTAACAACCCTGCTCCTCCCGTGTGATGAATCTAAACACATTTCACAATAGGGTAGACAGAAAGGCATGCAGGTTCTTTCACCTTTTCTTTGTGCATTTTTTTTAAACATTCTTGGGGCACTATGGGGACCCACCATTACTATTATTGTTATCCTTTTTTGCTCTCCCTTCCTAATCACTTAATGTACACTCTGTTAGCACAGGGCACAGAGCGATTAGAAAACAACAGTGAGGTTAAATCACCATGGTACAGCCTGGACAGCCATCTGTCATTAAATGTGTGCAAACTGATACTCTCCAAATAAAACAATCCAGGGTGGGGGGTGGGAAACACATTTGACAAGAGCATCGATAACCACCAGTGCAACATTCAGCCAAAGGCAATGCAGCAATATACCCCTCTCCTCCACTTACCAGTCTTCCACAAATACACGGATGAAGTTTCAAATTCACTTTGCGCCTTAGCTCCCCGGATTCCAAACAGGAGAAACACGAGAACTCCAATGCACTTGCTTGAAAGAGATGAAGCCCCTGGACCACCGATTAAAGCTGCGCTCTTCTCTCTCAGCCCCATGCCTTCCAGAAGCCTGATTCAGTGTCAAAATCTGCCGCACAATGGGTAACCCTTGCGTGAGTAATTTCTTCCCCCCCTTTCAGAATGTCTTCACAGGGAGGGCAGAAGGGAAATGGCTTTCCAGCTATTCTGCATGCCAGTTGAAAGGGGGGGGGGACTGTTTAACACCAAGGAACAATAGAGCTCTTGCTTGCTGCTGCTGTTTCGGCTGCTGCTGCTACGATGGCAGCGGCTGCTGCTGGTACTGTGGATGTTACTTCACTCTTCCCCATTCAGTGGGTAGTAGCAGTTTTCATCAGCTGAGAGAGAGACAGCTGTCCACAGGGGGCTCCAGCTGACTGAGCAGGTTATCTTGGTCTGGGAGGCAGCAGCAGTCATTTACACCAGCTGGAGGGAGAGGGGAGAGAGAAAGAGAGTGAAACAGTGGAGGGGAGGGAAGAGAAGAGAAGATCAAGGGAGGGAGGGAGAAGGCAAGAGGGGGAAGGAACACAAATAGCAAATAACCGAATGCTGTAATCACATGCATGCAACCAACTGCAAGATACTGTTGTTGCTTTTTGCACGTCTATCGGAAGAATATCTATATTCAAGACTATCCGATAAAAATATTATCATTAAACAAAAAACAAAAAATCATTCCGGAGCATGTTTGAGACAAGCAGGTAGCAACTGCTCAGCACCAATTATTTTCCTGCTCCTTTAAAGCAAGTTGCCAGCATGCAATTCCCACTTAGTAGAAGAGCTGACAGGATGGATGATGCAAAATGTTGTTGAAGAGAATCATGACTTTCAGAACAGCAAATGTGGTGAATTAAGCATACTTATCGACAATCAGGATGCTGATGCACAAACTGAATGCACGGTAAAGACTGGTGGGGATACTTAGACATGCAACTGATTAAATTGTCCCTTAATATTCATGTAAGAAGGGTCATACAGCTGCAATATTATACTGTCCAGTGGTGTTTTTCTATCTCAAGTTACATACCCATTCCACTCATATCTGGGTGCAAGGAAGGAATTAAAGGAATAAAGCATCTCATTAAAAATCAGAATGAATTTCATTAATCCTTTAACTGTGCATCTAAGAAAAGCAGCCATTCTAAAATTTTCAGTTATCAAAATGTTTTTATGACAGTAATTTATTTTTATGAAAAGTAATTCTGAGTTGCAATTACCTCAAAGTGTCTTTGTAAGCATGAATGTGCTAGTAGGCTGTACCACGCTGGGGTAGGGGGGAATAGGACAAAAAGTGTCTTAACACTTTGCTTGCTGTAAAGTCATACTCAGAGTAGGCCTACTGAAATCTATGCACTTAAGTGAATCATGATGACTAACATAAATGCACTGATTTCAGTAGGTCTACTCCTGTGTTTGATTTGATCGGGTACCGAGAGAGCATTGTTTTAAATTCACCCCAATGAGCTAGAACAAAAGACAATGCTGGCTTATGTTCCTGCATACATCCAGAAATGCAAAGGCCTAGAAGTAGTGTTCTGAGAAGAGGTATTGTAAAGACAAAAACAAAAAAGCATTCTAGCAGCAGAGCAACCAGGGAGTTTTAAATGATGACCCTACTGCAGTTGAAAGAGAAAGCCTTAACCAAGCCTCTCTGGGGAACTCTGTCATTTGCCAGAATCCTTCCCATGCTCAGCCTCTTCCACAGGCACTGGGTTTGAAAAGCAGCCTTGATCAAATAATTCCCAGGTCCTCATTCATTTAAATATTCTGACATCAGAGCAAATTAGCAATGTTGAAGGTTGCAAATTTGTCTTTGTTTACTTTCCACTCTGTTTCGCCTCTAAGAGGGAATTAAAGGCTCAGGAAGCCCTGGCGCTGTGTGAGGCTGTGATTAAGAGAGATAAGCAAGTGTGGATTACCGTTCCTCAGCTGTTGAAAAAGCGGCAACAATCAGGAGATTATGGGTTGATAAGGGATACATAGAAAGCTGTGAGCCTAACAAATTTATAGCATCCATTTCTGACAGAGGGCTAGGGCTCACAGCGCCAGGTAAGGTATATACTGTAATCAAAAATGGGACGCACTTGGTAGTCTCACTTATATGTCTCGTGTTCATTTCACAGCCAAGAAGCTAAGCACCCACCACCATCAACAAAGCATTTATAATCCAGTAACTGGTTGCAAAACCTGTGTGGGTGCATTTATGCGTGCTTGAGTATCAACATTTGTACCTGAATTAATAAAACCTGCAAAATTTTAAAAGGGGTGTCTTTTCCTTTGAAAGCATTTTATCTTAGGTAAAAACTGCCATTTGACTTGACAAATCAAATTTGTATGCAGCCCAGTTTCTTTGATAAATACGTGAATACCTGAACTCACGAATACGTGAAGCTGAGGCTTGTGGCAAGTATGAATTTTGCTTTTCTCTACTTTGAATCAGAGCTTTTGAATGTAAGAGGGAAAATGTATCTCAGCAGGGAACGCTGAAGTAGGAACAAGTAACTAGGGTTCACAAGGTTGCATGAGACGAAGGGTGACGAGGCAGAATTAAAACAAAATTTGGTTATTTGAAGCAACACACGGATTGACACTTCTGTTAATAATCTCTGTTAGTAACATACTTTTTATGGCATTAATCCAAAGCATTTTCAGTCCATGGGCTCTGTATCTCCTAGTAGGTTCTGCATCTCTTACTTTAAAAAGTAGCCCTTCGTACAACAAGCCAATCGCAAAAGCTGAGTCACCTTCAGAAAAACTTCCATATCAGGGTGGAGAATCTATGGCCTTTGAAATGTTACTGGACTCCAACTCCCATCAGCCCCATACAGGAAGCTCAATGGTCAAAGATGGTGGGAGTTATAGTCTAGCAACATCTGGGGTAGGGCCACACATTCCTGAATGTGTCTAATTGGCTGTTTAGATCACAGCCTATTTAGTCATTTCAGAGGGGGGAAATCTGTCTGTATGATAAAAATTGAATTCATATGCACAGCTCTATAATTCAAACTTCCCCCAACCTGGTGCCTTGCAGATATTTTGGACTACAACTCTCATCAAACTCAGTAAATATGGTCAATGATCAGGGATGGTGGGAGCTATCATCCAAAAACATATGGAGGGCCCAGGTTTGGAGAAAGCTATTCTGTATTTTTCAAAAAAGGAAAAGGAGAAACCATGACAAGGATTATGGACAACAAAAATAGCTAAGAGTTCTTTCCAGAGCACCTTATTTACCCACCCTCATCTTTGATTAATCTTTTAATGTATATCTGGATTTGCACATGGAACACATGACATACTTCCCAAACTTGAAAGATGACACCAACATAGCTTGGCTAGCCAGACAGATCTGATGCAGGGGAAGAGGCTGGAAAAAAATCCCTTTACAAAGGCCACACAATGCCCATGACATTCACTGAAACAACAGAAGTAATTAGACACCCAACACTTAAATACAGCCGCTGGTTATGTAGCTGCTAATGTCACAAGCCATTCTTCTCACCAAGTCAATTTTCGTAACAGAGGTGCTATTGGTCAAAATGCATATCTAGAACAGAAGATGCATCCCAAAGATCCTTCCTAATAAAGAAATGCAGCCCATAGGGACAACATAATAGCCCATAGCACAACAGAACCTGTCTACGTTAGTTCTGAGCTGAAATGGGAGATGCACATTGCACGAACGTTTCGTTTCTGTGAAATATACCTCCCCTTCTCAGCCATTTTTCACACAGATTTGCAAAAGGGAAGAATACCATTTCCAATGAGGCAGAAGCTAGATGAGCAGGGAATGCATCTTATTGCTGGGCACATTCCTACCTAGAGATACCAGGGACTGAATCTTGGACTTCATGCATGCAAAGGCAATGTTCTGCCATGGAGATATGGTTCTTCCCCAAAGGATTATGCAGGCTGATAAGACCCTAAGGAACTGACTGTGTTTTTAAAGGATCCAAGTATCTACTGGTTTTTGCAAGTTCAGGGAGACTGAAGTGCTATTGGGGACCTGTCTTCTGAGACTAATCCAGCCACAAAAAATATTGTATCCATTCCTGAATCTAATGTGCTTTCAACAAATTTACATTTTAAAAATCCCAAATAAAACAAAGTTGCACACAAGTCATGCTTTGACAACCATACCGTATGGAAGTTTACATTAGCTGAAGCTGAACCTATAAACCTATGGTGCAGCATAAGCTAACATTTCCATATATAGACAGGTAGCCGTGTTGGTCTGCCATAGTCAAAATAAAAAATTCCTTCCTGTAGCACCTTAAAGACCAACTAAGTTAGTTATTGGTATAAGCTTTCGTGTGCATGCACACTTCTTCAGATACACTGAAACAGAAGTTGCCAGATCCTTCTATATAGTGAGAAGGTGGGGAGGGGTATTACTCAGAAGGGTGGTGGGAATCGGAGATTGGCAGATAGCTGAGATGAGCCTGTTGACGAGGACTGTAATAGGTCTTGCAGGAAAAGGCAAGGGGTGAGAAGGTGAGAAATGGATTAGTCATGTATAATGAGATAAGAATCCAATGTCTCTGTTCAGACCAGGTCTATCCATTGTTTTAAGTTTGGTAATGAGTTGTAATTCAGCAGCTTCTCTTTCCAGTCTATTTCATTACCAAACTTAAAACCCCTTGCCTTTTCCTGCAAGACCTATTACAGTCATTAAGAGTCGTCAACAGGCTCATCTCAGCTATCTGCCAATCTCCGATTCCCACCACCCTTCTGAGTAATACCCCTCCCCACCTTCTCACTATATAGAAGGATCTGGCAACTTCTGTTTCAGTGTATCTGAAGAAGTGTGCATGCACACGAAAGCTTATACCAAGAACTAACTTAGTTGGTCTTTAAGGTGCTACAGGAAGGAATTTTTTATTTCCATATATATTAGATGCCTTCACTTAAGGAACTGATCATGTTGTTGAATGAATTGCCATGAAATTTGAACATGGCAGCATTCAAACTGGTAGCCACACAAACCCACTCAAGATCAGAATGCAGGACTGCAAAAATGAATGTCCATTTTTTACATCATTAAAAATAAAATGCTTACAATCACTCTTCAGTCATATAGGTACAAATCCATGTCTCATTGTTGCTTCCAGATTGACTGACGAGCCAAATTCTTTCTTTAGAAACCGTCCAAAAAATGAAAAGATTACAGGCTAGGACAACTCCTATTTTTGAAAGTAAATCATGACCTGTTCTCTTTCATACTAGGAGTGACTAGAATGCAACCTTGTGCTGGCCTGCCCCAGCATCCCATTGTGACATCATTTAACCTCACTGTCCAATGAGCAGCAGCTCATCTCCACAATTTGCTTTGTGAGGAGACTTGTTTCATAACAACAATTCCTTGTGGTTGAACAGCCAACTGCCTTTGAAGTAAGGTATATTTTAGAAACATTCAACATGTTGCCGGAAGCCACGATTGCTGCCACCATTTTGGATGCTCCTACAGTACTCTGGTGATTTGTAAATCCTCATTCCAGATGTTTTAAGATGCACTGCATGCCTAGGTATCATATGTCCTATGCTTAAAACAGCCAAGATTTAAGTATCCAGTGAACACACAACTTAAAGCTCCAAAGCAACAGTGCTGGTTACAGACAAACAAGAAGACAGTGTGGTGTAGTGGCTAGAGTATCAAACTACTACCAGGGTTCAAGCCCTGACTCAGTCATGAAGGTTACTGGGTGACCCTTGGGCCAGTCACCATTTCCTTGCCCTACCTTGCAGCGTAACTGTAAAGATAAAATGGGATAAAGGAGAACTACATATGCCACCCTGAGCTTCTTGGAGGAAAGGCAGGGCAGAAACGTAATAAATATATAAATAAAATATGGTTGCTACTGTTTGCTGTTCTAAACAAATACAACCACTTCAACCATTTTTCAGTAAAAAATATTCACCTCTTCCTTTACATTGTCCCCACCCATCCCTCTCTTACACACTCAACTTGTTTCATATGGCTCCAGTGACATCATGACACAGCCATATCTGATTGGCTACATCGTGTTCTGATGTCCTCACATCTACTATGCTGTCATTCATGGACCCTGCTCTTAACTGATCTAATTTACCCTGATGGGTGTCACCATGCGGCTGTAGCCAAATGCTGATATGTCATCCCAACTCAGTACTGCTGCCAGCACTGAGGGGGCAGTTGGCAATGTGCCCTTGGGGTAGGGTGGGGGAAGGTGCACACCACTGTGACCACTGCCCCCCACCTTGGCTGCTCTACTTTCTCTCCCCCCGGCTGCCTCCAGCTCATTTTCTTCTCTTCCTTTTCATGTTGCTCTAGGCACTCTGCTCCCCCATCTCAACCCACCCAATATGACCCTGGCCTCTCCACGTTCTCCTCCACACCTCCACCACCACTGCAAGCATGTTGCAAAGAATTTGACTGCTTGCACCTACGCACTCTACAATGTGGCCCTTTCCAGTTATGCCGGCAGAATTTTAAAAGGCAAGCTCAAAATGAAGCAAGCAACAGCTCTCACTTCAAGTTGCTGAAGACTGGAAATAAAGGGGGTGCGCTTCTTAAGAGAGAGTGGAACAGAGCTCCACCATCGCCTCACTTCCACCAGCCTTCCTCCTATGTGCCCAAAGGCATTCTAGGAATTTCCCTCTCACTGAATGGTTCAGGTGACCACCCTACATGTTTATTTGGAATAAGTCCTGTTGAACTCAATGGGGCTAGAGAGGCTCGTCCACATTCCCGCTTGCCCAGCCGCTTGCCCCCAGGAAAACTTGCTGTTTGCTGCCAAATCGGAGCAAACAGCAATTGGGTTTTATTCAGATAGACATCTGCTCCGATTTAGCTCTAATGAGCAGTTTTGGGGGAGAGGGTGCAGTGGCACAAAGGCAAAAACTGCTCAGACCCATGCCTCAAAAGCATCATAGAAATGGAAAACTGCATGGATCCATGCTTTTGTGAGATGGAGCAAGCAGAATTCAGGACGAGCCCTTAGTTCCAGGCGAATATGGCATAGGATCAGATTGTGATGCACTTAACAAGAATCACATTTATTCATGTTTATCCGAAACATGTTTACTCAAATGTAAGTCCCACTGAGTCCATTACTTCCAAGTATATCCAGGATGGCAGCCTTAATTGAACACCCAGTGAAAAAACTGAGCGTGGCTCCCTTCGTATTTCAGGCATTATGTATTTCCAAGTAATTCTAGTCTATTAATGCCACATAGTTTGTATAGATGTTATCAAATTATGCAGAAAAGTAAAAAGTGGGGGTGAATTTTTAATAACACTACTACTTTGCTAATGTATTTTAAGCCTGAAAACACTTCATTGTTATTGTGAGTTTTCAGAACATAGTAAATTCTGCAGTAAATTCCCAAACTAAGAGATGTAAACTGAAAATAACAAAAGCCAATCTTTCAAGAGGTGCAGTGCATGCGGCCTCTAGGTGTCATTCTTCACCATGTTTAGTCCATATCCTTCAATGGGCTCCTCATTACTCTATGTATCAAGTGAAGATTATTGTTTGAGGAGGTGAAGCATTTTGTTCTAATTTCCCACCCATTGTTTACTAAAGAAGATAAATTTGCCCTGCATCATTAGAATATTCATAACAAGAGCTCTGGCAACATCAATAAATTAAAAGTGGATGGTAGATTTTCCTTCTTCCAGTCTTCAGATTCCCTTGAGCCGAGATCAGCCCAAGCCAAAGATAATAAAGTATTCATACGAAAAAATTAACTATTCATGTGTGGTCCGCACAAACTGGACACCTTGGTTCTCCCATAAGGTGGCAGTTCTGGAAAACTGCAAATTCTAACAGGTACATTATACAGTTGTACCTTGCATCCCAAATGCCTTGCAAGTCGAACGTTTTGTCTCCCGAACGCCGCAAACCCAGAAGTGAGTGTTCCGGTTTGCAAACGTTCTTTGGAACCCGAACGTCTGCCGTGGCTTCCAATTGGCTGCAGGAGCTTCCTGCAGCCAATCGGAAGCTGACCTTGGTTTCCAAACGTTTTGGAAGTCAAAAGGACTTCCGGAATTGATTCCTTTCGACGTCAGAGGTACCACTATAAAGGAGGTCATGTTGTTCTCTTTGCTTTGGTTCAAATATGGTTCTGGACTGTATGATGCTTGCTAGCAGGTAGTATCTGGTTTATTACTGGGAAATATGGAGTCCCTGAACTCTGATGCCTTCTTGCTCGCCTGGATGAAGGGTACGGGGGAGGGGTGTATAGAAAATAGGCTACTGTACAAAGGTAAAAATGTTATTCATTGCTGAACCCACTTTTGCCTCTGGCCACACCCACCAGTGGCATGTGTGTGCCCTGAAGAAGGTTACCCACAAGGGGATGCAGTCCTCGGGCTAAAAAGAAGATAGGAATCCATGATCTAATTATAGGATTTTCTTTTATACCATATTGGGTTGCATCCAGACTAACAATGCAATCTTATGCATGTCTGCTCAGATTTCAAAGTGGCTTACTCCCAGGTAAGTGAATGCAAAATTGCAGTCTATGTTTCCTGAACCTATGCGCCATTGAACACAATGGGACAAAAGAATCAATGGAAACAAAGTGGAACCAACTGGATCTGGATCCAACCCACTGCCACTATTATATACTGATCATTTGTTTGCTGAGTTTGCATCCTGCCTTACCACCAAACAATGCTCGTTGTTTGTGTCCTTAGCAGAGCACAGGGACATTATACTGTCCCATGATAGATCCAATGAACCTTAAGAAGGCAAAAGGGATGCAAATTAGTACTACTGCAGATCACTGTAATGACAGCAGACATCATTACTGGTTTAAATATAGCACTATTATGCATCTCTTGCTGGCACATAGTCAGAGAAGCTTTCTAATGAATTGGTAGCGGGAGCCCTGGCAATTTGGGGAGTTCATCCCTTGAGATACAGAAGATAACCTTGGTCATAACATGTCACCGTTGCTTCTGAACATTTTCTGGAGAGCGTAAATTTATTCTTTGTGGTGCCACTCAGTGAAGCAAGGTAGCTTTCTCCATTACACAGAGATGATACGAGTAAAAGGGTGATGAATGTTCATTATGATCACTGCGCTGCTCAAGTAATGCTTGAATTTGCTGAGTAGCACCAGCCGCAGAATTCGCCGGTCACAAACCTATCATCACTATCTAGCTGCGAAAATGAATGGCAAAGGAAAGCGACATAAATATGAAAGGGCAAGTTGACAATTTGTCATCAGCACTGATGTATGAATGTAAAGCATAAAATACTAGAGAAAACTTCATATTTATATCAAAGGATACATATCCATCAAGGTAAATGCTAACTTCATTCTGGAACTCAGATAGGAAGGACCACCCCTGCCCTTTCTCCAACTCTTCCTAATAAATATCGGAGGGGGGGTGAGAAATGAGATGTGTGTGTTTCTGCTGCACTCTGTTTATGCAAAAGGATAATGTGGAAATCCAAACATACAGGTTTCCTATACTACACCCAACATTCACCTCTTCAGACTTTCCACATCTTCTACTTCAGACATAAGCACTTCCATTATTTTGAACACTAGGGATGATTCCTTCTTAGAAAGCTCAAGGTTTCCCATAATGGGTTAGTCACCTAAAGAGAATGGATTACACCTGGGCATAAGATGAAAAAAATAGACAGCAATGGTTCTTTAGGTTAGCTAAAGAGAAGCAAAAACAGCTGGATGAGGCAGTTGTAGCCCAAAACATCCTGGGGATACCAGGCTAGAGAGGGCTGATCTAGATTGAGGGAAAGAGACAGGTAGACCAGTTAGACTCCCTAAGAGATGGTTCCAGTATGGGTTGAGAATCATGTTCAAAAAAGGCTATCAATAAAGCAAATGGATAATATCTCTAAACATATATGTGGACGCATTTACTTATTGTAATATTGGATTTGTTGTAATTTTCAACAGTATAACAATAAACATTCACAACAGTTTGTGTCATCAAGTACAACTAGGATAAGACAGAAATGAAGCTCCCCTCCATCTCATTAGCTCAACACAACCCTTCAAAATGACCTCTGAGATTCAGGTGGCCTCCCCTTCTCACCATTATGTGAAAAATGGGAAACAAATCTCCAGAAATTTATCCTCTCTCTCTGAATACTTTTGTCCTCAATCTGTTTTCCTCCAACTCTCCAGAGCAGATTTGGGGGTTGTGGGGCTCTCAGGCAGATAAAGAAGAAAACATTTTGTGTCAGGAAAGGCATATCTTACCTGTTATAATATTGAGGAAATTTAGATAGGCTTTTTAAATAAATATTTGGTTTTTTAACAGATATTTACTTGGTTGTTGCTAGGATCAGGACACCAGACAGTTGACTGAATAAATATTAGCAGTAAACCATCTAAGAAGCAAGGCTTTCTATGGACATGCCTAGATATGGGAACTTCTAAAAATCTCTATGTCAAGCTTCTGCATATGTGGGTCCCCTCCCCATTCTTGTTCTACACTTTTATCTCAACGAGAAGTGTTTTTTTAATGGCTCTGCTAAAAAATGAGCAATTCTCACATATTATATGCCTTATTGTACATATAATATTGTGTGCACATTATATCCATGCACATTCAAGGTTTCCTAAATGAGTCAGCACATAAAAAGATACATACAACAATGCATTTAAATGCATACAAAATTATGCTACAGAAATATAGTACCACATGGGGCTTGACTCTTTTATATGTATTACACGTATATTACATGCATCTTTGCATGTAACTTTGCATATAATTAAGTCGGTCTTTTTAAAAACAAACGAACAATGCATGAGCAGCTAAGACAGAAGCAGGTGTGTGATGTAATAGATAGTCTGATGTGAGCAAGGCTCAATCAGTTCAAAACTGCCAAATCCTGCATATAAATACATTTAAAATGGATTCTTCCTTCATCCCTAGCCATGCCCTCTTATCTTTCCGCTCTTACATCACAATATAACAAGGGTGGAAAACCATTTTGGCCAAGCAGGTCAGATGTTTATCTCCCCCCCACAGCCTCCCACCCAATTTCTACAGGTTGGAAGGACCACCTACCTGTCAATCATCTGACATCACAACCAGATGACAAAGGTGGGAAATCCTGTTTACTTATAAAAGTTGACGTGTAGTGCTGGTGGTGCGATAACAACCAGCGAAGCAGCACTGAGGAGGGTTAAACTCTCTACTCATCGGAAAGGGTTAAATCCTGCTCCTTTTGCTCCATGTGCCAAGTTCCCTTCTGGGAACTGGTGGGTGCAGTCAACACACAAGTGGCTCATCAGCTGATGTCACCCACTCATCGGAATAATGTCAGTTGACTGGCAGGCATGTGTGGTTTGGGGGGGGGGTAATGACTTTGTGGGCTAAATTGGATCCCTAATACCTCACAATCCAGCAAGGGCTTTTTTTAGGATGGGAAGTACCAGTACTTCTTTAAGTGTTGGTGGGCGTCACCTTCTTTAGGATGGCATTAGCTACTCCCTGGACCCACCCAGTCGATCCCTACTATTTGAAGCTTTCTGTGAATGCTGGAGTCCTCTGCATGCCTTGGAGCTTTTGAACCAGACTTTGAAACAACAATTGCCTGTTAGTACAAGTACATACACACAAGCTGATTTTCAAGGTAGGCCTAAATATCACTGTAATGATTTGTTCCTACTCCCAGACAACAGTTTCTCAGGCTGGAATGCAAGCATTCAGGAAGTCTCATTCTTATCACTGAGTATGTTCTGTGCAATGTGGTTCTGCAAAATCTCATACTTTTTATCACACACATACACACACTTCACAGAACCCTTCAACTCTTGGTGCCTTGCCCTGTGTGCCTTTGATTTGCTTGAACTATAATAACACAAACTTTTTTATTTGAGCTAGGCAGTCTTATACAGTAGGTTACAATATTTGAAAATTACTGCCCTGGAGAAATAGAAATGTCTAGTATTTGTGAGCATTCCAGTATCAGCACCATGGACAGTTATATTTTCTGTCTTCCCCCATGTGGGTTTTGTAACATGTAGTTCCTGGTGCATTTGGAATATCTAAGTAGGACAGGCGCTTAAGCTACACTAGTGCGCACCAATGAAAGTGGCTAAACCAAGATAATATGGTTCTGATATCCCATCACTATTTAAAGCCTTATACGTTTCAGAATAATGTCTAGAACACTTTGCTAAGTAGGGGCCATTTAAACCTCCAAACACTTCAGATAAGTTCACATCGAAAATCCTGTGGTCTACTCTTAAACCGAGATCTGTTATCCTAGTCTAAGCACTAAACCACATTTGACATACTTCTATTTTACTGCTAGAGTTCTGGCGGTTCCCTCATTGCGAGAAGCAAAGCTACAGGGAACCAGGCAGAGGGCCTTCTCGGTAGTGGCGCCCGCCCTGTGGAACGCCCTTCCAGCAGATGTCAAAGCGATAAACAACTACCTGACATTCAGAAGACATCTTAAGGCAGCCCTGTTCAGGGAAGTTTTTAACGTGTGATATTTTACTGTATTTCTGTTTTCTATGGAAGCCACCCAGAGTGGCTGGGGAGGCCCAGCCAGATGGGCGGGGTATAAATAATAAATTATTATTATTATTATTATTATTATTATTATTATTATTATTATTATTATTACTAGAGGGGAATGGCCTGAGAATGCATAAAAACATTTTTACTTGGGATAAAATACTTTGCAACCACATTAAGAACAGCAAAACACTTTTAAATATATTAAAAACAAAGCATGTATTAGTTGAAATAGTTTCCCCAGGAACAAAATCAGTGAAAACTATATAAATTTCCAATTATCATTCAAATTAGTTTTGGATGTGACATATGGGGATTTTTTATTTATTTTTTGCTGACGTTCACACCACGAAATCAATACAAAGATAGTATAATTATTTATTGGAGTAAGACTCTTGAAAATGGACTTGAAATCACTATTTGGATCCACCTGCAGGCCTTTTCAGCCTGACTGCAGCTGAGAGGATGAGACAGCAGGGAAACCCATTCAGGCTGATCCAATTTAGATATGCAAATTTTATCTTGTGTGCTTGAAAGAAACATTATGGCGCAGCATAATTTGCACCTTGAGTTCTAAGGAATAATATTTCTAATCTAATGAAAACATGCCTCCATTGTTCGTTTTCATACTCACCAGGTTTGATCCAAAACTATTGTTCACTTGCAAACTTCATACCTCTTCTCTTCCTCTGTTTCATGTAAAACCATTAATTGAATATTTAAAAAAAAACACCACCAACAACCTATAAAGAAATTTTTAAAAGAACTGTGGCTGACTACTAAAAAGGCAAACTAACTTTATGGCACTTGTAACTGGTAAACTAATACATGACCACCTTCAGAGGATCAGTAGATTGGAAACATCCCTGCTTTCTTTGAAAGAAACTGCCTGTGAAATGTCATAAATGTATCTATGTATATTAAACTAAGCAGCAGAATTAGGGCAGCAGACCCCAGAGTCAGAACCCCAGAGTGACACAAAGGAAAGCACAGGCTGAGGGATCAGGTACCAGGAAGTGACTCAGCAAACAGCACAGGAAGGGCAGAGTGTGGAGTTCGAATAGACCCGTTTAATAAAGGACTTTGTGTTATATAACTCCTGTCTGCTTCTTTTCTGCAGTTGCAAATACAGTGGTACCTCAGGTTACAAACACCTCAGGTTACAAACACTACGGGTTACAGACTCCGCTAACCTGGAAGTAGTACCTCAGGTTAAGAACTTTACCTCGGGATGAGAACAGAAATCACGCGGCAGCGGCGGTGGGAGGCCCCATTAGCTAAAGTGGTACCTCAGGTTAAGAACGGTTTCAGGTTAAGAACGGACTTCTGGAACGAATTAAGTTCATAACCAGAGGTACCACTGTAACAATGGTGAAAGGAAAAACTCAGTGACAACTCTATCCTCAGTCACTTAGGATATGGCTAACTATTCCAAAAGTGTCCAAAAATGAGCAAACTGCACCTGAGCAACAACAACAAAATCGGTTCAGGAAGCCAACTCTGCCTGGTTCCCTTTTGCAGGTTCAGGGCCGAGGGCATGAGACTTGTAATTCAGGCCATTTCTCATCATGCTTTATTTTTTGTTTTTGTTTTTATTCATTGCATATTTAGCATGCCCTTCATCCAGAGAGGGGAAGGCCATAGTTTAGTGGCCGAGCACATACGTTGCACACAGAAGGCTCCCAGCAGTTCAACTCCCAGCAGTTCCAGGTACGCATGGGAAAGACCTTCTGCCTGAAATCCTGGAGGGCAACTACCAGTCAATGTAGACAGTACCAAATAAGTCTAATCTTTTTTGGACCAGGGGCCACATTAACCCTTCGCCAACCCTCTAGCAGCTACTTGCTACTGGTGCGTGCACCAAGAAGCGTTTGAAGCCACCCTCCCCACACTCCCTTGTACAGGCATAGGCAAACTCGGGCCTCCAGATGTTTTGGGACTACAACTCCCATCATCCCTGACCACTGGTCCTGTTGGCTAGGGATGATGGGAGTTGTAGTCCCAAAACATCTGGAGGGCCGCGTTTGCCTATGCCTGCCCTTGTACAACCCCTTTCATACATATATGGTGTTACAGACTGGGGCAGCGGGGGGCACCCCCCCCAAAAAAAAAGAAACCCTAAAACTTATAAAATGGTAGGATTTTGATTCTTTGGAGTATTGAAGCGAAGATTGCAAGCCAGTGGGAAAATGGAGGCTAAGCTTTCTTTCCAAGCCAGTGCCTCACCTGTGACAGAGTTGTTAACATGACAAAAGGTGTTGATGGCCCATAGTGATCCATTCTAAATATCTGCATGTCTTCAAATCTAAGACCTAACATAGTGTACACATCTTATAACAACTGGATCTGCTCCTGTACTTATAATGCATTGATCCCATGAGATTATGTGAAGATTCCTTTTCTACATAGACAGATTTTAATTATCACCTTGCCACAGTACATACTTCTGCTGAGTCTCTACCTTTCGTCTCATTTTTTATGAGCCTTCCCTTGAGAATAGATGCTTATATTTCCAAGATGCCAAGCATAACAATTCCCTCCCCCCCAAAAAAGAATTCCCTCTGTAATTTAAAAACAGATTATAGATTCCTTGAATTTTATTGACTTACCAAGTTTCTTTTATTACAGTTTTTTTTAAAAAAAGACTTATAAAATCTATTTTCTTTCTGAAGACTACAAGCAGAACAAGAAGGGTTGTGAAGATAGCTGCATATGTAAATAGCTGCATTTATGTTAATCCATCCCAAATCAAATTGTATGTGTATTTTAAAAGCATGTTCTGTACATTAATAAAAGACAATATTGTCAACTACAATATGAAACCTCGAGGTGAGGGTTTCATTCACTTCATTTAAAAATTGTCACACTAATGTTGCCCCATGGGATATACAGAGACAGATAATGTTGTACCTCATCCCTTCAAAATAAATGCTTTTAGGTCTCTGAAATGCAGAAGAAGCTGACAAAAACATGAGATCCATATTCTGGCAAGATTCAAGATAAGGGGATATATTAAATAAATGCTGAAGAAAATATTATTCAAATTCTTGCTGTTATTTTTTTTTTAATCTTATTTTGATGTAGCAAAGCTCTGCTCAAGAAATTGCCTTTCAAATCTTGATCAGATTATCCAGTCACAGCTGCACAAAAGGAAACTCTTCTCCAGTAAATATTTGCAATACATTATAATCTCTGGCTTTGGTGATTAACAATCCATAAAGAGATTTTAAGCAAAGCTATCAGTTTAATCTAGCAAAGCTTTACATCCAGAATGTCAGACAGAATCAGATGGTTCTAGTAGTGAGGCAATGATGCGGCCACATTTTCTGAACCAAGACATTGAATTTTTAAAACCCCTGAGAGTTAAGGCCCCATTTGCTCCATCTGTGATGCATCATGGGGGGGAAAGAGAAGCTGGGGTTTTGTGTGGAATCATCTATGGAATAGCATGTTGTCTGCAAGCTCCAATAATTCACCCGCAGAGCACAATGGCAACTACACATTTTGGGAATCTACATTGCTTTCAGAATAAATCATCATGAAAACCTGTTTCTCAATAGCTACAGAGAAAATAACTGTGCTAATTTAAATGAAGTCTATGTGTTGTTTCCAAATGCCGTCAACATTTGCCACTGCCTTTTTGAAAATACATGTTTTTAGGGTGAAGTGTGTTTGTTTTCACAAACTGTTTATGGTGTGCATTTTATTTATTCTCGTCTAAAGCCACAGTATACTTTTAAAATGTACCGTATTGGCACGAATATAAGCCTCACCCAAATATAAGCCTCACCTTTAAAATTAAAGGGGGGGGGAGAGACAATACCCGAATATAAGCTGCTCCCTTAAAATTGTGCAGGCACTCACACCCGTTCCGTTTTACCGTATGTTTCAGCAGTGATATCGTAAAAGCCCATTTTTGTAAGGTCGCAAATTTAAGCCGCACTTTAACTTTTCACAGTCGGAATTTGGAAAATAAAATGAGGCTTACATTCAGGCCAATACGGTAATCAACTAGGGTGATTCAAGGTGCACCAAGGCAAATTCACACGGATGTCTTCATTAGAAGAAGAAAATATTTACTGCTTCTCCCCCCCCCAAAAAAAACACCCCAGTAACATAAAACACTAACAAGCAAAGTGTTTCCAACTGATGATAATATATACAGCATGCAAAGCATGACAATGTCCATCAGATAGTACAAACATGACTGGAGCACATGCACACATGATACTGTCCCCTGGATAGTTATGGAAGCAAATATCTCCAAAACATCTTTTAGCACTCAGGGAGAGCCAACATCCATGGTTCACATGGAGGATGAAAGGAACCCAGATATCACTAATGCACTCATGTTACATGACATCCCTCTCACTGCTGTACTCAGCTGTGTTAATCACTCAGATAATACTAGTTACCACATTTTGTGGAGTCAGACCTATTTCAATACATTTTCTTGTGTATATGTACTGAATTTTAAGACCCCGCAGGGTCTACATGCAAAAAGCTCCATCAATATTTTGATGCTAGTTCACTTATGAGCGTCAAGACACAGACTGCAAGCATTAGTTAATCGGGAAGTAAAAAAAGACACTGGACATATTGGGAGATACTAAGAGAAACACTATTAAATAGAGATCCTGTTCCACATGATTCTTACAGGCACATATTATATAGTATAGTAAGAGAGCCTGAATGGGGAAGATGCTCCAATAGATAGCATTTCCTGGCTATTGCTTATGATTTTACAAACCCAATTCCCCTCCAATCTCCAGAGCAATTTTTCAGCATTTTTAAGGTTTGTTTTAAATAAAGTGAAAGATGAATATATAAATGGAAAACATATATCACTTCCAAAAAGAGAGAGAAAAGATGGGAAGATTGCCTGTTTTATGGGAAGAAGAGCAAGATTATCATTGAATTCACTGGTGTGTCTCTCATGCAAATTTCAAAACTGGGAGGAAGCCGGGCCCATACTGTGAGTGAAGAGCCCAACATCTGTCTTAATCCTAATACTTTCTTTACAAGAAGCCACAGCCATAGAGAAATGTTATTTTCTATGGTAGACAGAGGCTGGATTACACGTGGAGCATTTGGACCAGCTTACAATGATAGGGAGAGTTTTGGGACAGAACACCACATGGTTTCACAAGACAGAGAAAATATAGACGGCTGAGTGCCAACAGGACCACAGCCATCATGGAGCCACAGAGAAAGAAGAGAGGTATTGGTATGCTCAGGGGGCAGCAGGTAGATTTTCAGCAAAAGATTCAGGGCGCAGAATGCACCTCTACCCAAACATGAGTTCAATGTGGACTGAGTGTATTCAGTAGTCATGGAATGTAGCGGCAGAAAAGAAAATTGGAACACCTGACAGGTAGAGTTGAATGTCCTGATTGGATATAATGCTTGACTGAAATCTTGGACAACAGATAAAACTGCAACATTTTGTTGCCAGTCCCAGTTGTATGACTTTACTGCATAAACTGTGGAAAAGCAAAGAGATAGGTGCTCACTTCGGCAGCACATATACTAAAATTAGAACAATACAGAGAAGGAAAAGCAAAGAGATAGGATACTAAGCTCCTCTTCTCTTCTGAAAAACCACTGAAGCCATTTATTTGCTTTTCATTTATTAAAGAATAGCTTTTCATGAAAAATTGTGTTTTGTATGCAGGGGCCTGTCTGAAATCCATCTGTCAAAAGACCTCTTAATTAATTTGTAGTATTCTGTCATGGTTAGTAACTGTCAGCTGAACTCACAAAATCAATAGTAAACCTTGTAATACACCTTCAAGTCAAAGTTCTGGTATATTTATATTTACTCTTGACCATACCAGTATGACAAAATGTCCTTTGGAAGCTTAGAAAAGAGCAATTCGTTCAGAATGGCTTTATAACACTGTAATTTAATTGTCACAATTTAACACAATCTCCTGTGTCCCTGATGCTCTGGTTCTGCAATTTAAGGCTCCTTAATGTCTGGTCGACCAAAAATCGGTCACATCCCCTTAGTGGAAAGCAAGCAGCGCATGATACATATAAAGTAGCTCATTTTGCCTCTCTAGCTGCCAAAATAAAAGCAGAGTTTGTAAAAACTAATGTGATTGATTGCTCCACTGACAAACCGGATCAATGATATTTGATTTTACCTGTGGTGTTTTATATTTGTCTGAGCCTTTTGTTATGGCCTATGGCTACAGCATACGAAGAGCGGTGTTTATGGACCCTCATACAGATTTTAGCATGTATAATACCTGCACTGTAGTATTCTGTATTTTGCATAGCTTGTGGCCTAGATTCTATGAAATTCTTTCTTCTGTGGTTTAAGGTTTGTTGGGGGGGGGGGGTGTTGTCAAAAAGACAAATCTACCATGCTGCATTTTTAGAGTTCCAAAAGCGGGTTGTAAATATGGCATGGAGGTTAGGTGTTCAATGTTGGCGGTGCAGAGTCAAAACATTTCACTGCTCTATTGCAAGTTCCTTCGGGGTAATGTAAAAAGCCCTTTGGATCCAAGGCAATATAATCCAGATATCACTGGTTTGGCTGAGTGGGAGTCAGAAGACTCTGCATTTGCCCTCCACCATGAGCACAACGAACCGAAATGAGCACCTATTTGGTAGAGTGTGATGCCCAGGAGTCCAAAACAAGTAAATATTTAATTTATCTTGGGGGCTTACATGTGTGTCAGTGAAGAAACGTCCTTATAAGGCATTTCAAAATTAGGAACACTTTTTATACCTATGCACTTAAATCAGTTGTTGTAATAAATGGGTTACATTTTGTTAACAAAACACAGCCTTGAGATAAGCAAAAACCATTCTTGTATTCAAATATAATATGAATCCAATTTGTATCAAGCATAAATTAAACTAATGAGTATCAGAAAGAGATTGCCCTGAGTTTTAAAGCAAAGCTCCCCACTGAACTCCACAGGGACTGCTTGTGCAAAATTCATAGCACAACGGGGCACTGTAAAAATACTTACTTCCAACCAATATAACGCTGCATTTCCAACCTCAAGCCAATTATTACAATTACTTGCACACAACAAAACTGTTTTATACTCAAAGAGTACTTCAAAAGTAAACTAATTAAATTAGTACCAAATCACTTGGGATTAAAATTGTTTTAGTGGGGTCTGAAAATGAGAGAAGAACATGACTAGTATCTTATTATTTATTCATTTATTTTTATGCAGCATTAATGAAAATAGTTTTGTATCTACAGGTTGCCAGGGTCTTTGTATGTATGTTAATTTGTTTTTCAAACAGAAGTCAGGGGAAGAGAATGACCCACTATGGTAAGCGAATGAACAGGGAAATATAAGGGAGAAAGAGATAGGTATATATTAATTGTCATGGGGACAGATATAATCCAAGGAACGCACATTACAAAAGGTGACAGAAACAAAAGCCTGGTTATTATTATTTTTTAAAAGAAAAACTATTCCATGAATTTCTACCCATGTGCAAGTTTGGATGGGAGGGGGGACTCTTTGTAATTGTGTTTATACACTGAAAATCAATAATACATCTTATAAAAGATCCAGAGAGAGGGGGGTGGGCAGCAGGAACAGCATCAAGAGGATTCATCCATATTTCGGTAAGAACTAGACACAGAGAGAATGAAGACCAGTGAGGTTGTGAAGAACCACATTTTTTGCAACCAAAGTGCATGACTGGGGAAAAAGCAGCAGCAGCAGCCAAATAAAGGAAGCAGAGCATGAAATAGAAATGGGACACGGGTGAAAAAGAAAGGATGTGGGCCAGGATGAGGATGAAGAGAAAATATCACAGCAGAAAGTAGCATCAATAAATGAATGAAAGGGGGGAATCTTCAGAAAGCAAATGAAAAGAAAATTCACCAGCATCGGTGCCTGCCTGGAATGAGTTTAGAAGGAGTTCCCGTAGGTGGAATCCCAGTTTGCTTAAGCAAACGCAGCATTCCAGAGCAGCTTGCACCGGTGCTGGATCTTTTCATGTAATGAATAAACCATCACATTCTTTCAGGTCCATTCCCCGCACCCCACCCAGCCAAGGTCTCCCGCTTCTGGTAGGGAGAGCTGGACTCGATGACCCATTAAGTGCCTTCCAATTCAATATGTCTCTTATTCTAATTACATTTTTGCTTAGTTGCACTATTAAAGGCCAAAATACAGGCCACTGTATACCGTATATGTATTGACATTTATTTCCTTGTAAGGCAAATTTCTTCGTAAGAACCTCAGTGTTATTATTTTCAACTTTTGTGGGGTGGAGTTTAACACAGCACATTGAAGTGTTAGCAGCATTAACACTATGGAATTCAGCTTGTGAACGGTGGGGTGGGGGGGACATGTCAGGCCCTATAAAACTCTCTATCTAGCCTTGGTACTCCCCCTGCAGGCTACACCTCTCAGTAGCCCTCCATTGCACTCCAAGTGGTTTTTTTCCTGGTTGGAATGTAGAGGGTAGAGAGGGGCGTGAGAGTGCATAGAAACTAACCTTCTGTAGACCAGTAAAATTTACATATGTTGCTCCACCCATTTCCCACCCCCACTGAGATATGGGAGGAGGAGCTTCTCCACCCCATGATTTACAATAGCAGCTTTAAGTAATGACTAAGTACACTTCTAAACCAATTCTGAGGTATGCCTGATCATGGGAAAAGCCTTAAGCATCAATCTTTGCTACCTGTTCCTCAAACACTGACAGAATTACCAACATGATAAAAGAAATGACGATGGAAAAACTGCCTGTTTTAGTGAGCATAAATTGGACAGGCTGAAAAGCATTTATACTCCCCCAAAAGGATCTAGCAGTCAGGGTTGCGTCACTGATTATTAAAGACCAGGATTAATGCACTACACTACAAATACGTAGAGAATGTGTGAAAATCCTATGCAAATTATTCTGCGTACATGTGCTAGGAACTCAGAACAAGCTTGGGATACAGAATAGATTTTATAAAAGTCGACCTGAGGTGTGTGTGTGTGTCCCCCCATAAGTAATGTCATTTAGGGGGTCATTTTCTAAGATAGTACAAAGGACACCATGAAAGAATATTCAGTTTAATATACATTTTTCTAATATGCAGTTTTACATTTCACTATTGCTTGCCGTACACCCTGAAATCAGGTAGCTCTATGTTCTCCCTAAACCATTGCTTCATCTGCTCACTCCCTAAATACCACAAATGTCTCTAATTTTATTTAAAACTTAAGGTTCTTTCAATCACATGATCATAACCATTATGCACTCTATCACCTCCCTACAAAACAAACCCACAAAGAGAGCCTAGCTGAAAACTTCCTTCTCCTAATTTGTCTCAGTTTTTTCCCTCCACTGTGCTGCGAGATTTTTGAGTCTCTGCATGGTAGGAATCCAGTGAAATTATGTTGTAAAAGGGATCCAGAGCACAATGGATCCAAAGCACAAGGAACTGAAAAGCACAAAGTCCAATGGACTCAACAATTACTGGACTTTGGAGAAACTACAGCTATCTAGGGTGCGGAAGGCAGGCCTGCAGAGGAATGCATAATGCAGTTCTTTTGACCACAGGATACGATAAAAACTGTCACTCTGGATGAGAGAAATCTCTGCAGGTTTCACAGAAACCTTGAATGTTGGAAGGCAGATTCATAACCTTCCTCCTCATAATTGCTCAGCAGTGCATAGCATGTCAAAAAAATACCCTTCCAAACAAAAGAATCCTTCACTAGGCTGGAGCAGGGTTGGGAAATACATTGCGTGGACCCCAAGCAGGCTGATGGCTAATTAGCTATTTTGCTACCCACAATGAGAGCTCCAGCATCATTATGTCACCTGGGAGATATGTCTTGTGGCAGGAAACCTGGAATTAGCAGAAGCGTCCCAACAGCATGGGGAAAGAAGGAATTCAGGACTCTGCAAGAAAAGACATTTCCCTCTCTTAATTTAGTGCCAAAGTACATGCCCTTGGTAGAAAATCTGGAGGCACAGAGAGAGGACAATACTAGCCACAATGCAATAGCTGATTGTTAACACAACACAGTACTGAGAACTGGTTCCTAAATACAATCATACACAGTGGTACCTCGGGTTACATACGCTTCATATTACATACGCTTCAGGTTACAGACTCCGCTAACCCAGAAATAGTGCTTCAGGTTAAGAACTTTGCTTCAGGATGAAAACAGAAATTGTGCTCCGGCGGTGCAGCAGCAGCAGGAGGCCCCATTAGCTAAAGTGGTGCTTCAGGTTAAGAACAGTTTCAGGTTAAGTACGGACCTCCGGAATGAATTAAGTACTTAACCTGAGGTACCACTGTAGTCACATTTTCATTTGTTCTCCAGTGATACTTGACAGAGATCATTTCCCCAGCTATTATAACTGTTCAGATAATTGGGATTTCTCTAGTTACTGGCAAACACACTTTTTCGGATAGAGTTCATTGTGACTGTGAAGTTGTGCAAAAATTAACTGCTACCCTTTACAATAACTAGAGGATTCTAACTGATAAGAGAAGTCAAAGCAGAAGCCTTCCTGGGTTATTCCGCATTACAAGAAATAAACTAGGGACACAATCCTGCTATTAATGAAGGTTAGAGTGTATATAGATGCACACAGACTCCCATCATTCAGTTGTGGCCTAGGAGGGCCAGGGAGGATCCGATCACATTTCTGAGAATATAGGACAGTGGTTCTCAAAGGTTGTGGTGCACCACATTGGTGTGGCAGGGGAGGATGGCAAGTGTGGCAGGGAAATTCAAGGACAATCAATGTTATATTCTGGGAACGGTTCATGTTCTTATGTAGCTTCATTGTGGGTGCCCCGTGATCATATTATAAAGTAGTTGTGTTCTATGTTCTAAAGCAAGCACAGCTAGGTGTAGTTTCTTATTCTTATAAGTAAAAAGCTTGGTGCAGCACAAGCAAATTATTTATTCCGAAAGCGTAGCCAGGAGAAAAAAGTTTGCAAATCACTAATGTAGGGTGATGCTGGGGAGAAGAAACTAGCCCACAGCAGCCCATGCAGCCACAATCAAATTATATCATCAGGCTACAGTGGTTGCTATACTCTCTCCCAGCTTCTATGCTTCATGACATCAATGTGGTTGGACACACAGACAGACAGACACCCATGTGGGCCTCAGTACAAAGAACTGCAAAAATTGCTCTTGGCGATTATGCAGGCTGGCCTAAATATTCCTGGAGACTTTAATTATTACAAATCTCACAGCTCATAAATGTCAGTTGTCTCTTTGATCTGCCATTTACATCATCAGAATTCAGAAGATTAAGAATTTTAATTGCCAAACCGATTATCTCTGACAGTTTCTTGAAACTCTCAGAGCAAATCACATCAGTGCTGACAGTGAACAAAAAAGAAAGAAAAAGAAAACAATAAGGTACAAGACATATATTTTCTGGCCATTATTTGTTGAGCCTAATTGACTAGATACAAGGACAACTTGCTATCAAGAAGCAAGTGTGTCTTTCCTTAAGTACAGTGCCTGCACTCACTATCTCATAAAGGCAATCCTTGATTGTTTACATGGGTAGGCAACATCCTAAAAACTTCTCCCACTAATTCCCTCAGTGAATAATACAGGTTTGCCTCATCATTGTGCCCAGGATTATGCCTGAACAGTTGCTGTAGGTTAAATTTATTTGAAGAGTAAGTTGTACCAGTAATTTTTTTAAAAAAACAAACCCTGCTTAGACATGAAGCTTACAGAGTGGTCTTGAGCAGCTTGCTATCACTCTCTCTTTTTTTAAAAAAACAACAACAACAAAGATTTCTTGGTTTACAAAAGTATGTGCAATGTCTCTTTTTTCAAGTTACATTTTCTACAGAGCAGATTTGTCGGGGACTGCCATCGGATCAGGGGAGGGGGGCAGGTGAATACAGAGAGCCTCTGATGCTGCTGTGGAGCAGCTCCTCGTCCAGCGGTGAGGAAAGCCACACCTCCAGTGGAGCAGAGGGGAAAGGGGGTAGCCAAGTGAGGGGAGGGCTCGAAAATGCTACTGAGAGCCCAAGCGCCTCAACTAGCCCAGCTAGCCAGGAAACAGACATGCCGTTTCCATAGCCCAGCTTGCACAGAGGGATGAAATGTAAGGAGGTGAGGCGGAGATTTGGGGTGTCTAAGTTCTTATGTTGGGGGAGAAACCGGAAGGGGCCACTCCTGGAATCTGCAAGCGACTAAGATGGACATGAACTTTGAGGTTCTGCACTGTAAATAGTTTGCACCAATAAAACCTGTAAAAGACAGGTCAGAGTCCTGCCTGGTTACTCACGAGCAAACCACCACCGGCACCTGACAAGTTTCATTTGTTGAGACATTAGTATTACCTTAGAAAGAAAAGGGGGAAAGAGACCTCTGAAGTGTGAACCATACCACTGTTACAAGCTAGGAGAAATGGGCAGGAGAGGGTTAAAGAGGCAAGGAGGTTTTCATTAAGGTTCTTTAATGATCAGCTGTGCAAGTTGCCAGGCACACCATTGGTTAAGAAAATTACCAGTAAATGGCCACCCACCCAATGACTAGGGAATAGCTGAAAACACCTCTGGGAGGTGTTTTGGCAGAGGTATGCTTTTCTCTCCCTACTTTGTCCAGCTAAGAATAATGTAAGCAAGATGTATGCAGAGCAGAGAGCATGGATAGCAGCAACTGCCCTGCACCCCACACTTGGGAGAGCCACACCCAGGCACCAGTGACCACACTCCACAGCTCTACTGGCTGCTTGGCAACACCACCTCCTGCCCACCCACCCAGAGCGGTTCTCCAACTCCTCCCTTCCTAGAGCAAGACAGTGGTGGTGGGGGAGATGGCAGAGAGCCTGGCTGCCATTGCCACTGCTTGAAGTGGCAGCAAAAGAAAAACGTAAGCTGTAGGCAAGGAAAGTCAAAGCAGCAAAACATAAGCTGCCATGAGGAGGATTGCTCACCACACAGCCATCATGATGTACAACAGGAGGGCTCTCAGGGGGGCATGAGGGCACATACTATGAGTTGCCCAGGGCCTCTCACTTCGCTAGGCATGGCCCTAAGAAGTGTGTGTGTGTAAGAGAGAGAAACAATAGAAGCTGCAGAATAATGCACCTCTCCCCTTTGTACTGTTCTTAACTATTAAAACAATACAGTATCTGTGAAACTGCATAAAACAGGGAGTGGTTTTACAAAAGCCACTGGTCAGTTTATTGAATTGGAAGGAATATGTGCCCATGTCTCATTCAGTGTCACATACAACCCAATGTGGTGCTTTACTTTGGCTCATTTTTATATATAAAAAAATTAAAGATCTACCTCTCTCGCAGATTCATCTCGGCCCGTCCTAACCCCATCAATCAATACTGATTCCCTAAGGTTGGAAACAAGTTGCTGGAAATTTGAGACTGACAGTTCATAAAGCAATGATGATTCATAATACCGATCAAAAAATTTTATCAAGAAGAAAGAACCCGAGAGGACGGAAATAAAGAACCCATTGTTCCAATTCAAGCCAGTGCCAAGTTTGCTATTCAGCATCATTCTACGGCCTTTAAATCAGAGCCACAATGTTACACATATAAAGAGAATCATTTAGAATATTGATACTATGCAATCATTTTTCTTTCTTCGTTCCATCATAAATCTTGGTATTAAAAATAATACTTCTCTTGGGGCTGCAATCTAACACATACTTGCTTGAAAACATGTCCCACTGAAATCTCCGAAGCCTTGTTCCAAGTTAC
Source organism: Podarcis bocagei (assembly GCF_964188305.1). Lineage (NCBI taxonomy): Eukaryota > Metazoa > Chordata > Lepidosauria > Squamata > Lacertidae > Podarcis > Podarcis bocagei. The sequence continues at coordinate 30,564,899 of NC_138137.1, read as the reverse complement.
CATCTACACCTCAGTTACCCATTGGCGGCACTCCTCTGCAAATGTAATGTCAGGTCTCATATTCAAGCATTATCTATAGCTCACATTTTCCTGTGTCCTTAGGCAGCCCTCAATGCTTAAATACTACTGACAGTTAAAACAAAAACACACAGCAGGCCATCTGACATAAAGTCCTCACATGCATTCAAAAGTGTAGGTTCTTTGAACATTAATGTACAGCTGTATGAGATAGCACTATAATTTTGAAATTTGCATGCTGAAACTTTTTTTTGAGAGTTGTACTTGTGCTTTTATAAAATCCACATTGTGTTACATTTTTCCATCAATATTAAAATATTTTGGCTTTTCAGGTTGCCATTTGTAATGCAATATTCTGGAGTCACAGAAAGCCAGTGTAATAACCATAATATTTAACATCTGTGCTCTCAAATGTTCAAAGTGCTTCACAATGCATTATTGATATGTAATCCTTACAACAATTCTGTAAAGATAGCCAGTATTATTAACCTCCATGTAGCAAATGGAAGGATTGAGAAATGTTGACACAACAATTCTCTTAAAGCCATTATTGAAGCAAATGTGTATCTGGTAGGGTCAAAGCAAATGTTAAAAGTTAGTTCAATAGGCAATTGTTTCTTAAATTACTTCCCTTTATTCCAAAAGTGTATGTTAAAAATTTGAAAGGCACATGTCCTTATAGTATGTGTGCAATCCTACAAAAATATAAGGTATGTCCCTTAAATGTACTGGCAATGTACTGACAGTTCAAGATCTCAGGTTCCTCTTGACTCACATTACAAAGATGAACAACTGTAGCCATTTTCGAGACACTGCCTTAAACACATGAAGAAATAAGGAAGATTATCTGCAGAATAATACCAACTTCTAGGCGATAATTCCACAGCTTAAGGAAGCTTTCTGGCAGATCCTCAAGTTATACTACAGTTGGTAATAAACAGAAAGTACACATTTCTCAGTTTGTTCCCCACTTTCTTGAATTGGCCTATTAAGTGAGTTGAGATTATTAAATGGGTTGGGATTTTACATTTATGCTTAAAGCAGCTGCTTCAAAACTGCTTAGGAAAGTTGATGGGAGAGCAAAATAACAATAATGCAAAACGTCCATTTAACCTGCTTCTTTTCCTTTTGTAATGAAATGCTACCCAGATATATTACTTTGACATCCAATGATAATAAAAGGCATAACATCTTGTATTAATTCCAGGCTGCACACTGCAGCTGCCACATGCAAGCCAAAATCAGTGAAAAGTGTTCCCTTGTGTAGTGGGTTTACTGAGCTGGCAAAATTTCCTCCAACGACATCAAATATCAGACAGTAAATGTATGTCATGTACACCATCCCTTGTTGAAATGTAGAGGGAAATGGCACACATTACTAGAAGTGACTTGGCAGGATACAATCACAGGTTCTATGAATGAAAACAAGGAAATATCCTTACCTTTATGGTAATTGCTTCAGTACAGTACACTGCAGTACAGTGGTACTTTGGTTCTTGAACGGCTTGGCTCCCAAACAAATCAGCTCCTGAACGCCGCAAACCCGGAAGTAAGTGTTCTGGTTTGCGAACGTTTTTTGGAAGCCGAACGTCCAACACAGCTTCCAACTGAGTGCAGGAAGCTCCTGCAGCCAATCGGAAGCCGTGCCTTGGTTTTCGAACTGTTCCAGGAGTCGAACGGACTCCCAGTACGGATTATGTTTGACAACCAATGTACCACTGTACAGGAATATTCAATAGTTAAACTTTAATGCCGCTTAGTGCTGGAGGATAGCAGAGAACAACTTATCATTGTTTCCAAACATTAACTTTTCAAAAAGTAAGACTACCACAGTGCAGGAGGAGCATGTTTTGTTTTACTCTGGTTTGTAAAACACACTCAAACATTTTTTAAAGATGGTTAACAGAAAAGTGACAAGGACTCATGGATACAGGAAAGTGGACAAGCTCACTTGCTACTTTTCTGAAGCAATCTGACATCTGAAATTAACATTTTTCTCGCTTCTTGAACAGAGATGCCCATAAATTAGCATGCACCATACCTCCTCAATTAATAATACTTCACTGGTGCAAGAAGTATCTTCCGCAAACACACGCAGCTGCTACCTAATTCACAACTACTAGAATTTATTGTCATGTTGTGCGCTAATATTGATAAGCTTGACATGACAAGTTGCCATTTTAAAAAGGACAAAATCCTTTCTGGGAGAGTCGGCAATGTTTGCAAATGTGCAAAGATTTAATTTCCTTTGTGTACTCTGTCTGTCACATATAGCCAGGGGCCTGTCACACCTTATTCTCTGACCAGACCTCCCATGAAGTGTTTGTGTATTGTCTGCCAACCTGCTTGCCCTCATGTTTTCTTCAGATAAATGCTTTTTTTTTCTAGGTTGTATCAGCTGCTCAAGATTCATGTTAAATTATGCCCAGTCCTAAAACCTTCTGTCTTTCTGTAATTTAAACTAGCTCATTAGGAATATTTACTTTAAATAATGCTTGCCTTTTGATTAATGTTTTAAGAGAGTCCTTTGCATATTTCTACTTCAGTGTAAATTTAAATTAGCAAGAATAAATCAGAAGTCACATAAGCCAGTGCTGATATGAATCTAATGCAAGAGGACTGTGCAAAAGGGCTTACCATAACCCATTATTAACATGTTCCAGAATAGTAATCTAACACGGCATTGTACGTCCTCTACCTCATGGCCACCTGTCACTTTAAGGCCTGCCTCATGGCCACCTGTCACTTTAAGACTGCTGAGTCTTTTACCCCATGCTTAAACTGAAACTGTTCTTAACCTGAAGCACCACTTTAGTTAGTGGGGCCTCCTGCTGCCACTGCGCTGCCGGAGCACGATTTCTATTCTCATCCAGAAGCAAAGTTTTTAACCCTGTAGCCTTATTGGAGTTCACCGATTGGGTCTGCGTTGCTCCGGGACAGGAGGAAGGAAGTCAAAATGACACCGAGGTTGGTTCAAAGAAAGAGTTTATTCTGCTCTCCGGATAGCAGAAGGCACCTGCATGGTGAGTCCACAGCAAGTACAAAGAAATGACAAGTTTCATGCAGTATATATATCCTCCAGGCACCCTCTCCCTCCTTCCAACCACATCAGCTTGTATACGTAGGTTGACATCACATATGTTCCTGCTCCGGCACTCTTAACCATAAAAGGGATTTCCTTCCTGCACTCCTGACCATAAAAGGATATTCCTGTTCCTACTCCTATCTTGGAGCAAGAGGTCACTACTTCCGAGAACATGCTCTGGCGTTAGTCCCAGACTTGGGTCTCTGCGTCATTTGTGGTCAGGACATAAGATATGTCTGTCTCTGTTCTACTGGTAAAGTCAAGGCCAGTCTTGCCGTCAAACTGATAAGGGAGAGAGCTGTGTTCTTGTTTTGCATTTGCTCAACGGCTAAAGTTTATGCATTTTAGCTAAGGAGAAATGGGGATTTTGGTGCAGTTTAAAAACTGCCTGCACAGTCAGTTTTGGGTTTTGGAAACCCATTCCTTCAACCCGAGGTACTATTTCTGGGTTAGCGGAGTCTGTAACCTGAAGCGTCTGTAACCTGAAGCGTATGTAACCTGAGGTACCACTGTACAAAGTTAGGAATGAGTCCTATCTGAAGATCTTTGACAGGAATAGGGGTCTCCTAACAATTCTCAGTACCCTTAAAAAACTACAGTTCCCATAATTCTTTGAGGAAAGCCATGACTCTTTAAAGTGGTATCATAGTGCTTTAAATGTACGGTGTGAATGTGGCCCAGGTTTTCCAGTCAAATAGAGAGGGGAGAGCGATGATGCCACTTCAGATCAAAAGTGTTAAGTACCATCCTCTCCTTTCACTACTCCTTCCCTGTTTCTCCAAGGCACTTCTGAGTGCAGTTTTCTTGATTATGGCCCTGCTCCTTTAAGCGTCTTTTCCTTTTCTCACGACAGCTGACAGTGCTAGCTTGACAGAACATTACAATGTCAAAACAATCCCTAAATATTATTGAGCTTAGTGAAGGCATGCAATAGCTATCCTGAAATTATGCCAGATAACTTTTTTAGTGTATTGAATAAAAACCTCCAAAAGAAAATGTATGATATATAATGAGTTAAAACACTTATTTTTCCTTCTCCCAGAAGATTCTCACAGCTCCCACACTACAGGCTTTTAAATAAGCCATAAATCCTACATTATTTTAGGTCTTGGTTGGTATTTTCTTTTTTTACAATTGCCGGTTGTTATCTTTTTCCTTGGGTCTTCTATTTTTTCCAGCATTCCCTACTTTTATTTAATTGTTCTATTATTGCAATACTGTGTTATACTGCATTTTTACATGGCAAGTCACATCAAAGGTCATTGGGTGGAAAAGTGGCTTAGAAATATTACTATAATGAACATCAACAATAAATATCAGAGACACTTCTCATTGCTCCATTTACTATGTGAAAATTGGTATTAAAAAACTGTTTAAAAAATAATAATACTATTCATTAGCATAGAGAGACAGGCCCTAAAATGATGCATCCTATTCTTTGCCTTAAACTTACAAAAACATTGTTCATGTCAGACAGCTTGCATGTAAAACTGCAACCTGATCCACAGGGCATGTATACCATGAAGAGTTTGTTGCAAAATTCAGTCACTTCAGAATATTAGGAACAAGACTCCTCGTAGAGTCAGTCTGTCATTGCGTGGACAGGTGGAGTCCCCCCAACCCCAGGAGACCCCTGGGGAGAATAATGACAATGTGCTATGGGATTAAAATTGGTCACAACTTTATTAAATTTCAGATGTAGGGAGACCTTGGCTCAGGCATTGGGCGTTTATCCTTCCCAGTCCCCAGCCAAGGATCTGGGAAACATGAAGGTTATCCAGAATGTGTGGGGATTGGGCTGGCTCTGGAGAACATATGTTCAAGCAGAGAGCCCGTCCCCCGTTTCACCACCATTGGAGGAGAGCGCAATGACAACCTCTCATATGGCCAATGCCTCCCCTCAAGACCCCTTTAATGGGGAACCCTGAGATCACCGCCGCAAGAGGGGTGTGGGTCACCACTTCATGCCCCCCCCCCATTTAGGGAGATAGACTAAAGGATTTCGCCCAAGGCCTGAAACTGCCAAAGTTGTGATGTTTTGCTATGGAAAAAGCGAAACCTGCCAATGCAGGAAAATTCCTTTCTGGCCCTTCAACAGTGACCCTGACGTAGCAGCGCCTGCGTACCTGTGGAAAAGAAGTCAATCTGCAAAAGAAAACTTAACTGAGGGAGGGCAGGGTGGGAGAAGCTCTGGAGCCAACTGATGCTTTGCAGGTAAGATTTACCTTCTGTTGTGTGGGCAGGGTGGTCCCTCCCCTTACCTGGCCGATCCCCTGGCAACGCCTCCCCAGGCGGGATTGGGCGACTGGCTGAGGTAGGTGGAGACCTCCAGGTATCCAGCCTGGGGAGGATGAAGCCAGCCCGAACTATCGCACTGGGATCTGGGGGGGCTGCGCGCGACCATGCAAAAGGCGCCCCCATTTGATGTGGGGAGCAGTCATTGTATGGACAATGCAGATTCACAAACATACGAATAGAGAGTGAAGAACTTCCAAGCCCACCTTATTAGGTCCACAAGCCTCCCTATGTGGCTAAGCCACATCCACCTGCCTTAAACTGATGTCATGCTGCATCAGATGTGGGGAAGTTAAAGTCACAGCTGAGCCAAATAGGGGGTTGGAGGCACTAGTGATCAGTTGTGCTTGCAAAACCTGCATAAAGTGCACCGTACTGGTGACTAGCTGCTTGCTGGTGGTGGCTGTAGAGCAGTGGTTCCCAACCTTTTTGTGGCCATGCCCCAGCTAACCATCTCTAAAATCCTGACACCCCCCCGTGACAACATAGAATTCTTATTATTCAAAAAGTGGACTCCTATTCAAGTGGAGGAAACCTAAAAGGCCATTCACAGTTATTAACATTTTCTCAAATTGCCCCTCTTAAAAAAATCTAATTGCCCCCCTGTGGGGCGTGTGCCCACATGAGGAACCATGGCTGTAGAGAGTGGGATGTAGTGCTCTGAAGCCCTGAAAACCAGCTAATTGTTGGGGATTAAAAGCATCACACAAGGTTCTCGGAGAACACCAACGATCAGCCAATTCTAAACAACAGACACAGCCTTAATAAAAATAATAATAAAATATTCCAGTACAGTGGTACCTCGGGTTACATACGCTTCAGGTTACATACGCTTCAGGTTACAGACTCCACTAACCCAGAAATAGTACCTCAGGTTAAAAACTTTGCTTCAGGATGAGAACAGAAATCACGCTCCGGCGGCGCAGCAGCAGCGGGAGGCCCCATTAGCTAAAGTGGTGCTTCAGGTTAAGAACAGTTTCAGGTTAAGAACGGACCTCCGGAACGAATTAAGTACTTAACCCGAGGTACCACTGTACAGGGCATTCTACAATTAAGGCAGAGTTCCAAACCTCCTACAAACAGCAATGTCTTGAATAAGCTTTTACCACCTCTGCTCATATTGTTTGATGTAATTGATTTGTAACAAACAATATAAGCGAAACTTTGCATGTTCATACCAATCTTGTAGAACAAGGTCCCCAAGGTATAGGATTCAATGTTTTGTAGTAAATGAAGGTACCTTATATAGTATTCCCTTGCTATTGAATTTTTCATTATATGAATTCTTATCACAAGATGAATCTGCAAGTCACTCTTCTAGCTCATCAACAACTTGAAAAAAATGATTTTTTTTTGTATAACTATGGTAAACAGATTCTACTGTCATTATACATAATCTGCTATTAAACTAGTGAATCATGATTCCAAACATGTTTTCTTAGAATTGCCATGGGCTCCAATGAAACTTACTCCTTGGTATACATACTCAGGATTCCCTGAACACCATTAAAGGTCTAGACTAGAACTTCCTTAGCCTTTGTGTAATTTACAGAAATTTATACTGTACTCTAAAATATTTGAAAGGAAAGTCCATTGAAGTCAATGGCACTGCTTTATGGCCAGTATGCAGCAGTTTGGAAAATTTATCTGTAGAATGTGATGGATAATGAAGAAAGCAATCTTAATCCGTCTGAACTAATACAAAAGAACAATTTAATATGTGAAGATATTTCTAATGAGCTTCAAAAATGTAATTCTTAATGGGATTAAACTGAATTCCGAGCAGAAAGTCAAATCATGGAGTCATCCCTTAATTCCTGGCACTTAATCCTATTTTGTGCTGGACCTACTTGAATATATTGCATGGATTGGTTTTATACTCTCTTCGTATCTGTAGCTTTGCACTTTGAATGATCCCAGATGGTATGTCTGCATTTTAATCAAGGCACCACCTTACTAAGATTCAGATGTGAAAAACCATAGAATTGAAAAGCCCCAAATGCTCAGATTAATTAAAATACAACTGGTTTAAGAATTCCATCTAATCCCAATGTTATATTTAGAATGAGAAGGGTAACTTACCAAGCTGATAGTCATGTAGCAAACTGATTATGTCATATTACAGCCGAATTGCATCCAGGTCACAACTGTTACATTATAAAAGCTATGGAATGGCTTCAACCGTTAGTGGAAAACTACCAATTATGCTAAATGTTGTTGTATAACATAGAAGAATAGCTGAAGGACTGAGCTAAAAATCAGGAAGTCAGTGGTTTAAAACTTGCCTCTGCTGTGAACTAACAATGACCTGGTTCACACATACTGTTAAGCCATAGTTAATTAAGCTGTGGTTTATTAAGCCATGGCTTGGTGTAATATACGTACACTGTCCACTGACTTAAACTGTGGATGGTTTCTTGCCAATGAACTACAATCTGAAGCCAGGAATTTTTATTGGCTTTGTTTAAATTAGTTCTTGGTGTTATGTGCAAAGTCACCGGCCTACCTTAATCATAGATTGTTTGGTCACCCCATTCAGGCATTCATCAAACTACAAATGTAAGAGCACCTGGAAAACAAAAACTTTGGAGAAACGAGTCATGGTGTGTTTGACAGTCTATGTGACAACTCATTATTAACTCATGGTTTGTTAAACCAGGCTTCCTCAACCTCGGCCCTCCGGATGTTTTGAGACTACAGTTCCCATCATCACTGACCACTGGTCCTGCTAGCTAGTGATCATGGGAGTTGTAGGCCAAAAACATATGGAGGGCCGAGGTTGAGGAAGCCTGTGTTAAACCATGGGTTAAACAAATCACAGCTTAGTGTTATGTGTGAACAAGGCCTAGACAACCAAGGCTACTTCAATCCACTCCATCTGCAATTTGGGAGATACAAATGCTAACTTACCTACAGGACTATTGTAAGGATTACAACTAGACAGCATTTGTATAGTGGCTTTCTCATTTATAACATTTATTATACAGCAGAGATAAAACTACATATTTTGGTAGACAGTGGGATCTTCCTGAAACATCCTGTGTTCCCTTTGTTTGGTTCTCTGCCTTGCCCCACAAATGTTTTATACCCCATGCTATTAAAAAAAACAACCTGGATTGTGAGTTTTTCCACCCACATGATCATCAACCAGTGAAGATGGGGGAAAGGGACAAGGAAACACACAACAGCCTGGTTTGCATGAAACTAAGCCAAATTATTGCTTAGCATGATCAAGCATGTAGGTAGTTAAAGCACAAAATGTGGCCACTTTGCTTCTCCCCCAGTCTTGCGGTTTACTCAAGGTTGGCTTAATATTACATCTGAACTGGGCTTGTGGGTTTGTATCGCTCCAAACAAACCGGGAACCATAGCTAAGGTTTGTTCTTGGCTTACTGTTTGTAGTTTGTTTCAGGGAAGACAAATCATGAACCTGGGTTCACACTTAGCAGAAAGCCAAACCATGGCTTAGCACAGCAGGAAGTGCAAATCAGCAGGTATTTTTGCTGAGGGTACTCTCACGTGCACTTTCACATTTATAGCCATGGTTTGGCTTAGGGCTACATGCAAACTGGGCCAGGGTGACAATATATTTTGGGTTGTTTAATCAAATTACTGCTTCTTTGAAAAACAAAATAAATTTGATTGAAGCTTGATCTGTTTACAGCAAGGAAACAATATCGCCACAAGTTACGTTAAGTGTTAACATTTACAATCAGAGACGGTGAAGACAGTCCAATTATTGGCTCGACCTCTCCATGGAACCATATATTTTATTCTCCTTAGCTCTGGGTATATTTGATGATCATCAAAAAGTCAAATATTTAATTCTGACACCTTTTCATTTCCTCACACCAGTGCAGCTCACAGATTGTCATCCAGACTGTTTCGTGTCTCATTTTGATGCCATTTAATGAATAGCTCCAGGAAAGAGCAATAAAAACTCCGGAGGGAATTCATCTACTAGCTCTATTCCACCATGTCCTGGGGGGAATCTGAACAAATCAAGGGAAAAGATACCCCTGGATTTGTCTTTGACAAAATGCCAGTCATTACACTGCTATTTTAAATTCACCAAGGAACCTGACTACAGTGTATTTTTTTTAACAAATATATGATAATTAATTCTAATGACATTTAAAAACCCTTCCCCCTCTGTTTTTAGAACCACAATTCAATGCAAATAAGCTAATAAAGCTCACTAGGAATGTCATGACTCATTTCATAACATTTTCAAAAGAAAATGAGGGATTTATAACTCTTTATTAAGGTTCTAAAGCAAAAGGTCAAGATTAGCGCTTTCAATGGCACTAAAGACAACAGTGGTGACATACTTCACAACCAAGTTAATCTAAAAACACATTTGTCATAGAATACTGTTACTTGCTGCCTACAATATTATTAAGCAACCGTATCAGCAGTGCAAAGACCAACACTGGGGAACTCCAATCTTTTCACACGTTTTCCCAACAGGGTGGGTACGTAAAAAACTGAAATGTGGTCATAGTCACCCTGAAAACAGAACAGATTTTTCTTCCCCTTAAGCTTTATTTATTCATATATGTACATTGGGGAATAAATGAGATGGATGCTGAACAAATGTCCTCATAAACCATCTAATGCATGGTGGTCTAACACATGCCTCAAGGCCCTTTTGGGTGGCACCAGGTAGGGCAGAAAGCAGTTCCTGGGGCAGTGGAAGTAGCATTGGGAAGGAGGCATGAGGGATCTGGTGGGGTCCTAAATTCCATCTTCCTCTTTCCCAAAGCCTAGTTAGCGCTTCCTAAGCTTTGGGAAGAAAGTGTGTGGACTCTCAAACCCCACCAGATCCCTCATGCCTCCTTCCCAAAGCTTTCCTCTCAGCTCACTACTGCTATCACAAGCCCCTTCCTGGCGTTTGCTTTTTGGTTTCACTGCTAGGAGCTGGCTGGAAGACAGTGGAGAACTCTGGCCATGGAACATCTGCCCACAGGAAGGAAGAGCGGTCGCCCAGGTATGCCTGAGTGTTTCATTGCCTCCTTTGATGCCTTCACCAGCATGAGCTAGAATAGTAAACTGCTACTGGGTGTCTCTGTGTGCTTGTATCTTTACAAGGTTTATCTCGAAGGCTAGAGGACCATATCACAGTAGAACAGTTTGTGGTGCACCAGCATCTCAAAGTTAATGCAGATAGTGTGCTTATGCTTTAAAAACCCTTTATACTTTGAGTTGAACTGAGTGGGAAAGGAGTTTTCTTAACCAGGAACTCTGGAAAAAACTGAGTACTGGAAAGCAGGAAAACTCTGGTGGAGCTGTGCATACTCTACTGATCACACTGGTCAAAGTGTGGTATAGTATAAACAACAGATGGTGGGCCCAAGTCTAACAGATTATGGGCCAACAGGCTTCTATAATGCCCCACCCATCCTACAGAAAGCCTTGCTCAACTTCTTTTGCCTTCACACCTTTGAATTTTAGCTCATTAGATCATAAACAAGTACAACCTAGAAACCTAATGATCACCTCTTTCATTCACCAAACATTGTAACACAATGTTTTCATACCATTAGACCCCTTCCTTCCCACAATGCAGGGTTCAGGAACCTACTACCTTTCAGATGTTGTTGGACATCAATTCCCATCAGCCCAACTAGCATGGCCAATAGTCAACCATAATGGGAGCCGTAATCCAGCAATACCTGGGAGACACCACGTTCCCCATTCTAGCCATAAATTGGCAGCAGAGGAAAAGTATTCTGGGGCAGGCAGACTTATCTTGCATTATTCTAACAAGGTGTTTTTTTTGGGGGGGGGGGAGATCTGTTGTTTTTAAACTTAGCTAAAAATAAATAAATAGGTGTGTGGGTGGAAAACTGATTGTTTTCACCACTGCTAGCTTTCAAGAGCAGCTGAAGCAACTTAATACATACCTAACTATGTTGTTTTCATGTGGCACTGTACTGAGCATTTGTTAGCGTCTTTTCTTTAAAGCTTAATCATGTGCAGAGCAAGCTGAAAAAGTCAGTAGTGAAGGTCATTATGATGAAAACATTTTACATTGTTGTCCCCCCCCCCATCCCCTGCTGAGTTAAGATCCATAAGGGAAAAAACAAACATGACATCAATCATGTCTTTATTGGGAGTGGGGATGAACACATCCTACCATCGACAAGCACTTTAATCTAATCTAATCCTTTTCCTTTTTACAGGTTTATCAGAATTCTACCAGATTATCACACTATTATTCTACAAGGAACTTTTATGTGATTTTTGCTATAAAGTACTTTTATGTGAGTCTACATTACATGGCCCCTGGAATTCCTATTTCCTGTTTCTATATGCCTTTCAATCTCTTTGTTGTTCTTATTCTTCACTGCCGTTAAATAAAGGATTTATTTCAAAGATCACTGTACTATGCCATGATTAACAATGCATTCACAGAGCAACAGGAAAAAAAAGTGACCACTGTTGTCGAAAATTTTCACATGATTCAATCCCAAATTATTCAGCAAAGTATGGCACAGTCACAGTGACAAGACTTAGTATGACCTTCTGAGTCATTTCAAAACCCAAGGAGGACACTGGTAGCACCTTAAAGGCTAAGCAGTTTATTATGGCAAAAGCTTTCATTGACCACAGTGGTTCACAAAAGCATAATGAATTAGTTAAGTTGATGCCTCAAGAGTGTAGATTTTGCTGCAATACACTAGCAAGACTACCTTTCTGAACCTGAATGGTTTTAGAACCAAAAATCCATATTCTAATACAAGCTCTTTGCCATGACTCGCTTTCCTAATTGCTTTGTTTCTGTACTGTATGTATCACTGCATGTTAGCAACTTTTAGCATCAATGTATTCATGGATAGCCTATGAAGCTTTCCATCCAAAGGAGTAAACATCATTTTTCTTCATAAAATTCTGAAATACAGGCAGTGACCATTTTAGGCACGTCAGATATGTGCACAACTGCATACACGTGCATCACACCAAACCCCGAAGTGACCCAAAAATGTCACAAAAAGGGGCAGAACACAGTGGGGCAGCCTTACATGGGGCCCGTCGACACATGCTGGGGTCTGGAATGTAACCCTATGCAAATCGTCACTGCCTGTACAACTGCAAGGGCAGCAGATGGCACCAGCTACTTATTGAAGGGCATCTGGAGATGAAGGAGCCTCATATGTTGGGGAAGGTCTTAGCAAAAGACACAGCTGAGGCTTGTGTAGCCCTACACACAATGCAGTCTGCTATGACCTTCTCCTGTCCTATTTGTAGGATGGACATTTTGCTGAAAACTGGGTGAGGCTACACATAGTGCAATATTCACGCTGTATAGGCAAGGCTGTGTTTATATGAGGGTTCAGGGCCATATATAAGCATGCAATTCAACTCCCAGAAAGAGCAGATGGACCACAAGAGTATAGAAAGCTGGCTTTGATAAGGTCAGACTATTGTTCCACCCAGCCCATCTAGTCTTGTACTGTGCATTTTGACCAGCAGCTGCTCTTTGGGAGCTCAGGACCTGTTATCCAGGAAAGGCACCTTCACTGTACTCTGTACTCTTTTCGGCGCCTGCTGAAAACATTCGCGTTTAGACAAGCCAACCCAGATGCTCAGCAAGTTGAAGTAATGTTACAGTGGTACCTCGGGTTACATACGCTTCAGGTTACGGATGCTTCAGGATACAGACTCCGCTAACCCAGAAATAGTACCTCGGGTTAAGAACTTTACTTCAGGATGAGAACAGAAATTGTGCTCTGGTGGTGCAGTGGCAGCGGGAGGCCCCATTCATTAGCTAAAGTGGTGCTTCAGGTTAAGAACAGTTTCAGGTTAAGAACGGACCTCCGGAACGAATTAAGTACTTAACCTGAGGTACCACTGTAATCTGTTTCAGTATTTTAACTTTTGTATGTTTTAAGCTATGGTTTTGATTTCCCCACCCCCTTGATTTTCTTGTTTTATCTTTTTGTAAACCACTTTGAGGGTGGGTGTGTTTTTTACAATCAAGCTGTGCATAAATCTTATGAAATACATAAAAAATAAAGAAACATCAGGGATTGAAAATGGGATCTTTTGAATACTAAGCATGGACTTTACCACTGTGGTACCTTCTGATTAAGCTATTACCAAACATCCCTATGCCAGAGCTGGCACGACCCTGCTGACTCATGCCAGACTGCGCCTCTTTTGGTCCATTGCTTGTGCCCGAGCTCTGGACTAAAAAAACCCAAAACCAACATTCTGGGATCCAAAAGGAAGCGGGGATTGACTTCTGTGATCAAGAATATCTCGCTTAGAACAGGATGCTTGCGAGATATGGTGATGAACATGCACAGATTCACAGGCCACTCCTATGAATCATTTCTTTTCCTAATGATTTCGTATCAAAACATACCTCCCTATTCAGGTGTACCAAGTTATTTTGGGTTGCTAATAAATCTCAAAGATCACATCATTTTCATATCGTTTATCCCTCTCGCTGTATCTGCAATGCACTGGGGAAATGAAATACAGAAAATAAAAATTTTGTGCTAACCACCAATGTGTTCAAAGATTAATGAGCTGCAGATGGAGTCACTCCCCCTTCAGGCTGCTGTTCAGCAGGTGAAGCTGACTCCTGACACGCACCCCAACATAAATCCTGGCTATGCCCATGGATAGCAGCCCCCAGTAAACACAATACTTTCCTCTTGGTGTCCAGCCATACTTTAAGTGCATTATGTGTCTTCCCAGTCAAAAACCCTTCCTTATCCAAGAGTGAAGCAAACAGAGCACAAGTGTAAATTTTAGACCTAGTTATATTTTAAAAGCTTTCTAATCAAGAAAAAATAGAACCATACTGTCAGGGAACTGCCATCAGTGCCGGAGGGAGAGAGCAAAAGCCAGGGGGATTCCAGAGAGCGTCCAGGGATCGGGAGAGGCAGCCCAGCTTCTGGGGAAGAGAATCAGCGTAGCACCAGGGGAGAAGGGGGGCAGATGGGGGAAGCGGCGAGGCGGTCCCATGACTCCTTGCCTGGGACCAGCGGGGAGAGTAGGGGTCCTCCGCTGCCCACGCCCTCCTTGCGCAGAAGGCTTTCGCGCAGAGAGAGTAGGAGGAGACTAGGCATCAAAGAGCTTCTTTGCTGGAAGAAGTTTAAGAAACGCCCACTGACGGATCCTGCCAGCAACTGAGTCAGCCACGGGTGAGTGGCTGTCCGGACAGAAAAGGTTCACTTAGGCAACCCAGCTGGGTGTTTGCACCCAGCCGGGGAGATAAGCACCGGCTTACGCACAAGCAACCCCTAGAACCATTACACATACATTTGCATTATCTTCCTTTTCTAAGCTATACTTACTTTGTACTATAATGATAATAAATTATGTTGGTCTATTTTCTTAATGGGAAAAAAGTAAAGTCAGCATGTTTAAGTTCTCCTTGGAGAGGGGAATGAAAAGATTTGATAAATCTCCATGCTGGCGATGCCATGTTGGAAACACTATTTTATGCCAAAACATTTCGGGACCATCCATTCCGCCTCCCCTGCCACACACCCCTCCACTTACAATGCTGACTTAACACTTCCCTTTTAAAAGCTACCGTATATAGAATCATTCTACAATGGTTGGTGCCATAAACTGGCCTTTAATTAAGTGAACGTCAACAGAAACACTCTTTGGCAAGCCTCAGTTCTGCAGTACTTTAAGGACTATTGACGTTTTTTGAGTTCCTTTCTGCATGCAGATTTTTGCTCAGTTATTTGTTCCACGAGAATCCTGGCTTTGCCACTCCTTGGGCAACAGAAGACTTGTGCAATTTGGATTCCAATTCAGAAAGTGAAGAAGCTGTAACCACCTTTTGATTGCAGCTCACAATTTGTCTGGAGAGAGGTAAACTACAACCCTATGTTCAGATTACGCAAGAAACCAAACCATGGCTTAGCTTTAGCTCAACGCCGCTGCAAAACAGTAAGAGGGGAAACAAAGCAGCCACAGTTTCTTCTCCAGAGCATCTTTGCTTACTCACACTAAACCATGGTTTGGCTTTGTGTTATGTGTGAACCAGGCCACTGGCTTTAATGTCTTGAATTCACACAACTCCGCATGTCTCATATGGAACAGCTCAACCATCCTGCACAGCAAACCACTGTTGAAAACAAGAAACAAGTCAAACACTGTTCAAAGGTCAAATATGGGCATGCACAAATTACCCTTTTCACGCTTAACATTATTGTATATTTAGAACCAAGATCTCAGAATGAAACTTCAACTTTAAGAGTAACTGTTTTAGATTGTAATCCCCATCACACTTTCTAGTAAGTAAACCTCACTGAACGCACTGGGTTTACTTCGAAGTAAACATGCACAGGATTGAGATGCTAATCTAAGCAACTCCATTCTGAAGATTTTTATTTTTTTTACAAGTCAGTGAGACTGGCTATCATGAGAACTTGATCAAATCGGAGTTGGGTGTTAAATGTATCTATATCTGGTTTCTAAATAAATGAACGGGAGAACCAGTCTTTCTTACCATTTTAAATATGACAAGAATGTGAAATATTCCTGCAATGGATATTAATGCTTTGCATATCAGCACCAGCATGCACGGCTGTGATGCTGCTGTCTTGGCACATTTTCTTATACAGCACCATAACCATTTATTTGTTTATGGAACAAATTTTATAAACTGGCATTGAAATGCAAAGACAGTTCTACCACTTCCATCTTACTCTCATGCATGTCTAATTAGAAGCATCTCCAACTGAACTCAAAAGGAATGACAGCAGAATCCTCCACATGTCTACTCAGAAGTAGGTCCACAGAAAGCAGTTGCACTGTAAGAGTGCAAAGGACCAGAGTCTTTAATTCCTAGGGAATTTTAAAAGATGAATTACCATGCAGATAACTTTTTTTTTAAAAAAAGCTAACAGAATAATTTATCACCTAAATTAGGAAGGAAGGAGTGAGTGTTTTAAAAAGATGAACTATTGCAGCTCAAGTATAGGTCTTTCGATCATAAAAAAATCTGATGGTATCTTGTTAATTACTTAACTAATGATGTAATATTTCAGTGGAATATTTGTGAAAGGAAAGTAAGCAGGATTTAAGCCTAAGGGCAGAATCTAATAGACTTATAACAGAGATAGCAATAAAAGAAAGACTTATTGCAAGAATTGATTGAGTACCGAAGCATATATAATATGTTCCAGCAGAACACATTCACATTTTAATAATTTATAGTATATATAACTTACTAGTCCAGATAATGGGAACAGCCATAAAAGAGCAGGACTGAAGACAGCATGTTGCACAGCAAAGGAACGTAATTATCCAATAAATTGTACTTCTTGTATTTTTGCATGCTCTGTTTGAATGTGTACATAAAAACAGAACAACAATATTCTAATTTTAATTTCCACAGACCTCTCCTTTCTTATGGAAAGAGATTTGTGTATGTTTCAGTATCATTTCTGAAACCAAGGAACACAAGACTGATTTAAAATTTTCATAGTTTTTGTGTTCTCCTCTTCTAATTGCCAGTGGTAACCTTAAAGGGGTGCTAATCCCTTTCCTAAAGGGAACATTTGCATTGTAGTGATGTTCCTTGGCAACGCAACCTCGGAATAATCTTCATGTCTGCTTCATCCATCAACTTAAAGTGAGTTCTCAGAGCACTTTCTATATCAATTCAGAATACAATGATGTCTCAGACTCCCACTTCTATTCCAAACATAATTTACCAGCAGGAACACCTTCCTGTATAAATGAAAATTAAATTATAGATCTGTTCATGATACAAAAATCTGTTAGAGGCAAGGCTAAAATGTATAGAATTTGTTACCTACTTAGATTTAACGCTAAACATTATTTTAAAGGAGTATTTAAGATGTGGTGCTTTCTATCAAAAAACATTACAAAAATCAAAAGCATCCACAACACAAAAATACAGGAATATTTTTATGGTAGACATTAGGAGACAATCTGACATCACAACAGTTAAATTTGTCAAAGTAACAGTTGGCACCTATCTGTTTCAGGAGGCAATGGAAGAGTGTGTCTTCAGGAGTGAAGTAAAACCTGCTGGGGTGTTGCAGTCCCTGCTGTGGCTGTAGAGACAGATACAGGAGAGACATGTTTTGTTGCAGCTGGGGCAAATGAAGGCATCCGATTACGCTGATGCACGTGTACCAAAGATGTGCAAATTGTTCAGCTTTGAGGGCAACCCTGGAAACATATGCTGGAGGACTAGGTTTGATTTGCTTGTTGAATTATCAATCTGAATAAAGTTTGCATGAACATGGACACTGAAAAGCCATAAATTAGTGCAGTACAAATATTATGTGATTTCCATATTCTGCAATTATCCAAGTCATATATGGAAAACCATTTAAAAATAATACTAATAAATGGATTTAGAAACCACAGCCAGGATCCAACGGACTGTGAAACTTGAGGACAAACTAAATGCAAAATGTGTGAATACAACTGATCTGTATATGTTTGTTCTTCTACTGGCAGCCATGGGGTGTTTGTGCAGCTTTGGGATAGTGATGGGAGGGTGGAAAATTAACTTTTCCTGCCATGGCTTTTGAATTTGCTATTTGCATTTTAGAAGGAAGCTCCCTTGCCATCAATATTCCCACTTAAGTGAAACTGCATCTTTCCAAGACACAGTTTTATGTCAAGATGAAGGCAGGATGAGAAAAAGCTACATATCCCCTCACCACCACTCCACAGGCACCCCTGGAGCTGCCATTTATACAACAGCAGAAACAACAATAAAAAGCATATTAACTGTATTCACTTAATTCAACCCTAGTTCTGCAAGCTCTATTTTTCCATAAACAGCAGCATCCCACATTGCAAACTGCTTTAGAAACAAAGCAGAGGGGAGTTTCAAAAGTACTTTGCGCTAATGGTGTTGCGTGAGCTGTTCAAGGGGAACGCCACAAATTCCAAAGGGTCAGCACATGGCCCAGGCTTCCATAAATGATTCATATAGTAAACAAGATGCTTGGCCCTTAAGAAATCCTTTCCATTCAACTCAAGCAGGCTCAATGATTCCTACTCAATTCATCTTAGCCCATGGCTTATCAAGTCTGACTGATCTTCTGCTTTGTTCTTCATAAAATGAGTTAAAGAACAGAAAGGTGCTTCAAGAGTTGCCTAATAACGATGTATACGCAGTGGCAGATAGTAGGGTTGCTAAAAGGCTGATTTAAAATAGTCTTGATTTGGCCTCTCTACAGTCTGGCTGGGATATTTTCATCTAGGGCACCCCCCAATATCAACAGCCCATGGGCAGAGTTTCATTTGTATGCATGTGCTTAATTTAAATGCAAATGTGATGTGACTCTCTCTCTCCCCTAAGGAAATGGTGGCAGCCTTAAGCAGTAAGCCTGACAAAACAGGCGTTGTTTTGCAAACAAGCTGGAGTTATGCAGCCAAATAATATTGTTGTAGTTTCAGAGGTTTGTCCCACCAAGTTTAACAGGGCTTACTTTTAGGTAAGCATGTACAGGATTCCAATCTTAGTTTCTTATTTCCAATTGATGTTCACTGTAGGACAACCACCAACTCAGATCCATTTCGTTTCCTTTGTTCTCACAAAAAGCTCCTGACAAAGAAAAAACTGACCTATTTCAAAAGAAATCAGGTCTTATCTAAAAAAAAAAGGAAAGTGTTCTAATTTGCAGTTGAAGCCAAACAAGAAGGAACTATACAATAACCTTTTAATGTCACTGCTTGCTCCAAGTTCTCTTTAATCACATGGCTGCAGAGCAGAAGATTAAGGCCTAGTGTTTGCAGGTCACATTGACACTCTCTTCCATTGCATCTTCTTTGCTAAGCTAGCTCAGGTGCTTAGTGGGAAAATATTTCACTGCCAGCAACCAGCAAAATTGGATGCAAGAAGTCACCCAGGAGAAAATCTCTCACACAGCCCGACTTGGAATGTGTGGGAGACTTTTTCACCCATTAATTCTGACAAAGCAGTATAGCAGTTGTGTCTAGCTTCACTGAGCTATTTAAATGTTCAGCTATTTACTTAATTATGCTTTAATAGCATCACTAGCACATCTTTAAACCTCCCCCCCACTCTCAATGTTTTAAGAACTAGACCAGATGGATACATTGTGTTCCATATTTCATCCCATTTACAAATTTACTGACCCTCAAAATCCAGTATTGATCTTAGGTTTACTTTAATCAATACTAATCTGTGTGATAAATTAGTCTTTACATTGACCTCAGCAAAAGTCACTGCATACATAGGAGTAAAACACCACAAAGTATATTTAATTAGAGTCAACTAAATGTTTGGGATTTTCCTCCAAACAATTACATGTAAAATGGCCATTCATTATCACTAAAGCTAACACGTAAATCTAATCTAAATAATAGCACAATCTCTATAATGACACACACACACCATTAATATGACCCACATCTCTATTATTTTAAAACATATATGTTTTCTGCCACATATCTAGTTGGTTGGAGAAACAGCACATTATATTTTGATCAAGCTATTAAGGTCCAGTATTGTCCCCTTTGAGGTCATTTTTTTAAAATGTCATTTTTCTTAGCAGAGGAACAATTTAAAGATTAGAAATTGGGATGATTCAAATCTGCAAAGGCCAACATATTTCCTAAAGGAGCTATCTCATGGACATGCCTGCCATACAGTATCTGTTTTAAGGATGCACACATGACATCAGGTAGAAAAGCCTGAAAGTCACTTTAGGTCTTGAAACTATTGCAAAAAATGTTTGGAAGTGCAATTGTCCTCTACTTTCTGCTGTTTTCCATCAGCTATTTTTGCTGAAAATGCCATCTGCATCCTGCCCAGTCCCCCTGAGAATAGTTATCAAGAACGTGCTCAGCTTTCAAAATGGCTACTGAAATAGGTTGTTTATCAGTTTCAGCCATTACACAAACTGTACATGTGTACTCAGGCATCAAAAAATCCAACACTCAACCACGTTCTCTTTTGATTCCCAGCGTAGGTGTGCTCCTAGAACATTCTCCATCTATGACCCCTTGATCTCTCTGCCATCTTCACTTGGATTGAACAGAATTACGACCAGCAAGCCTCCTTGGTTGATAACGTGTTTCACACCACACATGTTCTAGAGGTTTCATGAATTAGGATCTTCAGATATAGGCAACAGTGGCTCTTGGCAGATTTACCCAGTTAACGTACACTCACACAGGTGTTAAGACGCAGAGAAAAGAATACACTCCACCAAGTGGTGATAACCGAAAGTGCAGAGAAAGCATCGTGCCCAAACCCAGCATTTGCACGATGGACAGAATTGCACTCTGGGTCTTATTGTAACTGAAACTGATGAAATGTTAATAAACAGACGTAGTGGAACTGGGTTGCACTGAAATTCTGGCGCCAGGAGGGGAAAACAGTGAAGACAGTAAGCAGGCTTTAAAAAAGATATCTTGGATTTCTGCTTCAGCTAGCAAAGATCGGAGTGGGGTGGGGATATGAAAAGGAGGCCTGCAGGAAAGAGGCTGCAAGTAGAGAGGAGTGTTTCTGGGACTAAGGTGAACCTGTGACACTCTTGTTATTTTTGCTATTGAATGTTGCATTACTGTACTATGGGTAATTATGAGCCAGGGTCAAACCATTTCCAGCCTGATATGGGGACAACATCCAAGGACCTGATTCTGTATTTTCAGCCAATAGCCCTCTTCTTCTTCTTCTTCTTCTTCTCCCCCCCCCACAGTGGGGGACTTTGTTTGAAGTGAGCATGCATAGACTGGACAAAACAGCTGGAGTCCTATACAGTCATACCTCATGTTGTGTCTGTTTCAGGTTACGTCTTTTCAAGTTGCGTCCCACGGCAACCCGGAAGTACCAGAATGGGTTACTTCCAGGTTCACTGCTCGCACATGTGCAAAAGCGCTAAATTGCGTTCGTGCGCAGACATGGTGCTTCTGGATGTGAACGCTTCGAGTTGCGCGCTTGCCTCCAGGATGGATTACATCCTCAACTCGAGGTACCACTGTATATATTTTACCTGTGAGTAAACACCACACACATAGGGATTTATGCTAGACATCAGAGACCTTTTTTTGCCCCTAGGAGCTCAAAAGAATCCCTTGTTTTCTTGGCCTACTCAAATTTACTATTGTTGCCTTGCTTGAAAATATCATACCAGTGCCTACTTTCATTAAGCAATTACAACGAATTGTGAAAAATAATCTGAACATCATTAAGAGATGAATGCTTTATTGAATAACAGAAGAAAGAGAAACTATCACATCTTCTTGAAGTGATGAAATCTCATTCTGTATATTTCGAAGCGGTAGAGAGGCAGGAAAAAATGTGATTATGGCCTCTATTAAATTATCACCTGCAGCATAATCCATAAGAACCAATTATTTCTTTCATGGCAATTATGCTCCTCTGAATTAGACACCAATAAAACTCATTCAGTCATCCAAACATATAAGCAAACAATATCCACCAAAAGCTAAGTGCATGACACAACCATTCCAGTTATGCAGAGGAATGCATTTGATTAGGAGACACTCAGAAACCTACTATTCAATAGAGCAAATAAAGGAACCAAGGAGAAAAAAAACCTCTTTTCAAGACAGTGTGTCTAAAAGATTAAACATGGTTGCTGAGACATTGGATCACCAACCTTTAAGATTTGTCCTGGGCAACCTAGTAAGGTAAGAACTCATGACGACAAAAAACAACAACAAAAAAAAACCAACAGCTTATGGTCAATTGCATTAAATGCTACTGACAGCAGAAGTAATGTAACACCTTGTATGACTAAGCACAGATTTTCAGGACCCTCTTCTGCTGACAAATGAACCATAAGCAGAGAGCAGGTGGACTGACAAGAGATGCTTATACATACAGCATTCGCTGGAAGATGACTCATGCAAGCAAATCAAGCATTAATTTCAGGCTGACACACATTCTCAGAGAGAATAAGAACACACATTTGAAAAAGTTTTAAATGATATTTAGAATCACTTATGACATACTTCTGTTTTGTTTTGTTTTTACACATACAAACCTGCCCATCTATATTTTGGAAAGGTCACCACGCTTCAACTAATATTTTTAAGTTGGCAATTATAAGAACTCTAAAAAGCATTCATGGTGATGGTAATGCGCATTCCAGCACTTCAACAGAGCTGTCATATTTATTCTTCCTGGCAGAGCCCAAAGGCAGAAGTTCAACAGACAATGGTTCCTCCTCACTGCATCTATGAAAAAAAGTTTGCACCTAGTGTGTATCTGTCTGCCAAACAACAATCCAAGTTAAGAGGCAACTGCCAGGAAAAGGGGACAAATTTCTTGTCCCTAACCGCTACATTTTAGCTTCTGTGCTACAGTTTCTCATTAGCACCTATCATTAAGCTTCAAAAAAAAGGCTAGAAAGGAGAATACAATTGTGAATGAAAAGGATGGTGTACACCAAGTATACACCAAGGACATAAGCTTTAAAAAAATATCAAAAGAATAACTTTTACAAGTGGAATTCACAGTAATGGAAATCCCATCTCAAAGCAAGATCTGCAGCATATCTGCCTTCTTCCTCTACAATTAATTTACCGTACATAATCTGGCCTCCTATTCCAGGATTGGTCAAATTGTGTCTCAAGAGCCACATGTGTTCAGGTCTGGCTCCTGAGCCAATGAAGGTGTTCACTCCAGCTGCAGGCACTGCCTCAGGCAAAGGGAAGCATCTGGTATGCAGGAAAGCTCAAGTAACTGAAGAGACAAGGGCTGTGCACATACTATAGCTTTAAAGCACATTCAGATTACATTCTTTCCCTCAAAGAATTCTGGGTACTGTAGTTTACTCCTCACAGAGCTTCAGCTCCCAGCAACCCTTTAATGAACTGCAGTGCCCAGAATTCTCTGAGGGAATGTGCTTTAAAGGTATAGTCTATATAACGCCAATGGCACATCATGTAGGAGAGAGAAAAGGAAAAGAGCTGCTGAAGGAACATGAAGCAGGGAGGGGAGAGAAGTCACTATCTTAAGATGTGTGAATTAATAGTGTGGAAAGGAAGAGTTACTGGCTGCTAAATAGTGTGGACTGCAAGGAGAGGAGAAAGCAAGAGCACCACCTCAATCAAAAAGAACAAACACAAGACTAGGGAGGAGAGAAAAGGAGGCTACATCGAGGCTGAAATAGAGCAAAATGTGTTGCCCACTTTGGGGTATCCATGACCACTTTGCAGGAGTTATGGGGTATGGGAAATTTAGTGGAGACTGATCCATTTAGGCAAACACAGGGCTGCCCTACCAACCCCAGCTTTTTCCTTGGCCTCACCAATGCCCTAGCAGAACACAGCAGGGGAGACACTAAAAGTCTAAAATGGCAGCCACTCGTTTCACCTGTGGCAGCCTTCCTGCCTAGGTTTCACCTGGGTCTCCCACTTGGATCATAAGAAAAAGAAAAAGCTCACTTCATTCAAATCCACAACAGCTGCCACCAGTTTATATTACTATTATATCACCGCACAGCATTATTATTTGTCCACAAAGGTTATATGGAGAGCCAGTGTAGTGTGGTAGTTAAGAGTGGTAGACTCGTAATCTGGTGAACCGGGTTCGCTTCCCCGCTCCTCCACATGCAGCTGCTGGGTGACCTTGGGCCAGTCACACTTCTCTGAAGTCTCTCAAGCCCCCCTCATCTCACAGAGTGTTTGTTGTGGGGGAGGAAGGGAAAGAAGAATTTTAGCCACTTTGGGACTCCTTAGGGTAGTGATAAAGCGGGATATCAAATCCAAACTCCTCCTCTTCTTCTATATGGAGCCACTCCAAAGTAATGTGTTTGAAAGCGTGTGTCATGTGGGTCGCCAAGCACAGGCAGATCTACGAATTCATGTGTATGTTTGTGTGTGCATGTATGACAAATCACACACACACACAAAAGGACCATAGCTCGGTGGGTACAGCATGAGACCCTTAAATTTCAAGGTCGTGGGTTCAAGCCCCACTATGCTGGCATGAAGATTCCTGCATTGGTCAAGATGCCAACTCTAATCTCCCATGATGGCTCTCATTGAATATATGGGCAATAATTGTACACAGCTGAAAACTCTGGCAGCATTAAGATAAATTCAACACTGTAAACAGGTCTTGATAGACGCTATAGTGGAATACTGAATGGTATAGTTTTTGTAAAATATGCAGGATTTTGTAAAATGAACCATGGAAAGAGAAGAATGGAGGTCACTGATATCTAGAGGATGTAAAATGAGTACAGTGGTACTCAGGTTAAGTACTTAATTCGTTCCGGAGTTCCGTTCTTAACCTGAAACTGTTCTTAACCTGAAGCACCACTTTAGCTAATGGGGCCTCCTGCTGCCGCTGCGCCGCTGGAGCACCATTTCTGTTCTCATCCTGAAGCAAAGTTCTTAACCTGAAGCACTATTTCTGGGTTAGCAGAGTCCGTAACCCGAAGCGTATGTAACCTGAAGCGTATGTAACCTGAGGTACCACTGTATCTTAAGTTGTGAAACAGACAATCTAATAAAAATTATAAACAGTGGTACCTCAGGTTACATACGCTTCAGGTTACAGACTCTGCCAACCCAGAACGAATTAAGTACTTAACCCGAGGTACCACTGTACATATGGGACCGGCCCAGGGACGCAAGACAAGCCCCGCCCCCTCCTCTCTCGTGCCGCCCTGGCGAGCAACTGCAATCAAGGCCGCCTCGCGCCCGCGCCCGGCTGCCACTCACCGCCTCTCGGCAGCCTGCCTGGCGTTTCTTTGCCTGGTGCTGCCTCCTCAGTTGCGGGGGCTCGCGGCTCCCTCGCCCCTCGGCTCCCTCAGCCGCCAGCCGGGCTCCGCTTCGCCCTTCTTCCTCCGCTGCGGAGCCGCGCGCTGCTCTCGCGCTCTCGTCCTCTTTTCGCAGCCGCAATGCAGCAGCTCCATTCCCCGCCAGGTCCTGGGCGCCGGGCGGCTCGCGAGGCGACGCTACCTGCCTACCTGCCTGCCCGCCTTCCCCGCCGCCTCCGTCGACAGCTAGCGCAGGTGGGCGCCGTCGGAGCCGCGCCCTTGACCGACGTGGGCGCCGTTGGAGACTACCGTAGCTGGAGAAGAAGAAACGCCGCTTTCCTTTTATGCGCCTCGCGAGAGGGGGGCTGGGGCTGAGGGCTTAAATACCTCTGAGGAGCTGCAGGTGGGCGCGTAGCATAGCGCCCCCTGCCGGCAGAACATTCTCGGCTCCGGGGGTAGTTTCTCCGGGCGCTGCCCGGGCGCCTGGCGCCTGCGCAAACAACCTCAGGACCAGGAATGAGCGCGCTGCGCTGCGTGGGAATGGCTGGAATTCCAAGGCTAGGAACCGAAGTGGATTTGGGGGGACGCCAAGGCAAGCCTGAATTCCAGGAAGTGAGGCTCCACTTCCCGGCAGGAACTCATCTGGTTGCCTCCCAGGGCTTAATTTCTCACCAACAACAAAGGTTGCTTGGCCTGGGATAGGCAAGCTTTCTGGTAATGCTACAAACCACCCACAACACCCTAATCCTAGATGTGATGGTGTGGGGTGTGTGGTGCAGTTTTTAAGCATGAGACTGTTATGCGCATGTTAAGTGAGCTCTGGACGGCTCAGTCAGGAGAGCCTGAGACTCTTAAACTCAGGGTTGCTGGTTTGAGCCCCGTGCAGGGCAAAAGATTTCTGCCTTGCAGGGGGGCAGACTAGATGACCCTCGTGGTCCCTTCCAATTTGATGATTCCTCAGAAGCTCAAAGGCCATGCCTCGGCATTAAAGCCAGGTTCTGAGCACAGGCAAAAGGTCTGTCTTCAAACACTTTGTCAATGAAACTTCCTCTGCCATCCCACCCAATGATGTGGTCTTCTCAAGCCAGAGAGAACTGACAATGCCCTCTGTTGCCCTCACTGATGTCAATAAATGAAATACTAAGTTCTCTCCTGCTAAGCTGATTGTCTTGGCCTCCCCACATCCATGTTGTCCCAGGAACCCTTGCTGATAGAATACCCCCCCACACACACACACACACCAAAGCTATTAAAATTACTCCTTGGCCCCTAAAGTCTTCTCTCCTTGGGTAGAGCTGAAAACTCGGCATTTGTCATCCCACCACCCCACCTCCCATTTGTAAGGAATTACAGTGGTACCTCGGGTTACATACGCTTCAGGTTAGACTCCGCTAACCCAGAAATAGTACCTCGGGTTAAGAACTTTGCTTCAGGATAAGAACAGAAACCGTGCTCCGGCGGTGCGGTGGCAGCAGGAGGCCCCATTAGCTAAAATGGTGCTTCAGGTTAAGAACAGTTTCAGGTTAAGAACGGACCTCCGGAACGAATCAAGTACTTAACCCGAGGTACCACTGTACAGGTAATATATCTGTTCAGCTTTCCTAGAAAAGAGGTTGACTTGGGTTACTGAGAAATAAGAGGGAAGTGGCAGCATTCTCAGAGGAAGCCCAAGGCTGCTGTAGAAAAATAATTTAGGGGATAGTGGTGGGGTGAACCCAACTAAAACAGCCTAACAAGGACTGAGCATGCTCAATGGCCACAGAATGCTGAGAGTCTATTGGGAGACAAAACAGTATCCTGAAATAGGGCATGGGCACTCCACACTGCAAGAATTTGTTTCAGCTCTCATTTCTGCATATGTAAATGCCATCATCCTGATTCCTAATCCTGCTTTGTTCACCACTTTTGTAACCCAAGGGTTTCCAGAAGCCTTTTAAATATTTAACGTTTCACCGCTGCCAATTTTTGTACTATGTTTCAAAATGCTGTTTTTCTCCCATTTGTTTATGGTAGTGTTTTTTAGATGTGCGTTTCTGTTTAGACCTTTCTTGCATTGCGAAGCTGCCCTGAGTACCCCATGGGTAGAAGAACAGAGTATAAATAAATCACCACCATACATTTGTGTTTCTTTATATGTAAGTCTGCTCAAGGTATGAGCTGGTTTGTTTATTGAAAGTTTGATTATCCTTAAAAAGAAATTATGTTAGTTGTTTACAAAAAGCCTTGTAAATAGGAGGACAAAGTTAAGGTAAACAAATCTGTTTTTATTAAATGTATCAGCATAACTTAGACTATGTCATTGACACACATTTTGTTTTATTGAAGTAGGAGAGATAAAACATTGGGTTGCTGGGAGAGCTACCAACATTAGCAAGGGTTTTTTTGTTTGTTTGTAACAAACATCAATTGAGTTTTCCTCAGATTGATATTTGCCCTGATTCAGCAGTAAACAGCAGGTTTTCCAACAGAAAGTGGCAAGACAACAATCCCTGCTTGGACCTATGCCTACAAATCACAGTACAAATGGAAGTCTGGGTGATTCTAAATCCAGTTACCTGGGAGTAGGCCCTGTTGAACTTAATATGACTTACTTTTGAGTAGACATGGTTAGGTTTGTGCTGTGAGTCATTAGCAGAGAAATGCTATGCACAATTGAACTCTAGTGGGGCTTCCACTAAGCCTTTCTCAACCTGTGGGTCCCCAAATGTTGTTGAACTACAACTCCCATCACCCCTAGCTAGCAAGGCCAGAGCTCAGGGATGATGGGAGTTGTAGTCCAACAACATCTGGGGACCCACAGGTTGAGATCCTAGGTCCATAGTGGGGAACTTTTTGTAGCTTCTTTTTAATTAATTTGCTTTGAACAAGAAGAGCAACAAACAAAAAATACAACCAGAAGTTCTAGCAGACTAT
This sequence comes from Podarcis bocagei, assembly GCF_964188305.1. NCBI lineage: Eukaryota > Metazoa > Chordata > Lepidosauria > Squamata > Lacertidae > Podarcis > Podarcis bocagei. Next base: position 30,536,858 of record NC_138137.1, on the reverse strand, counting down.
TTCCGAACCCTGCTGCCATTATATTTACCAAATTTCAACAGGGGCAATAAGCTTAGCAGAACTAGATATTCTGGTAACCGACATCCTTGAGCATTGTCAGTTATATAAACCTTGAGAAACCACAGCAGTAGGTAGGATGCCTGAGGAAGAGGGTCACTTGGAAGTCCTTAGTCACTATCTTAAATATACAGGGTGATAGTCAACTAAATTTACTCAAGAGTAGATTAACTGTAATTAATAGACCTAACTTAGTCACATTCATTAGTGTCCATGGGTCTACTCTGAGTAAGATTTCATTGAGTACTACCTAGGGTCTTAAAAAGTTTTTAAAAACCTTTTCACCTTGAAACTTGGTTCTCTATAAATAGTCTGCCCTATTTAAAATGAAACAAAGAACACAAATACACCATAAGTCCCATTTCCCAGAACAATGCATAGGGTATACAATTGTAGGCTTTAAAAAGCTACCACTTAGAAAGAAATTGTCACAGGCATGGCTTGGTAAAATGGAATACTTTACTCCGATACATTTATAATAAGCTCCCATTTCTTAATTATAGATAATAACTCCATCGATGATTTTCTTTTCAAAGATAGCATAACCTATTTTAATTCAGCAGGATTAAGACATCCAAATGTCTTTTAATAAAGCCTTTTTTGACTAGAATTTTCTGATGGCAGAATATTAATTTTAGATCAAATCTCATTTCAGGTCTTGTTTACACTACAAATTGGAAGAAGGTTCACAAACCAGAGGTCCATCTATGTAAGACCGTGATGCTGTTGATAAATGACTCTAACCAAGAAGAAGGTGTTGAAGCACTCTGGGAAGGATTAAACTCTCATTTTAACTATCAAGTCCACTGTATGGGTTGTCAAAAAGTAGAAGGTAAAGGTACCTCTGACCGTTAGGTCCAGTCGCGAACGACTCTGGGGTTGCAGCATTCATCTCACTCTATAGGCCAAGGGAGCCAGTGTTTGTCCGCAAACAGCTTCCGGGTCATGTGGCCAGCATGACTAAGCCGCTTCTGGTGAACCAGAGGAGTGCATGGAAACGCTGTTTACCTTTCTGCCAGAGCAGTACCTATTTATCTGCTTGCACTTTGACTGGCTTTTGAACTGCTAGGTGGGCAGGAGCTGGGACCGAACAATGGGAGCTCACCCCGTTGCAGGGATTCAAACCGTCAACCTTCTGATCGGCAAGCCCTAGGCCCTGTGATTTAGACCACAGCGCCACCCGCGTCCCTCTTGTGTCAAAAAGTACACAACCAAATTAAACAATTTCCATGTAAACCATAATAAGATCTAAAATAAAAATACAAAAAAATATTAATCCCATCAACAACCCCAACAAAAACCACCTAAAACTTAGTCCACCCTAAGAGTTCATATCACTTTTACAGTCACTGTTTCTTCCAGAGAATTCTGAAAATTGTAATTTGGTGAAATGCTAAAGATCCTGGACCTCCCTAACAAAAGAGGTAAGAGCTATGTTTAGCAGAATTAGGGTATACTAACAGAACAGTTTTGTGCATGTTTACTCAGTGTTCCAGCTGTGTTCACTAGCAAACTTCCTAGTAACGTTGTATTGATTTCAGCCTTAGGCACAGTTTACTTGGTTATCTGCTTGCAAAGAAACAAGTGGGAAGCTTCTGACTTCTTTTGTAACCATGTATTTACAGATGTCACACAAAACGTCAGACATAGGGTGGATAGGTGGGTGTGGTTTGGGGAAAATGGACTTGCTGATTAAATTAGGATCCAGAGCCAGACCTAAGTAGGGACCTATCCCTACAATAAAGAATTGTGGACATTTGCCTTTGAAAAAGTTTCAGTGTTTCTTTATACCTGATAAAGAACAACTAGTAATGCAGTTTTATACATTTTGCTCATCAAATACGCATCAGTTTTGTAACTGTAGAGCTTGAATAGCTTGGAAGTCTTTCTTTAAAGCAGCATCAAAACATCAAAACTCTGTTCAGTTATCCTTTCTCAAAACTCTGTGTTGTTTTCACTTGAATTAACAATTTTTGGTAACTAGATCCCTTATCTCATTATTATGGATTTACATTCTACCTAAAAATATAAGCATGAAACATCTGCTTTGTCGATGTGTACGTGTATTTGTGTGTACAAACCTACAGACAGAAATTTATGGAGTACCACTTCATTGAAACAGGTAAGAACACAGATGCTCTGTTAATTAGTAAGACTGTTTCCCACATCTTCAGGCAATAATTATGGCTTTCTTGCTTTATGAATATCATGCATTCTCATTCTAGATCGATTCTAATCTTGTTTTTCCTCAAGCAGATGGCGAAATAAGTCTATTTTCTATGGCACTACTGAGACTGCTTTAGTGAATGTGCCTTTCTCATATTACTAGATCTGCATTGCAACAGGGAATATAGTTCTCAATCCCAACAAAGAAACAGGGCCTATCTTTCCTTTTACGGGATGAATGGAGGTGTATAATCTTCTAGAATTCACACATTTGCTAGCATATGAGCTAGCGTGCATTTGTTCACTTTCCTCTCCTGAAATGCTTTGCTTGCAGGAATGGGGGGGGGGTGTTGTTGTTGTCTGAAACTGTGAGACTGGTAAGATAACAAGTTGTCTTTGTACATTCTGTAATCTTTCATGCAAGGGAAAGCACAGAGAATTTCTCTTCCCTCTAGGACAGAGTGGCTAACCATTATTTGACCCTTCAAGGTCCACGTGGCTGTGGTAACTGAACATGCACTCACTTGTGTGCATGCATGTACCGACCACACATGTACCACACATGCTCATGTAATGAGGGGCAAAGGCAGTGGGAAGGAACGATAGAAAAAAAGTTTATTTCTTAAGCGAGAAAGGGGCACAGAGTTAACACTCCAAGATTCTGCACACCATGCAAATGCGTGGAGGTCATTTTTATCTACAAAGTTTCATGTGAACACTACATGTTGCAAATATGCATCAGCTACCTGAGGCATGATCAGTACATATGCACATTTCCATTGGTCACAGAAGCATGTTCCTATCTGCATATATGACACCATGGCAATGGGGAAAATTCAGCAAAGTTGCAATTTTAACTTTGCCTGCTGTCCATATCAGCTAGCTGTGAACTTCCATTCTTAATTTACCACTGTCTTTGAGTTCCTTTGAAGTTCCCTTGTGAAGGTCAGCTCATTCTCACTGCAATACGCCAAATGATAAGGCATTGAGGGGCCCAAAGATGGGTGTTATACTAGCAAAACCTAGAAAATACCATTTCTATACCCAGATTAGAGGGTGCAGGGAGAAATGAAAAACTGCAGTTTGAGCAACTAGGGGAGAAGGCAACTTATTTAACTTGCTCACCAGACATATAAGACAGAACTTCCTCTCCCTTCCTCCCTCCCTCCCTGTTTTGCACACACACAGGCATGCACATGCATGCACACAGGAAGATACACAGGCCACTTCCTCTTCTGCCTACCCATGCCGCTGATCAGCAGAAGAGTGGAGCAGGTCTCCTCAATGCAGTGAAGAAGCTCTTTATTGTTTCCAGAGCATGCTGACCTCTCATATGTGAGAGATGAGGTGCCATTAGAGGCTGAGCAGAGGAAGGTCTGTCTGGGGGACCACTGAAAATGGCATCGTGGGCCTGACCATTTGTCACTCTTTGTAAGGCAAAAAATCTAAAACTTTGCTTTGAACTGTTACAAGGACTTTATTCTCTTTCTACCTAGCCACGTCTAAATGTTTTGAAGGCTATCCTTAACTTTGAAGATTGACAGATTTTACTGTCTTATTTCTTTGCACATGTAGTAACATTTCTAATACAAGGAGCTAGAATTACAAGTTGCATAGTTGCATTTTTGTTGGTTAGGCATGTATGGATGTTGTTTTGCTAGTATTGCACTATATGTGCATTTTTGGCCTTTAAAATTAAAAAATAACTCATACTTGTGTATGAATGGTTGTGGTCCATGACCACTTCCTTATGGCAAGGATGAGTTTGTGCGGCATCTGTCCCGCATTGGAAAACCACTCAATTTCGAGCAAAAGGCAGGGCAAGTCAACTCGATTTCACCCCTCCTAAGAGAAGCTTTACTTTCTCTTCCTTTTCATGTGGGAAGTCCATTCTCTTTTGTCCCACACTCTTTTCTCCTTTGGACGAGGCCACAATATGCATAGCACCTTTTACTGATGGGCGTATCCTATTGATTTACTGCTGTGCAGCAGTTGCAAAGATTAGAACAGATGGTCACCACTCCTTGCTTATCTGTCCACTTCACTACATCGAGCACCATTTATTCCAAGTGAGAAATACTTTATGTGCTCTCCCACCCCAGCTCCTGTCATTTAATGTGATGTACAATGAAGAGGGAAATGAATAAAGACAGGCTGGGCCTTGGGTGATTTATTACTAAAGACTTCACTGCTAAGATTACTCTACTTAAGAGACTTTTCAGGCTCTAACAGTTAGTTAGGCCAGCCTTGCTGAAAGGTGTACAGCTTTTACAAGCCACAAACCATTTCACCCATCTATCTTCCAATAAAAACAAGCATAAGAACCACACAGTTGGGTCAGACCACAACTTCATCTGGTCCAGCACCTTCCCAGATCCTCCAAGTGTCCCTATTTTCCAGAGACAGTCCTGGATTTCCAAAAGCTGTTCCAGTTTCTGACCTGATCTTGGAATGTCCCATTTTTCCTTAGGACATCCCTATTTTCATTGGAGAAATGTTCCGAGGGTGTGGTAGCATGTCCCTATTTTCGTTAGAGAAATGTTGGAGGGTATGGAGTTATGTGACCTCCAAGCCAAGGAGGTAAGTAACTATACAACCTTTAGAAGACATCTGATGGCAGCCCTGTATAGGGAAGTTTTCTTTAATGTTTAATGTTTTATTATTATTTTTATATGTTGGAAGCCATCCAGAGTGGCTGTGGTGACCCAGTCCGATGGGTGTGGTATAAATAATAAAAATATTATTATTATTATTATTACTATTATTACTATTATTATTATTATTATGGAATAGGACATTCCTATTTTCATTGGAGCAATGTTGGAGGGTATGCCTTCCTTTTCATAGTGGTCAACCGGATACCTCTGGGAATCCCACAACCTGGTCTTAAAGACAGCAGATCTCTCCCACAGTTGCTCCCCAGCAACTGGTATTCCAGAAGCAAACATATTCTGTATATGAGGGTTCTCCTATGCAGTCCTCATGACTCATAGCCATTGATAAAGTTATCCTCCATTAATTTGTCTAATCTCCTTTCAAAGCCATCTAAGTTATGCAATCGACACATCTCAGTTTCATAATTTCTGCACTGAGTGAGGAAGAATCCCCTGCCAATCAGTTTAATTGGATGAGCTTAAGTTCTAATGTTATCAAGAAGGAAGAAAATCCATACCCACTTTCTTCATATTTTATTATATTTATTTTCTTTTATGGCCCACTTTTCTTCTATCCTGGAAGCCCAGGTAGGGCACATGTGGTTCTCAGCAATATAGTGGTCTGATGTACCTTTAACTATTATTCTGGGACTTTCCCCTTTAAACATCTCTCGCCCCCCCAATAAAAAAATAAAAAAGCAAACCCTCCCAACACTTGCTTTCCTCCTGGCAAACGATTTATTTCTTTTGAATTTTATCACTCACTGCAATAATAAAAAACTTATCAAAGTGTCTATTCAAAACTCTGCACTTATTCCTCAAGAGAAAAATAATGGGTTAAAGTTTTAATGGCCAGTACCTTCTGTTTTAAAAGCTACATTACATAAATTCATAATGTGATATGCTACTGCACATCTCAGACTCAAATAGTATACCAGATTATTTATTTTGGTGAATGTAAACTTCTTTTTCAAAATAACTTTGTTTAAAAACAAATAATTTGGGTTTTTCTGCTAAATCATTGTTTTGTTTTGAATTCACATTTTCTATCATGGTGTGCTTCCTGTTCTGTGTCGTTATTCATCCCATCCCAGTGGGTAAGCAGCAAACTTCAAAGTGCTGTGCAGAACTGAAGAGGACGTGCCGTCTCTTCTGGGAAGATTAAAGCATATTTCTTGAACATTCTGCAGTCAGTCCCTGCCTGGATGGACTCCTGTAACCTAGATATTTCGCTAGATGTTCACAGCCTGCCTCTTACATCTCTACTGAACTTCTTCCACATGTGCCTAGCTTCTAAATGTACACCCCAGTGCCATTCCCACCCACTTCCCACCTTAGCATCAACCTCCAGGTGGATGAAACTGTCCCAAAACAGTGCGGAGCTCTTCTCTGCATTCTTCCCGTTTAGCAGACTCAGTGGGCTTGAGGCCTATATGTGGGAAGTCCTGTGTCATAACCTATTTATAAAACTATTACCAATAAGACAAGCAACTTTGTTTATGATCCTCCCCTGCCTCATCACCATCCTGCATCACAAACGCCAAGAAACACTGATGCCTTGTGTTATGTACTGAAGTTCTCACCCTGGGCCAGCAGGGGGATACTGTAGATAGTTATGCAAATAAGGGATAGAAAATGACACTCAGTGATTGGATAGTTTTAGAAAATTGTTACAGTTACGTTGTACTGGAGCTCTATATAAACAGGCTGACTGAACCCTTCAGTCCAGTTCTGGCCTGTGAATAAACAAGAGCTGTTTGAAGAATCACTGTGTCGTCTGATATGTTCACCCACAACTTAACACCTTGTACAACTAAGATCCATTCCATTTTTAAAAATTGAGGGAGGGGACCTAGGTTTGTGAGCATCTGCGCACTTGACTAGAAACTTCAGCCAACCCAGGCCCTTTAATGAGTTACACACATCATGAAACACATTTGCCTCAACTTAATCATGCTGGCCACATGACCCAGAAGCTGTCTGCGGACAAACGGCGGCTCCCTCGGCCTATGTAGCGAGATGAGCGCGCAACCCCAGAGTTGTCCACGACTGGACCTAATGGTCAGGGGTACCTTTACCTTTTAATGCAGACCCTCCGTGTCCCTATTTTCCAGGAACAGTCCAGGATTTACAGAAGCCATCCCGGTTTCTGATTTGATCTCAGAATGTCCAGCTTTTCCTTAGGATATCCCTGTTTTCATTGGAGAAATGTTGGAGGGGACGTTCATGTGTGATGGTCCATGCTTTCCTATTTCCCCTCCTCCACTCAGCTGAATGTGCTTAGAATCCCCCATCAGATCTTTGCTTCCAACGCACAAAGGTTGGAAGCAGACCCGGTGGGGACTTGGAATATTGAGGGTATGGTGGTTTATGAGGCCCTGATCCTCTCCATGGGTTCTTTGAACACCAGCAGACATAACACCTGAAAAAGGTGAGAGAGGAGACCCATTCCATCAGCCTGGTTAAGATCAAGTGCCTCTTCCTGCCCTTGAGATCTGTCCCCAAGTCTCTGTGTTTTTGCTTATTTTCCTCCTCTTGCCATGTCCCTTTTGTATCATGTCTTCTTAAGTTGTGAGCCATTGTTTGAAATGGTGAGCTGCCTTGAGTGCTGTGGCAGGAATATGACTGAATAAGGGTATTATTATTTGTTTAATCTATTGTGTATTGAATTTATATTCTGCCCTCCTCCCCAAGGAGCCCAGCGTGGCAAACAGATACGGAATTTAAAAGCGAAAACATCATTAAACAGCTAAAACATTCCAAAAACAATTTCAGTTAAAGACATATAAAAACAGTTACGGTTAAAAACATCCTTCCGTCCAATGATCTCAGGGGTGCAAGGAACAGTATTCCTCAACCACAAAACAACTGGAGAAACAGGAATGTTTTCAAATTCCTCCTGAAAGTTAATAATGTTGGAGACAGGCACACTTCATTAGGTAAGTACGAAAATGTAGGTAACCAAATTAAAAGTTTGCATGGAGGGGGGAGTTCATCATCTCCCTCCTAAATGCCCTATGGCTCTTTAAAACACCTCATCTCTACTACAGACCCAATTCCAGTACATAGATCTGTAGCATCAACTTCTGAGGAAAGAAAGTGAAGGAAGTGTGGTTCAAAAAAATAGATAACTTGGGGGTGGGGAATGGTTATTGCTGAACATGATTGATAGGATGAATCAGACCCATTAGTTACAAAACTCTCTGGAAGTTCATGGGATAATTGAGGCCCACAAAAATTGGAGCGTTGAAGAAGGCTGTCGCATCACCTGAGGTGAAGTGATATTCAGCTGCTAGTCCAATTGACTTCAAAGGAAAAGGGGTGACATTTCATAACAACTCAGGCAGCAAAGTGTTTTGTGTCGGCCCTGGCTAGAACTCTCCTCTTCCCTGACAGTTGACCATGATGGCTGGGACTGATGGGAGCTGGAATCCAACAACAACTATAGGACCAAAGATTCCCCATCCCTGTTTTAGCACATTATACAACTGAATAGAGTTGTGTGCAATATTTCTGTGTGCTTGACCAAAACTGCCTGAGTTTTAAGATCAGCTTCAGAGACTTTGCTCTGTGGCCTGCCATTATACCGTAATTTTGGTGGGTATCACAGTTAGGGCCTTTGGAATTCCCACTTACAGCCTGCTTGGTACCAACTGGCTTTTAATAGGATTCTGCGAGTTTATTATCTTTTTTCCCCCAGCCCACTTTTAGTTGAGTGCTAGTTCCTGGATTCACCTCACTGCTTCTTATTTATTTATGGGCATAGTTAGTACATTGTTTATATGATTTTATGTAAAAAAAAACACCATAAAATCACCAACTACCTCAGGAAGGCTATGCCCTGAATAGTTGGTTAGAAACCTGCCTAAATTCTCCAAAGCTTTGAACATGCAATATTTTTCATAAAAATAAGGCAGAACAAAATGACACAACATTTCTTCTGAGAAACTGTAGCCTTAATGGCTTGTTAATCCTAGGCACACTCTCCTTTGTTCACAGCTATTGAACTGGAGACCATTTTTCAATTCAAGCAGAGAGGAAAGTCCTATTTTAAAAAAAGAAATGAAAGAGAAACGAAGCATGCCTGCAGAACAGAGCTGCCTTATATTTATACATTTATACTTTGCTGTCCAGCTGAACGCTGCAATGCTCAATTCAGTTCATAATTTGTTGTGGTAAATTCTTTTAACTAGTGAGATCTCTTCCAAACCACACACCTTTCATGGAGACGTAAAAAAGCAATATATCCTGGGAAAAGGCTAAAACTGATTTCCCAGAAACCACTTTCTCCTGAGAAGAAAAGGTTCTCATAAATTACATTTCCTCTCTGGAGTCCAAGGTCTGTATGCTTCTGAATACCAGTCGCTAGCAGTCAGCTGTTTTTGGACTACAATTCCCATCATCTCTGACCACTGGTCCTGCTGGCTAGGGATGATGGGAGTTGTTGTCCAAAAACAGCTGGAGACCCAAGTTTGGGAAACCCTGGTCTAGCTTATTGTGTTGTCTGAACCTGGATTCATGCTTTGTTTCAGCACTTTACCCATGGTCACTCATGCCGTCTTTTAAATCCACACTATCCTCACCCCCATTTATATGCATGCAACACAATCCAGATTAGGATGGGGCATCATCACATCAATTTAAAACCTTCCTACTATAATGTAGGCCCCTAGTGGCTGTTTGGGCCATAGGATAAGAAGCAAAACACCCAGCTGAATTTTGCATGATTCTTTATATTGGTGCACTTTGAAGATTGACAGCCCATTTTAGATGGCTAAAATAAAAAAATAAAATTTGGGGACCTCTAAGAGTGCCCAGCTTTCTACAGCACCTTTGTAAATTATCCCCTTGACTTCCAGTTCCACGATGCCTTATTTCAGACTCCTGACCATTTCCTCCATCCTTTGACCTTCAAAGGACAAGACCAGATTGCCAGTTTGGCCTTCATCATGGCCTCTTCCTATCTGATTTGGACACTTGGCGTTTGTTCCATGAAGTCTGCCGGCACAACAGTCGAGGAAATGAGGACTATGCCGCAGACGAATGAATGCATTTGCTTCGGTATTTTGCTCCGGTAAATTGCTTGTTATACCATTTACCGCTCATTATTTCTGCAACTCCTTCCCAAATTTGTTGAGCAAACAAATTTATCTAGGAGGCTGCCAACTGCTACATACCAAAGTGACTGCCGTTGAAAAAAGGGTCCGTGCTGAAAAAGGAACCAGACAGTAACGACAAGGCTGCCTTTGTCTTGATGCATCTGCTGCTCTGTCATATGACTGTCCAGCCAGAATCTATCACAGGCCGGGCTTTGGTGCTGGCAATCCATCAGCAGTTAGAGATTAAACAGCCATGGAGGGAGTGGAAGCGCGACTGGAGAAATTAATTATCTCCCTACACCTGAAATCCAAGCCCCATCCTTGCAAGCAATGCTATGTGTCCCAGGAAGCCAGAATATGATTACTCTCCATACTCATTAGTCAGGGCACGAGATGGAAGAAAACCTGCCAGTTCAGCTTCAGTGGAAATTGGAGGAAATTTGTGTCCTTCAGTTGGCTGCGTTTCAGAAATTAACTCCCATACATGCCAAGAGCACAATTACTGCCATCTCAAAGGCACACAACATGTGTTGTAAGTAACATACTGGTTCTCAGTGCTTTTTCACCCAAATCTGGAGAGCCCTGTGTAACACAGATTCACACACGGTCTTCTCTAGTCTTCTTGTTGTTTAATCGTTTAGTCGTGTCCGACTCTTTGTGACCCCATGGACCAGAGAACGCCAGGCACTCCTGCCTTCCACTGCCTCCTGCAGTTTGGTCAAACTCACGTTAGTAGCTTCGAGAACACTGTCCAACCATCTCGTCCTCTGTCGTCCCCTTCTCCTTGTGCCCTACCCCTCTAGTCTAAGGGTAGTCAAACTAGTGCCCTCCAGAAGTTTTGGGCTTCAAAACCCATTAGCCATAGCCAGCATGGTCTGGGTGGATGGGAATTGTAGTTCATAACATCTGGAGGGCACCAGTTTGACCACCCCTGCTCTTTTCATTTCCATGTGGAATCACAATGCATTGTATTATGCGTGAGCATCATTGGAGAGAATAGGACATCTTTTGCAGGCTGGAATACTGTAGCATTTTCCTCTATGATAAGTCACTGGATCCAGTGGTGGACCTACACTTTGGGGGCCTTGAAGCTTGAACTGTTATGGGGTCACCTTTGCAACCAGCAATGAGGTCTGTGTAACCATTGCTCAGTGGGATTGTTCCATGACAGATCACCACAATTAAAAAAAGAAAAACAAAAAACTTCTGCATCTCGGATTATGCTTAAAATTACTGTACTCTACCTTTACAACATCTGTGCTACTGACGCTCATACTTTGGAACTGTTGAAATATATACAATAGGAAATTAATACATTTGAGCCATGCGACTCAGATGTGGTCTACTAGACCCCAGTTTCTTAAGCAGCATGGACTAAAGTCATATCTGGGGTCCATTTGGAATTATGGCCCTGAAGCTTAAACTTCATTAGTTTTGTAGTATTTAGCAAGCCCTAAAAAATGAGTCAAGCTAGTTTCCTTGGGAGATTGGCTGACAGAGGTGCCTTCAAAGAACAAAAACTCTCATCAGTCCCAGCCAGGATGGCCAATAGCCAGGGGTGATGGGAACTGGAGTCCAGCAATATTTGGAGGACCACAAGTCTCCCAGATCTTAAACAACAATAACATCTTGATATAGTAGGTGTGTGTGTGTGAGAGAGAGAGAGAGAGACAACAGAACAGACATGTCAGCAACACTTTAAAATTATAACGGCAACCGTGAAAAACAGCATCTATGACAGTAAAAAGTATTGCACTGACCTAGATCGTGAATATCGTTTCATATATTCCTATTTCATATTCCCTCATCTTCTGTACTGCTTTCTTCCTCCTTCTATTCTCTCCTCTTCCCTGTCACTTTCTCCTGTGTTCCAATTAATTAGGAAGAGAATTGTGCGCTACATGTTAGCCAATTATATGGTTAAACAAAAACAAAAACAAAAAAACACCAACTGAATTTACACTTGAAAATTTGTTCCTGGGCGATTGGTTTCTGGGAAATTAAAGGGATTTTAAATCTCTGTCTGTCTATAGCACAATAGACGCATGTATATAGAACAATAGACATTGTTGAAAGCAGAGGACTGACTGAAGTTGAAGAGAAAACACGACAATTATTATTATTTGTAATGAAGTCCTTAAATAATCTAGCCATATTTCCAAGGTCTGCAGCTATTTAACTTTTGTACACCAGGTGGCATGCTGGGAAGAAATTGCCTTAGCTAATTAGGAGGAGTCATAACCTACCTGCAGTATCATTTAATTCTGGTAAATAATTGAGTCCACTATGAGCTGAAACCATTACCTTCGACTGTCTTCAGGCAATTATTATTCCATCTGGGTTGTTAAGAAGCAATTAATATTATGTTATAAAGACACATACACAGTAAAGTACCAATCCAATGCACAGTTACTAAGGAGTAAATGCACATTTACTGTACTATGGAGTGAGCCCCACTGAACTCATTAAAAAGCTGATGAAAAAGAAAAAGAACTTTTTCCAGTGTGTATCCAAACCCATTTGCTTTTCTTGGAGAAGCTATTGTGGATTCTCCCACCCAATCCAACATTTTTATTTGTTTTTAATACCGTATATAGCATGGTTCTATAAGCATCACCATAAATATTATATATTACTATTCATAATAAACATGTTGTTATCTGATTTAGCAAGCAGAAAGTAGAAAAAACACTAGGATTGTGGATATATAAATCATCCTGATTAATAGCACATCATTAATAAGTTGTCTTCCTGTGTGATGGTGATGCCTACATACAGCAATTAGCCTGCATAGTTTTTCCTACTCTGAATGATTGGGGGAAATGCTCTGTTGCCAATAGCAAACTGCCCATTGATTCCCAATTTGAGCCACCCAATGCTTCCATTCTGCACAAAGAGGTCCATCCAGTCATTATGCAAGAGACACTGGTGGCTCCATCTGGGCCTGCGGCAAAGGACAGTTCACAAACCTATGAGGTACTTTTGCCTTGGGAAAAGGATGGAGAACTGATGCCCTCCAGATGTTGTTGGAGTCCGATTTTAATCAGCCCTAGCCAGTATGGTGAATGGTCAGGGATGATGGGAGTTCATAGAAGTGTGGAGTTGGAAGCAGTGGCGGAGCTTCACGCTCCGGCACCGGGGGGGGCGAAGAGCAGGTGGGGGCGGGACTGGCGCACGTCCTGGGGCGTGGTGCGCGTCCTGGGGGTGTGGTGTGCCACTTGCAGGGGTGTGGTGCCCAGCACGGGCAGGGAGGCAGCCACGATGGCACCCCACCGGGATCGCGCTGCCGGGGGCGGTGCGCCTCCTCACTTCTCTTCCTCCACCAGTGGTTGGAAGGGACCACAAGGATCATCTAGTCTAACCCCCTGCAATGCAGGAATCTTTTGCCCAACATGGGGCTCGAACCCACAACCTTGAGGTTAAGGGTCTCATGCTCTGCTGACTGAGCTACTGTTTCCCCCAGTAATTGTAGACCAGTAACATCAGGAAGAACACAGGTTCCCCACCTCACTTTCAACTGAACCCCCAAAAGCTACAACACAATGGTTTGCCTCTGCAGTTTTTAGTATACATTTGGTTTCCTGGGATTTTCTATTCTTAGGAGCTGTCTTTGAGCAACGTCTTTAATAATTACAAGGAACTCACTGCACTCTTCCACATTTTATTATGCCATGCAGATGATGCTTAGTACCAGACATGTGTTTTTCCCCCCCTACAGTACTTGGCTGAGAGTTTATATACTCATGAGCCCTATCTAATGAGATCTCCTGAAGCTTCAATCCATGTTAGTCCACTGTTAGTCAATTATGCTATTGTTTTCTCTTTTTCAGCACAGGCACTCTCATGCCCTCTCAAGGAATAAAATGCTGCAACCAGTCAATAGGACCATTGCATTTGCATAACCTCTCATTGTTAACCACAGGCTGCCACAAGCTGATAAAAGGTGAAATGAACGGCAGCAGCTAACCTCAAATAAATAAATAAATGCTAAATGCATTTAAACCTGGCAGTCGCCCACAAACGTAATTGACATATATTGATTTTCAATTGCCACTGGCCTCCAAAATCACATCCTGAGCCGCAGCCGCGCAGGTAAGCGAACAACAACAAACTGCTCTCTTTGTCATAAAAAAGCAGCTCAGCAGCTCGAGGTTTCTATGAAGAGAGAACACACCAGGGCCATCATAGCTGTCAGTCATTTCAGCCCTGAAATGTTTGCAGGAATAAATAATGAATCAACCATAAATGCAGGGTATTCTAAGAGTTAAGACTGATGTAGAGAGACAGCCTATTAAAAACAGAGAGAGAGAGAGAGAGAGAGAGAGAGAGAGAGAGAGAGAGAGAGAGAGAGAGAGAGAGAGTGTCTCCAAGTCAATGTACTTAGGAGTTCATGTTTTAGCACACTTGTGTATTGAAAGCTATGGGCGACAACTGCAGTAAGAATAGCACTAGCAGCTGGAAGATCTGGGAAGCTAGGAAAGAGGACTTACCATATTTTTCGCTCTATAACACGCACCCGACCATAACACGCACATAGTTTTTAGAGGAGGAAAATCCGTAGGCATGCCACCCATAGGCATTTCCTCCATAACACGCACAGACATTTCCCCTTACTTTCTAGGAGGAAAAAAGTGAGTGTTATGGTGCAAAAAATACGGTAAACCCTGTGCACCAAGTCTAGGCGCTGTAGGGCACTGCAACTATGCCATAGTGAACTGAGTCGTAGTGGAGTTGAGAGGGGAGGGGGTGCCCAATTTTGGCCTTGCACAGGACACAGGTGAAATTTGAAAGGCCAAAGCCTGCCCCTGATTTAAACCAGGCTGCTATGGCCCCCGTAGAATGCAGCCTTTACAGGAGCAAGGGTTAGCTAATCCCTCACACCCACCAAGTTAACTATTTGGTCTAGATAATTTCTTTGGAATATTGGATGTATTCTACGTTTGATGAATCATGATCTAGACCGAATAGTTACAATTGATAGTGTTTCAATCATTGATACATTTTGTAAACAAATCCCCCCACCCACCAATTTTCTATTTTATTATGCATTATGGCTTTGCTCTGCCTCCACCGTCGGAGGCAGAAATGATTCTGAATACCAGTTGCCAGAAACCACAGAAAAGGAGAGTGCTCTTGTGCTGGTAGAAGGCTTCCTACAGGCCACAGTGAGAACTGGGCAGTGGCGTAGCGTGGGGGGTGCCAGGGGTGCCAGCCGCACCGGGCGCAACATCTGGGGGGGCACGCTCGCTGCCTCCGGAGTCGCCGAAGAGCCTCGGGTGCAGGCTGTAGCGGAGCCGCATGTCTCGCGGAACCGACGAGCTGTGCGCGAGTCTGGGCTGAAGGCGCCCGGCAGGCAGCGGCTCTCAGCGCTTGCCGCGGAGGACGCGCCAGGCAGCTCCTCTTCACAGCCCCGCCTCCGCCACTGCTGCTGCAGCTGCTGGGCCATTGCATTTTCCTCACCTCTCTGCCCCCCTCCTCCTCCGGGCAAGCGGCATCGTTTGGGCAGCAGCGCCAGTGGCAACTCGCAGGTTAGGGGTTGGGGGGCGCAAATTACGTGCCTTGCCCCGGGTTAGGGGGCGCAAATTACTTGCGTTGCCCCGGGTGCTGACAACTCACGCTACGCCACTGGAACTGGGTGCAGGATTAGATGGGCCATTGGCCTGATCCATCAGCCTCTTTTTATGATCTTAGTCACAAGCTGAAATGTGTTGTAAGCTGCTTTGGGTGCAATGCACCACGGGAAAATGGCAAAGGAAATAAATAAGACTTAAACTTGGCTGGGATTTTAGTTTGTGCACCGATTTGGGAATTGTGACTTTGGTGCAAGTGAATTTATCCCCCATCCCTACAGCCAGGAACATGTAAGAAGTTGTTGTTGTTGTCTAGTCGTATCCGACTCTTCGTGACCCCATGGAGCAGAGCATGTCAGGCACTCCTGTCTTCCACTGCCTCCTGCAGTTTGGTCAAACTCATGTTAGTAGCTTCGAGAACACTGTCCAACCATCTCGTCCTCTGTTGTCCCCTTCACCTTCTGCCCTCAATCTTTCCCAACATCAGGGTCTTTTCCAGGGAGTCTTCTCTTCTCATGAGGTGGCCAAAGTATTGGAGCCTCAGCATCAGGATCTGTCCTTCCAGTGGTCACTCAGGGCTGATTTCCTTAAGAATGGAGAGGTTTGATCTTCTTGCAGTCCACGGGACTCTCAAGAGTCTCCTCCAACACCATAATTCAAAAGCATTGATTCTTTGGCGATCAGCCTTCTTTATGGTCCAGCTCTCACTTCCATACATCACTACTGGGAAAACCATAGCTTTAACTATACAGACCTTTGCTGGTAAGGTGATGTCTCTGCTTTTTAGTTGTTGTTTAGAAATTGTGAGTTATTCAGTTTATAACTACTGTATTTTTCCAGCCAGGGAATGGCGCTTGTGGGATTTCCAGCGTTAGGTGCCAAAAATAGATGCAAAATTGTGTGTAGTGGTGGTGATGGGGGTCATGTATTGTTCTGCCTCAGGCAGCAAAATGTCTTGGGCTGGCTGTAGGAGCAGCAGCAGAGCAGCCACCACTACTACAGACTCACATACATTAGAAAGGGAGCTCATAGTGCATTCACGGCTTCTTTTTTATATATATTTCTATCTAGGCTCTAAATAAAGCCAGAATGGCAATCACCGGTAAGCAAGAACTGTGCTGTATTTCAAGGGGACCACCATGCGCCAGATTGCAGCCGTTGTAAAACATGTAAAACATACAGCAACAAGAAACTGCTGCTGGTTCCCTGTATGTTCAGCCCAGTTCAGCTATGTGATCCACAAAGCAAAATATCTGAAAGTGCAATTCCTGTGCAGAGCAGACTGTAATGAAAGAGAAGCGACAATGGCAGTTTGTTGGGAGTTCTCTTTAAAAACCCTAAGCCAGGAACACTGGGATCATTGCTTTGAAGCTGCTAGTGCTTCATCATTAAAATGATAATTTTAAGCACATTTTTGCTTGAATTACTTTCAAGCTCTCTGGCCCCTTTCTTCCACAAATTGTTATGGATGGCAATTGGGTAAAATTAATGACTACTTACGCCATGTAGCAGATATGCATTTAATTAATGGCGATCATTAATTCCCTGTTATTGCCCAGAAAATTTCCATGATGCTACTGTGATTTGCGGCTCAAAGCAAATTAGAGAAATCGGTTGCCCTTGAGAGGCGCACAAATTCCTATACATTTCTTCACATGAAGGAGCAGCACCCTTAAATACTGAATGCTGAGAATGGAACTGAATGTTACCAGGACATATGTGTCTTTGCCATTTCAGCAAATGATATGCTGTATGAGTGGAGAAACCCAGAATGTGATCATGTATCATTTAGACCAAGAACGGGGAATCTGTGGTCCTCCAAGTCTCTCAATCCTGTCCTTGGGACTCAAGGACATAACATGCTTCCCAGATCATGCCCCTCTCAAGCCACATCTTCTGCTAGAGCTGCTCTGTGCCACCCTCAAGTGCTTTTTGCTTGACTGGAATATGTTCTTAAACCGCGGTGATGCCTCTTGCTAGACTGGATGAAGAAATGTAAGAGGTGTGTGTACAACCTCTGAATTTTGTGTCCACTTTCTGCTTCTGTCCCCATCCGCCGCTGTGTCATGGACTGGTTGGACGTAGAGGAATGGTGGGAGAAAGTGGCTGGGGAACCCCCAAGGGAAGAAGGCTCAGAGCCCAGGGAGTGGTGGTGGTGGGACAACTATGAGTGGTCAGAGGGAGAAGACTGGGAAGAGGAGGTGTCAGAAGCTGAAGAGGTAACAGGGCTTAGTGAGCTGGGAGAGTCGGCGGCAGACAGAAACTCAGAATCGGAGGCAGACACTGAAGCAGGAGAGGATGGAAGCCAAGAGGCAGAGATGAGGCAGGCTGGTGAAGAGCCACAGGTGTCTCCCCCTCCTGCTGCAACAAGCTCACTGCCCCCCACCTTGTCTGCCAGAACCAAAAGAGGCAATCGGAGACTGTGCCTGGGTGCAGTCAACCTCTCCTCTTTCTATAACCACTATGTAGCCCACAGAAGATTGCCCACAAAGGAATGCAGTCCTTGGACAGATAAAAGTTCCCCATCCCTGCCACAGGTGGTCGTTTTAAGTGCAATAAAGTCACATCTATCTGCAAAGGCAACATTGCTTCTTTTGACATTCTGCCAACAGGACATCCCTAAAGTGTCACTGTACACACTCAAGAAGACACTGTGTGTGTGTGTGTGTGTGTGTGTGCAGACTTGCGTGTTATCTACCTTAATGTTATGTTCTGAATAAGCTGTCTATATTATGAATAGAGTCCAAGCGTACAGTAGACATAATCTGAACACTTCCCCTGCTTTAGATCAAAGCACAAGAGGAATTAGTCTTTATTTACGTCAGCACTTTTCTTTGCTTGATAGCTTTTATATTTTCATGTCAGAAACACCGTACCTTAACGTTTCAGAGTTTTACAGCAAACTCCTTCTATCCTGCCCTGTGTTCCTTAACAACATGGTGCCATCCATCAGCCGTTTGGTGTCAGTTCTCACAAATCAACTGCCAACAGAATGCACTTCCAAGAATAAAAATGAAGATGAAGTCAGCAACATTTGAGCCTGCTCCAAGTTAATGACAAAAGAGCTGCATCCCATCATAAGATGAGTGGGAACCAAGATCTCTGGAAAGGAGAAGGTAAATCGTTACACATTAGTTGCAACGTGGCTGTCGATATAAATTATATGCTAAGAAAGGAGCTCTTAAAAAACTTCTAGAAAGAAAAACTACTTCATTTATGCACATTTTCATCCAGTTTTAAGGCAAAAGCAATAAATGGAAGAAAGAATCAGTAAAAATATATTTTCCATGATCCCAAGCTGCCTTAATTCTGCAGCCAATTCCATTATATACACCCCACCCCAATCTCTGTGCTGCAAGACTCCAAGCGTTCCAAGCACTTTTCCGGGGCTGAGTTTCCTTAGAATGAAGATTAACAGCAGATCAATGTCTTTAGGATATATGCTTTTAATTACACATTCAGTACATACAACCTGGGCATAGGATGGAGGGGCTCACAGCATTAACACCCCAACAGATCTTGTTTCTCCATTAAGTTTCCAGAGAAGCCCAGCACAGAGCAAGGCACTTCTCTGTGTTTCCAGCTTCCAAGCTGCTTCTGGCTCACCTGACACACAACTCTGCCCATTGTTCTCCTATGTAGCAGCTAGTTGAGGATGGGGAAGGCCCACTCATTTGTGCTATGGCACAGAACAACTTATTTGTATTTGCTAAATCATGGTACAATGGTACCTCGGGTCACAGACGCTTCAGGTTACAGGCTCTGCTAACCCAGAAATAGTATCTTGGGTTAAGAACTTTGCTTCAGGATGAGAACAGAAATTGTGTGGCGGCGGCGTGGTGGCAGTGGGAGGCCCATTAGCTAAAGTGGTACCTCAGGTTAAGAACAGTTTCAGGTTAAGAACAGACCTCCAGAACAAATTAAGTTCTTAACCCGAGGTACCACTGTACTTAACTAGCCTGTCAAGGCCATTATCTTAACAAAGGAGCTGGTTTGGCTGGTTTCCCTCTTGTAGATTCTACCACATGCACACAGGATTACAGGTTTGGAAGCGGACCCCAGGTTCCATCCGGACTAACCCCCCCAACTCCTAACAGTTTATTTTATATGATCCCAATCTCACACTGCTTAAATCTGAAACCAGTAAGTTCCATTATACGTAGTGAGCTGGTGACAATCCAAAGTGATTGGTAGCAAGGCAATTAGACTCTGCTTAAATTTGGTGCCAAACGCAAGCCCCTATTTCCTCAGAAGCGTCTGAATGAATCTGATCCCTTCCTAAAGTAGTACGGCTTGCATCTGGCACTGACTTAAAACAATGCCAAATACAAACCCTGGTGCCAAGGAACCACTGGGAGCACATGGCTTAAGAGTGCATTCCCAATTGCTCATTTGCAACTGGGCTTGCATTGGAAGGTGCTTAAATTCAACACCACATGCAAGCCCCGCTGCCTTCCAGGAGGGATCAGATCCACTTGGGGGTCATGATGACATCAGATGATAGACAGATTTGCCCACCTGTCAAAAGCGAACTATGGAGAGGTGGCCATTTTTTGATCTGACCCACCAGGTAACTGTGGTTCCCCACCACTGTTCCAAAGTTAGGTTGGTGTGAGCAACTTCAGAGAAGACCTTTTTGGAAGGGGCAACCCAACTGTAGAATGTTCTCTCCAGGGATGACTGCTGGGCACCTACTCTTCTGTGTTTGGGGTACCAGAGAATTTTGTTTTCTTTTGTTCCACTTAGGCCTTTAAACATCAACTGAGCGGTTTCCAGAGTTGTTTCAAACAGCTCTTCTGATACTATTGTTTTCACCCGCAGGCTGTTTTCATTGTTGAGCTCCTTTTTATTGGATTGCTTTATTTTATTGTCGAATTCTTTATAATATGCATGTAAGTGCCGCCCTGGGAACACTTTCGAGCTGGAGGTGCAAGATATAAATAAAATAAAATAAAAAGTGGCTTTGCGTATGAGAAATGGAAGAAGGGTAGGATGGAGAAAAATCAAATGTTCTGTTTGTGATAATTTATAATGCTGCATGAAAGCCACAGTTCAGATGTAATACTAGCAGGAGTGCATAGCAACTGGGATAAATTATACCTTTTATCCTTTCCTTTCCTTCTCATGTTAATCATCTCACTCATTTGTCAGCCAGCCCACAGCTCCTATCATTTCAGACCACAGATAGCATCAAGAATGACAGTTGTCGATAGCAGCACAATATATCAAATGCATACATCGGATATGCTTATGCTTTATTCATACAGAATAGTGTAATGCAAAGATATCATCATCACAGTGTACACAGGGTTGAGATGATCCACCAAGAAATCTATCTGTGAATTATAGATCGGTGCATTCATCAAGGACTTATTCTTAAGGGGAGCATCGGGAAAGCCTTATTTCTTTATACACCCTACCTGCCAATATAAGCTTCACTTAGCAACTGAGGTCAGGTGCACACTCATGTTGACTCTGCATCCAGTGCGCTCCCACTGCTGGTTTGGGAAGCAATGTTCACACGTTAGACACAATTCTTACCTATTGCATCGTTGCTTATGAAATATTGCACTTTTCTCTAAACCAGCTTTGATCCATAGCAGTTGAAACCTAACCATGTTTAAGCTCCAAGTATTTCAGGAACTCTACTGGCCAAATTTGGATTACAGTACCCATCACCCTGACCACTGGCCATGCTGGCCACAGAAGGATGAACTAAATTTGTCTTGTGTGGTGTTTACATACAGTGGGAGTATGTAAACCTAAGTCACAACTCAGTCCATAAAAATGTTACAATATATTTGAGGAGTCGTGTGTGTGTGTGTGTGTGTGTGTGTGAGAGAGAGAGAGAGAGAGAGAGAGAGAGAGAGATAATGTGTGTGTGTTGCAGAAATATCCTAGTAATGCATTTTTTGTGATGGCAGAAGAGTTGGCATGACTCAGTGGCGTAGTGTGGGGGTGCAGGGGGGGGCCGGCCGCACCGGGCACAGCATCTGGGGGTTAGGGTTAGGGTCCACAAATCCACGGGTTAGGGTGTGCAAATCCACGGGTTAGGGGGCGCAAATTACTTGCCTTGCCCCGGGTGCTGACAACCCACGCTACGCCACTGGCGTGACTTGCTCAGTTTAGCTCTCTCTTGTCTAGGAGGAAGCAAAAGGCTCAGATGCTCCACTTCCCAATTCTATTTGGAACCAAGCTTGAAGTATGTTTTGTAAGCCAAGCTCCTGATTTCTGACTCATTCAGAATGGCAGATCAGATGTCTGGAAATGGCAAAGAAAACCCTTAGATTAGAAAGAAGCCATCCAAACAGTCCAAGTGGAATTTCTCATCTCCCTCTGCAGCACTCATCATCCTTCCCTTGAGCCTGGTGTGCATCAGAGTGTGGCCACCTCAGCCTCTGGGGGAGAGATACCCAGGGAAGACTGTGGCATTGGCCCAGCTTCCTTTGTATATTCTCTGACAGCCCTCACTTGTTTCCTTACTGAAACCGGTCAATGAGAGATGCCTCTGTTTGTCAGCTTGCTCTTCCTCTTTAGCCTCAGTGCTGTCCTTGCAGAAACCAGCAGGGAGGAGGATGGGGACAAAACTAGGATTGGTTGGGGTCTGCCTCCACCTACTGCCAGTCTCTCTGCCTTCTGCCCAAGCAGTCCTAATGGTCACCAGCCAGCACCAGAAATACCCCAAACATACTCTCTGTGCGTACAAATTCTGCTCAAGGCAAATCTGAGGCAGATCCCCAAATGTGGACATAGCTCTTTCCCCCAGAACAGCTGGGTCTTCTTGCTGAACCCCGCACCCAAACACACAAGCAAGTCTCATTACTTCTCTTTTTTTTTGCTTTGGTTGTTTAAAAAATCCTTCTTGGTAAAATATCCTATGTTGTGGTACATCTGAAAAGAGGACTTTTCAGAAATTAGCTACCTGTAGTCAGAACTGCTTTTCTAAGCCAAAGATAGGAAATTTGGACAAAGGGTCTCTCTCTCTCCCCCCCTCCCATTCAAATTGATTCCAGATGCCTAGGAAACTCCCCCCCCGCCCCCATAGGCCACAGTAGTTAGCAAGCAGTCAGGTTGCTACACCCAGCTCAGAAAACAAGGCAGATACATGCATAAAAGAATTGTGATCACAAAGGTGATGACTGAAATCCAGTTATTCACCCTTCTTCTATGCCGCCATGTCATTGCAAGCACCTGCACATCCTCTTTTTGTGATGGCCAAACCCCTCCCTCCCTGTATATTTTTTGCAGCCAGTTCTCCTTAATGACAGTCAATTAGGACGATGACTGCAAAGGGAGGGAGCATGCTCCGTGGAGCATCCTTGGCCTCCCCCATTATAATTATTATTTTGCCCACGCAAATACCGCTGCTTTTTCCTTCCGCCTGCATTCCCCCCCACCCCCACTCCCGTTTCCAAGATCAGCGTTGCACAGCCCTGAGCCACTCCGCCTTTCCTTATCTAGATTTGGGCGTACGTTTCTCAGCTCGGCAGACGGAGCTCCGATTCCAAGGATGGGCAAAAAGGAAGGGCAGAGGGCTTCAGAGTCTGCTACGGCGCATGCTCAGTCGCCTTTCGCCGTAGAACTCGACGGGCAGCTGTTTAGGTTGCTACACCGGGAGCGGAGGGAGGCGCTGAGCCAAAGGGAAAAAGAGAAGCCCCACAAAAACAAGCCGCGCTCCTTTCGCTTGGAGAAAAGGCTCGGGGGCGTGCGGTGAGTTTCGGGGGGAGCTGGGCGAGGCGGGAGGGCTGGGCAAGCGGGTGTTGCTAGCCTGGTGCTCGGAGCGGGAGGTCGGGGCACCTTTGGGTGCGTGAGCGCACGCGCGCGCGCGCACGGATGGGTTTGTTTTTCTGCTTATGGCATCAGCTGCGCGTTCCGACGAGCAACTCTGGCCCAAAGTGGTGGGAGGGAAGGATCGCGGCCTACACGCATCCTGGGCTTGTGTGTGTGTGTGCGCGCGCGCGCCGGAGCGTTGCCAAACAAAAGGAAAAAAACCGGGAGCGGAGGAATAAATAAATGCATCGCCAGTGGGAGCGGTGGGGTAATCCATTGGGAATTTGGGCCGCCATCCTAATACATACACAGCCTTTTCCTACGTATCAGTTCCCTGCTTTGAGCGCAGATTGGGGGGCGAAAGAGAGGAAAGAGTTGTGCTGCTGCCCTGTCATTTCTGTCGAGGCCTCTGAGAGGGTTAGGTTTGGGGAGGCCTTGGAAGCGGCGGCCCCTTTCTGGTGGAATTGCTGCTGCGTCTTGCAACATACATGCAAAACACATTTAAAGAAATCCTGGTAAGTGTAGTGCTGGTAATCGTAGCTCTGCGATGGTAAACTACAGTTCCCAGGATTCGAGGTGTGCATGTGCCATCTATTACTTTCCCATCCGCCTTTCTTACGTCTTTCTGGAGTTAAGCCTCAGCATTTTGGTGCCTAATTACGTTTACTTCCCATCATATCTGCTGCTTTTCTCTTGGGTCATTGGGTTGTTGTTTTTATTTTGATTATGTACTTTGTGGTTTTATATTCTGATTTTATCCTGTGAATCGCCTTGCGAGCTGTGGGTATACGGCAGTATATAAATTCAATAATTATTAGTAATAATATATTGAGACAGGGTTTGTATATAGGGGATGTCTGAAATCTAATGCCAACTAAAGCGCTTCTTGAGGCAAGCATTTATATTGTAGGTAGATGTTAAGGGCTCCTGCCAGTGGTACAGTAGATTAAGAAATGCTAAATCATCTTCCTCTCTACTTCCTCTATATTGAGGAAGAGTCTGCATTGCAGTTTCT
Organism: Podarcis bocagei; assembly: GCF_964188305.1. Classification (NCBI taxonomy): domain Eukaryota; kingdom Metazoa; phylum Chordata; class Lepidosauria; order Squamata; family Lacertidae; genus Podarcis; species Podarcis bocagei. Next base: position 30,512,527 of record NC_138137.1, on the reverse strand, counting down.
CATTGCACAATAATTAAAATCTTTATTTTTCTGAATCTGGAGCAAGCAACTAATAATTACTCACTCTTTACTAGAGTTGCAGAGAAGTGCATCAGTACAGGTGTGTTCATAATTTGGGTGTGAAGTGATACACCACAGCGGGTGGAAAAAAACACGTGATTACAACATTTTGTTGCTTCCCATGAATTAAGATATGGTTCTGAAACCTGAGAATTGGAAATGGCTCTTCCTCTCCATAATATAATTACTCTGTGCCTTTGAGGCACTGTTGCTTTTTACTGTTCCTGCTTTTGAATTGCATTGTTGTGAATCCCTTTTTAACTTTCTTTTGTCTTTATACGTCAGTGACCTCTGAAAGTTTTTAAAATAAAATAAAAGGGGTTAAGTGTGCTTAATGAATCAATTAAATAAATTTTGTTCTACTAAAATAATGATTAAGTTCTAAGTTGCTGCACACTTTCAGTTTTCATTGTATGGCAGTTTGGATTGCTTCTGTGACCCAAACCAAACTCTGTTACAGCCTTCTTTAACTAATGAGAAGTTGGTAGCCATTGAGTAATACAGTGGTACCTCTGGTTACGTACTTAATTCGTTCCAGAGGTCCGTTCTTAACCTGAAACTGTTCTTAACCTGAAGCACCACTTTAGATAATGGGGCCTCCTACTGCTGCTGCGCGATTTCTGTTCTCATCCTGAAGCAACGTTCTTAACCTGAGGTACTATTTCTGGGTTAACGGAGTCTGTAACCTGAAGCGTATGTAACCTGAAGCGTATGTAACCCGAGGTACCGCTGTATGGGAAAGGAGAATGATTGGAAAGTCACCCTCCCCTCATAGCTCGGCAACAGGAGACAGGTGAGCTCCAGGTCTAAATGAGTAGCTTCTTGCTTACCTCATCCTATATCTCAGCAGCCTAGGCATATTAAATTACCCTATGAAATTCAGGACTAATCTGTTCATCTAAGGTCCGAACTGGAATGATACAGTGTTAAGGGAGAAGGCTTATTTTTGCTTCCCCTCATGGGGTTGAGGGATGCATGCCTCATTGATGTGCATCCCTGTTCTCTATTTTCACACCGCTATTTGAATTCCAAGATACTTTAAGCTGTTTAAAGATCTACCCATCCCACAGCAGAAACAGTCCTCCTGTGAGTATCTTATTTATTTGTATTTGAGAAAGTGCTTTTCCTGTAATAATAAACCTAAGGAAGCTGCCTTATACTGAATCAGACCATTGATTGATCTAGTTCAGTATTGTCTTCACTGATTGGCACTCTGAGTTTCAGGCAAGAATTTCTTCTTATACCAAACTCATTGGTTCATTTAACCAAGTATTGTCCCAAGATTTCAGGCAGGTATCTTTCCCAGCCCCATGTGGAATTGAGCCTGGGAAATTTTGTATGCAAAGTGCATGCTTTACCACTGAACTATGATCCTTCCCCAAGTCTGGGAACAAGAGTTGTTTTGAAGAAAGTTTAAGCTCTAGCACAACATAATTTGTTTTACTTATTTATTTAAATTATTTTATTTATTAAATTTCTATACTGCCCTTCATCTGAGGAAAAACAGGGTGGTTTACAATATAAAATTATTTATAACCTACTCTTAATCGTTCACACAATCCCAGACTGAAGGATGTTAAAATGCAACAAAACAATCTTCATTTGAGTACAACTTAATGTAAAATTAGACAATATACTATCCACATAATACTGCAACTGCCAAACAAACGGTACCACTTTGGCCAAATGCTATGTGTTTAACCTGGTGTGCTAGCGGGTGTGGAATTTGTTTAGGTATTGAGTGAGCAGATGTGTACTGAGCAAACTCTGTTTTTTAATGGATTTTTATATTTTATCTGCTTTATGCTTTGTATTATTTATACACTATATTACATATTTTTAATTCCCTCTTTAGAAAGCTTTGCAATGAAAACATTTTTGAGAATAAATTGCTCATTATATGCATTGCTCTCTTCTCACAGGGCAATTTGAGTGTCAAAAGCCCTACATGGGCAAGCACCACACACACACACACACACACACACACACACACACACACACCCTGCATCTTACAATTTTTAGACTTATCCATACAAACTCAAGCGACTGTTTTCTTTCTTGGGCAGGCCCGGGAATGGGGGTGAGGGCCAGAAAAGAAACAGGACCCCTCTTTTAATTCCTCAAAAGGACAGTACTGTACGTGAAAAGCTGAGAGGGGAGGGAGGGGGAAAGCGAAACAGAGAGCATACTGGGAGCTGTAGTCCTGGATGCTCACTCTCCTGCTCAGCATCCTACTACATCTCCCATAAAGCCAGCCGTTTTGCAAAACAACCCCCTCCTCCGCCTCTGCCTCTCTTGGGAAACTCGTCTCCTGGGTCCCGAGGAGCGAGGGAAAAGCAACCTACCGGAGCTACTTTAATGGGGTTTTTTTGTTTCTTTTAATGGCGTGCGCCTTCCCTCATGTTGCAGCTTGCAAGCCGCGCAGCTAGGCTGGGCACCAGAGCCGTGTGTGTGTTCGTGTGACGAAAGAAACCCTTGCAGAAACGGGGAGAGCAGGGGCTCCCCTCCGGAGCTTCTTTCTGTCGGGCTACGTCACAGGGAGGGAGAAAATACCCCGCGCCTAAGGCATCGCGGTCGGTGCGTGGTGTGGCGACTGACCTGCAAATTGATTGCTTCACTGCTTGCTTTTATCACTGAATTGCCCATAACTTAATGCCGGCTGCTACTGGAGGTTCTTCCCTGTCTCGTTTTTGTCCCTTCAGGTGAAGCGCCCATACCTGCAGGAGGAGGAGGAGAAAGGCAGTGGAAGAGGAGGGAGCGCGGCCGGGGGACGCAGGTGAGGCAGGCTGAGCCAAAAAGAAACTGCACACCTGCTGCCTTCTGGAGTGAGACTGTTGGGGAAGAGGCAGGAGATAGCAGAAGGAGGGAAGGGGCTAGCCGACCACACACACGTGTGTGTGTGTGTGTGTGTGTGTGTGTGTACATGTATCTATCATCTGTCTGTCTGTCTGTCTATCTATCTATCTATCTATCTCACATACACCCAGGGCTGTTACCTGAGGGATGGGAAGCAGAGGGGAGGTGGGGTTTGGCTGAGGAGCAGGAGGTGATTGTTCTCGTTTGCAGGGGTCACGAGAGAGGTTTAATTTGCTTGAAATTTCCCCTGGTTGGCTACATCTTTTATTAAAAGATAGGGTGCTTTTTAAAGACATGCTATGCATATTTATTATGGCATGCGTTTTTTTGTAGACTAAATGCCCCCCTTTTTTTAGTATGGTGCAAGCCCAAAGCTTGCATGCTACTCTGCAACATTCCAGTTGGTCCTCCCAATAAAAGGTTTGCCCATTTGTGGATTTGTTATTATGTGCTGACATGACTACCTTTGCTTTTCATATTTCTTTCCATCTTTAAGGTGCTACGGTTTTGTTTTTGCTGCAGCAGGCTTAACATTGCAGTCCTATTCAGGTCTATCTATTCAGAAGTAGCTGCTGATGAGTTTAGTAAGGTTTATTCCTCTTAGTTGCAGCCTAAAAGGGATACACATCTAGAAGTTGTTGCACATTGTCTATCCTTGCTATATCTGATTTCCTTCCTTCGCTCCATAATTGTTTCTTGAGTTAGGTCTTGGAGACATTTGGTGTCTGTTTACAAGGCTTCTGTCATCTTATGTATGCTTTGGCTCTGGGAAGTTTAGAAATCTAAGATTTATCATAGAGTTTCTTACTTGCGTTTATATTACAGAGTATTAAATATTCCTCCCTCTTCTCAGAGGATTGATGAATGCTAAATGATTAGTAATTTGCAAATTGTGGTTTGCATCAGCAGTTATTATATATTACATATGTATTGAGATTATGACTTCAGTTTGTATGTAAGTCATGTTCAGAGTAGACCTATTAAAATTAATGGATTTAAGCAGGTCATGACTAACTTACCTCCATTTTAAATGGGTTTCCTCTGAAAATGGTTTACATATAACTCTTGATCTCTTTCTTTTCTAGTGGGAAAGATGCTGTAGCCCTAGTCATTCATTGTTATTAATATAGAAAGGTGCAACAGAACTGCTGTTTTAATTTGGGTGTTGTGGAAATTATACTCATTTTCTCAGGTAGTTTTAATGAATAATTTTGTTTCTTGGGAAAATGCAGAAAGGGTTAAAATGCTGGTGACTATGACCTTTTGTGAGTTCCATTTGTTTTGATAGGTGGATGGGAAGCCTCCCAGTAAGGAATTATTTACATATGTATAGCTAGGAAAAATCCCAGGCAACCCAAAATAAACTTTCTGTCACTGATTAGGACTCTGAATACTTCATTCTGGAAAGAAATATATTATGAGCAGAGCTTAAGCTAATTACTATAATTAGTTTGCATTAAATTATTATTAGGCATTAGGTTGCTGTGTGTCCCACTTTCATTTTGGGTCAGTTTGTTTTGTTTTTGTGGACCAGAGCAAACTGCTACAACTGTTTTTTAAATATTTGATTCAGCAGCACCTCTTCAGTATTACATAGGGTTGCCATAAAAAAGGTGAAAATCACTTTTTTCTTAGGAAAATTAACACTTCAATTATGGGCTGCCATAAGCCCACGTTTTCCCGTATATTTTAGCTGCTTTTCAGAAATTCTACCCAGATGCCATTTTCAACAGACAAATCCCGGCTATGTCTGGGAAATTCCAGACATATGGCAGCCCTAGTATTACAAAGTCTTATTATGTGTGTTCTAAAGGGTTTATTCCCAGGTTAACGTGCCGAGGAATACAATCTTATTATCATATTCATACTTATTTTGATACAGTTTGATCTATCTATCTAAAATACAGTGGTCCAAGCCAAGCTAACCATATCAGATACTGGCTTGCTCTGAGTTCCATTAATGCATAGTTTCACAATTCCTCTAGCCTCACAGCTGTACCTGAATTGATGTTTATTTTTTGTTTCAAGTAGTCTTATCACGGCTAGCACACTGTCCAAATGTCCTGTGTGATAAATGCCTGTTTTATCTTTAGCTCAGCTAACTTTAAACCCTGACCCAGCAAGCCGTCCCATAGTCCAGGAAATTTTAGGCTGCAATCTGGCTGGCTAAGCTGTATGAAGCGGCAAGGCCACCGCTGTACCTGCAGGCCTGCCATGCACAGAGGAAGATATGTGGGTGCATGTAGCTGCACCATCCTGGATCTGGCCCATGCCATCACATAGCAGTGTAACTGGTTGGGATCCAAGACATCCTGGGCCAGCTCAGCCCCACCTGCTCCCTGCCTCCAGAATATCCTACTTAGAAGCTTTCTGCTGGCCGACACCTGACAGACAACACTCACAGTCAGCTGGAGGCCAGCTTAGCTAGGGGAGCTGGGTAGAGGGACCTCATTACTCATTTCAAACTGCCCCTAGCCCTGTTCTGGGCTCCGTTAGTCAAAGTTCTGCAAGTATAGCAGGGAAATGGAACAGACATTGTTGGACTGCAATTTCCATCAGCTCTAGCCAGCATGGCCAGTGATCAGGTTTGATGGGCCGCTGGTTCCCCATCTCTGAAGCAGAGTAAAGGCAAAGCAGGGATAACCCATTCAGCCGAGAACACATATAACATTGCTGTGGATTTCAATTCACAGGAGCCCTATCTTAAAAAGTTGGCGACCCTACATGTTTAGTGTACTTACAGATGGCTCTCTCAGAGGCAGCTGATTCCAGGATTTCAGATCAATATTTACATGTTCTGGTTTCTGGCTGTCAGGATGATTTGTGAGGAACAAGTGTAGGATTAGTGTACTGAGTGGAACACACGAGTAGCTTTGCAGCAACATACATAGTACTGAAAGAAAACCAAGAGGCAGGTATTATGAAGAATGTATTCCTCATAAATAAAGATTCTGCACACAACTAGAAACTTTTGGCATAATTATCATAAAATGAATGTATGGGTGGTAATAATTCTTGAAACAATATAACTTTTTTCCCCAATCAGAAAAAGCAGATGATGATGATATATTACTTATATCCTGCCTATCTGACTGGGTTGCCCAAGCTACTCTGAGTGGCTTCCAACAGAATATAAAATAACACAACAAAACAGTACTAAACACCTCCTCAGCCTTTCACAGACATAATGCCGAACAACTGTTTGTTTTCCTTAATTGGGATTATGTGTTGCAACTGAATACTTCAACTGTGATTAAGAATTGGCTTGCAACCAAACCAGGATGGGAGACCACAATGTCTGAGGTTTGCACATTATGGCTTGCATCAGTCATGGTTAAATATTACATCTGAACTGAGCCAGTCACGATTATGGCAGTTTGCCTCCTTTTCTAGGCTCCCTGCTAACAAGTTGTAAGCAAGTCTCCCTGAATGTTTTCCTGGTGGGCAGTGGTTTATCTCAGCAAGCTGAACCATAGTTTTAGTGTTTTTATTTATTCAATTCCCAATTGTCTCTAAGCAGTGAACAGAAAACCCAATACAAAGAGACTACAAATGAGTTCATAGCTCTCCAAATGAAACCTCATATATATATATATATATATATATATATATATACACATATATATATATATATATATATATATATATATATATATATATATGCTTTCGTAGATTTTCACGGGTACAGGAATGTAGGTTTTGGTGTCTTCGGGTGTCTTCCCGTGTAAGAGTTGGGGTGTCTAGGCGACGTTTCGACGAGGTCTCACTCGTCATCTTCAGGCTGGTGCTTTCGGCTTCTTGTTACTAGAACAGAGCAGGATCTTAGTGTTTGAGTTCCTATAAATACTGTTGAGGGGGTGTGGTGTATAGCCTCCAACGTTCTGGGCAGAGAGGAAGTTCCTAGGTTAATGTGCCTTTTCTTCTTTTGTTCATTAATTACTTGAGGGATATCTTGAGTGATTACTTGAGTGATATTCTGAGTACCACTTAGGAGGGTCATTAGGTGTGGATTAGTTGCTAAAGCTTTCGTGTCTTGACCTCTTGACCTTGTGAAGAGTTTTTCTGAGAAGATGGCTGTACTGCACTTAGTTGTGCTCTGGCTTGGCTTCGTGTATAGGGGCGAGCTGTGGTTTTGTGCCCTGTGCCAGCCAGATCTGTGTAGGGATTGCAGGGGGGTGCAGCATCCGGAGGTGCCACTATGGTTTGGCTACTGGATGGTGTCTGTAATTTATCTGTGGAGAGGGTCTGGGTTTGGGTCTGGTGTGGTTGATTGGAGATGGCGTTCTGTGTGCCTCTGGTTCTGGTGTCGGTTTTTGTGGGGAGGGCTAATTTCCAGATGTCTGGCAGGCGGGACGTGTCGTCACGCTTGTTCATGTTGTGAGGGTGTTTCTCTATCTCGATGGCTTCCATGATTATTCTCTTGTGGTGATGTTCCATGTTAAAGAGCAATTTGGAATCTGCAAAATTAATTTCGTGTCCTGTTTCTTTCATGTGTTGGTAAAGAGAGGAAGTTTTTTCTTCTTTTTTGACGGCATTCTTGTGTTCTGCGATACGTGCATTTATTCGTCTGTTTGTTTGTCCAATGTACGTGGCTGGGCAGACTTTGCAGGGTATTTCATAGACCCCTTGGTTTTCTAACTGGATTTTATCTTTTGGGTTTCTGAGGATATTGGCTATTTTTTGGTTGGTGCAAAAGGCTGTTTTGATATTGTGTTTATGGAGGATTTTGCTAATTTTATCTGTAGTGCCCTTGATATAAGGAAGGAGGGCCATGCCATTGTTTTCTTCTGTGTCTTGGTTTTTGGGGGGTGTTTCTTTTTGGATTAGCTTCGTAACCCTGTTTTGCTGGTATCCGTTGGCGATTAACACATTTGAGAGATTCTGTAACTCAGTTGTCAAGTGGTATATATATATATATCACAAATGCCTTTAGGGTCTAAAGTCTGCCTCTTAACTTTTCCTACCAGCAAACATGGGGAAGTCTCTTTCAATGCCTTTACATGGATCTAAAGAAGATGGGGTTTCATCAACGGATAACATGAGGAAGGGATTAGTTCACTCAGAATCTCACAGTGAAGATGGAAGAAATGGAGACGTGTCACAGTTCCCATATGTTGAATTCACGGGAAGAGATAGCGTCACATGTCCCACGTGCCAGGGAACAGGGAGAATTCCACGTGGTATGTCTAAAATGCATGAAACAGTATAAATGATAAAGTGCTAAATATGTTTTTGTCTTCCTCCTCTTCAAGTCCCCATTAGTCCTTATGCTTATCTGTTGTAGAAAATGTATGATGACTGAGTACTGATATGTTTTGCTGGCTTTTTTTGTATCTTGGAATATAATTGAAAGACTTATGGTAGAATAACCTTGGATTTGGGTCCTTTGATTTTCTCTCTCTGCTTTATTCACCAAATTCATAGAAAATCACATTGAACTTTTAAAACAATACTAATGTGATACCTTGCCAGTTTTCAGTTGCAGATATGGCAGCTGGGCATTCACAATGCAAGAAAACCATCAGTCAACACCAGGCAAAACAAGCCATGGTTTATTTTATTATCTGTGAGCAGGATTCTGGTTTCTTCAACAAACCATTGTTAAAGCAAATTACGGCTTAGTTTTTCATCCAGTCATGCTCTATGATATCCTTTTACCATTTTAAAGTTATTTTTTCTCATTTATAAATTTGGAAATGTTAGAACTTTTATCTGATGGCCTCTGTAGAGTTGTGCTTACTTGTTAAGCTGATGTACAACTGGGAATCCCTTAATATGGTGCTAGTATATTGTATAATGTAACTGGTAGCTGAAGCGAATGTTACTCAATATACCAGTATATTTACATAAGTATAAATTGCTTATACGTTAAAAGGGGTAAGTTCTAAACAATGGGTCCTATTGATACAGAAGGCTAAACTTAAAGCCTGCAGCAAAGTATGTTTTGAATGAAGTTTGAGAAAAAAACTTGTTGGATTAAGTAGCATAAAACAATATGTGTTGAAATTACTGCAGTCATTTTAACAAAATAGTGAAAGGGTTTTTACTTTTAGAAGAGCATTTCATAGAAGGTTTCAGAACATGCGGTGCCATGAAAATTATTAATTGATAGATGTTATAGCTGTTTGGGGTGGGGGTGGGGAGCCAGCAGCAAGCTAAACAAAATATAAATATAATGTCCATTGAACATTATAGCTGAGGGTAGGGTGTAAGACATATTCAGTGGTTGTTTGTTTAGTCATCCTGTTTATGTAGGACCTTTCTTTCCATAGGAACCCAGAATGAATTAGGCAGATTTTAATTTTAGGGTTTAAAAGTAGAAAGATACCTTTTATATCAACAACCTTAGATATGCAGATGACACAACCTTGATGGCAGAAAGTGAGGAATTAAAGAACCTTTTAATGAGGATGAAAGAGGAGAGCACAAAATATGGTGTGAAACTCAACATCAAAAAAACTAAAATCATGGCTACTGGTCCCATCACCTGGCAAATAGAAGGGGAAGAAATGGAGGCAGTGAGAGATTTTACTTTCTTGGGCTCCATGATCACTGCAGATGGTGACAGCAGTCACAAAATTAAAAGATGCCTGCTTCTTGGGGAAAAAGCAATGACAAACCTAGACAGCATATTAAAAAACACAGACATCACCTTGCCGACAAAGGTCCATATAGTTAAAGCTATGGTTTTCCCAGTAGTGATGTATGGAAGTGAGAGCTGGACCATAAAGAAGGCTGATCGCCGAAGAATTTATGCTTTTGAATTATGGTGCTGGAGGAGACTCTTGAGAGTCCCATGGACTGCAAGAAGATCAAACCTATCCATTCTTGAGGAAATCAGCCTTGAGTGCTCACTGGAAGGACAGATCCTGAAGCTGACGCTCCAATACTTTGGCTGCCTCATGAGAAGAGAAGACTCCCTGGAAAAGACCCTGATGTTGGGAAAGATTGAGGGCACAAGGAGAGGGGGACAACAGAGGACGAGATGGTTGGACAGTGTTCTCGAAGCTACTAACATGAGTTTGACCAAACTGTGGGAGGCAGTGGAAGACAGGAGTGCCTGGCATGCTCTGGTCCATGGGGTCACGAAAAGTCGGACACGACTAATCAACACCTTTTATATTGTGTCTCGGTTGTGGAAATTCTACTCAGTATTGATCCAGAGTAGAACCTCAACGTATACTTAGCAGAGTAAAAAACCTAAACACGTTGTAGGATTTCCCCAAAATAGACCAGAGGCAATTGTACTTCATCCAGCAGAGCTTTACTGCTACTGAAGGCAAATGAGTATAATGGTCACAAATCCAGTACATTCAGGATTGGCACTGTCCATAAGAAATCCAGTTGCAGCAGAATTAACTTAAACATACAATTGTTGCTTTTTTCTGGGGGTATGCAGGGGTACGCATACCCCTAAACATTTTGTGAATCTTAACGGGAGAAGAAACTAAAAAAAATAGTTTTTTCTCTAACGATGAATTGTCAGTTCTATTACTACCTCTGATGGTGGCCTCATTTGTCGTCATGGTGTTCCCTGAGTCTCAGACGGAATGAAAGTACTCCTAAACCTTCTTTAAGAAAAAAAGCACTGCTTACAATAACTTATAATAAGACTAAACCTTACACTATATACAGAACACCACACTAGAAGGAAAGAGAGACAGAAAGAAAGAAAGAGAAAGTGAAACCCGGGCTCCTTCTGGCCTTACTTTTATAGTCTGCATGACCTTGACAGAAGAGGTAACAGAACTAGTTTAAGCCAGCTATACTCGGCTTCTCTGAAGGAATAACCCAAACATCAGGAACCTTCTGCTTGTTTCTTTCACACAGAGAAGATTTCCAGAACCCTCTTGAATTAATTAGAATAGGAAAGATCTCTACACATCAGTTCAATACTTTCTGTACTAAGAAATGCAAACTGACACTCTCTCCTAAGGAGCCCAGGGTGGCAGACATTTATTTGTGTACAAAATTTCTATACAGCCCATTAACAAAGTTCTCTAGACAGTTTGTTGTCGTGTCCCCCCCCCCCCCGACATCTCATTTTAGTCTTGCAGGCAATAAGTGGGAGTAGGTTAGTCTGAGTGTTTGTGTGTTACTTGACCGAAGTAACCCAGCAAGTTCCTTTCCTGCATGAGGATTTGAGCCAATGTGTCTCCTTGTCAGATGTTAACACTGAGCCCATTGCCCCATGCAGGCTCCCGTGTGAAGCCAATTTATGCGTAATTGCAATTTTGCAGCCTGCTTTCTTGCCATTTTGCCAAAATCTTTGTTAACAAGAGTACACAAATCAAAAGCGATTGAAGCCAACGATTTGACTAGTTACTTCAATACTCAGTGCAGATTCATAAAAGCTTGTTGGCTCAAGCCTCCCTACTGTTCCCATGTTTTGCCAGCTCTGTTACTGTCCACCACACACTCCCTACCTCCCTACCCCCAGAATCCATGAAGAGCACGCAAATGTCTCTTGTTTCTATTGTGGGAAGGAATCTGCATGAGGGTTTATCCTCATGTCTTCTTCTGATGACCAAGCAATTCCGCCCACTCCTTAGGTGCCTCTTTCCCTGCCTCCTCTGCCTCCCCTTTCCTTGGGTTCCAGCTTCTCAGACAGAAAGACACCAGAAGAGCCTTCTGCATCAGGCCACAGACCCATCTAGTCCAGCATCCTGTTCTCCCAGTGGCCAGCTAGATGGCTATGGGAAGCCAGCAAGCACAACAAAACTCTTCTCCTGCTGCAGTTTCCAGCAAGTGGTATTCAGAAGCGTACAGCCTCTGACAGTTCCTCTCTCATCCTTTTTCCACCCTAACCTGAGCTTCCTATCCCCTTAGCGTTGCCATCTTTGTCCTCCTTGTTACAAAGCTGCCGGTGAGCATCCACAGAAGTGGTGGTTGTGGATGAATCACAAGTTGTTGTTTTTTTAGTGATCAGATTTTCTGCAGTAAGGGGAGGGGGAATCCTGATTAAATACTTAAATATATATATATATATATATCATGCGGATGGTACGAATAACTGTGCATGATTCCAGTTACAGATAGGTAGCCGTGTTGGTCTGCCATAGTCAAAATAAAAAAAATTCCTTCCAGTAGCACCTTAAAGACCAACTAAGTTAGTTCTTGGTATGAGCTTTCGTGTGCATGCACACTTCTTCAGATACACTGAAACAGAAGTTGCCAGATCCTTCTATATAGTGAGAAGGTGGGGAGGGGTATTACTCAGAAGGGTGGTGGGAATGGGAGATTGGCAGATAGCTGAGAATCACAAAACAGAAACCAGTAGGAGAACACTTCAATCTCCCAGGACATTCTATACAAGATCTCAAAGTAGCTGTTTTACTACAAAGGAATTTCAGAAATAGACTGGAAAGAGAAGCTGCTGAATTGCAACTCATTACCAAACTCAAAACCATGGAGAGACCTGGTCTGAACAGAGACATTGGATTCTTATCTCATTATACATGACTAAGCCATGTTTCACCTTCTCACCCCTTGCCTTTTCCTGTAAGACCTATTGCAGTCGTTAAGAGTCGTCAGCAGGCTCATCTCAGCTATCTGCCAATCTCCCATTCCCACCACCCTTTCTATACCCTTGGCCATACAGTATGATTTTTTTAAAAACAAAACAAAACAGAAAGTAGCTTTAATGCTTTATACACTTAAAGTACCTAGGCCTATACAATTACGGGTAACAGCATGTGAGCTGGCCTTGATTTAAACGTTTCTATATTCTTATTTAGTGCCAGTAACTGGGGCTTTTTTCCATTTTCAATGAATTAAAATGAATATTCTCCTATTTTAAATGGAATTTCTCTAATATTCTCATTAATTGAGAATATTCTCAATAATATTCTCCCAAAGATTATTCTCAAGAATTTAACTTCACTAGCCGTGCGCATGTTTGCGCACTTAGAACTGCTGGATATTGGTGATACATTCAGTAAGCTCTACTTGTCACACAACTATAGTCATGGAAAGTGGGACCAGTTGAATTTCTCATTATAATGTAGTAGTTCAAAGCACAAGAGGCACTACTGAAAAAGAAAGTAAGAACTCTGATGAAAGGTAAAGAGCAAATAATTTTCTGACCTAATTGAGACAACAGGGTGATTAGGTGATGGGAGCAGCTATGGTCTGTGATCTGCCATGCATGTCTTCTACTGGTAGTTTCAGCTACAGTGTAGCCCTTGCCATTTTATCTTTTATTTATTTTAACATATTTATTAGCTGCCCTTCCACTCAAACTCTCATAGCAGTTCTCAAAACTAAAACCATAATATAGTACACAATAAAAGCAAAGGTAGAGCTAAATAAAATAAAAGCATAAAATGCATATAGTCTAAAACAATGCAAACCTCTGAAAGCCATGGGCAAAGAAAAAGGATTTCACCTAGCACCAAAAAGAAAACAGGTGCAGACAGGACTCCTCTTGGGAGAAGCCTTCAGAGGCATTATGCCACAGATGAAAAGGCAGCACAGAGCAAAGTCAAAAAACCCCAAACCAGTTCTCTTCTGCAACAAATTTCCTTCAAAGAAATTGCCTCTTGATAGTTTTATTGCACATTTTTCTCAAATTTAGTAGACTGTGAAAGAATTCAGTGCAGTGCTGTAGTACTGCAGACAAGTCATTTTTATCATCCTAGGATGCTACACGTTTTATTGATTCTTTTTAGCTGCATCGAACATGGGTGGAAACTCAAGATACTGAACAGTTATGTTCTTATTTGTAGGTCAGGAAAACCAGCTTGTTGCCCTGATTCCATACAGTGATCAGAGACTGAGGCCAAGAAGAACGTAAGTTTTACAGAAGCAACATAAACGTGTGTTGTCCATGAATTATTCAAGCTGGGTTTGGTCTATTCAAATCTAGAATAAAAAGATGTAATTCGGATGGTGTTCACTATGTGGCTTTTGAGTACTCAGGAACAATTTCCATTAACCTCATAAGCCATTTTGTGTGTGTGTGGTGATAGGTGGCTGCTTTGCTTGAGGTGTTCTTGTGTACTATTGTCACAAAGTTATATCAACACTTGAAGCATTGTCATGTTCCTTTGAGTGGGTATGAGGGGAGGTGCTTACTATGGTTCAGGTCATTGTAGTGTTCTCAGGGGCTTCAGTGAAGAAAGCTGGCATCCAAGGTGTGCTCCTCCATCAGTGCCACTCTTTTTCGTTCATACCATTGGGTTTTCTCTGCCATTTTATATATATATATATATATATATATATATATATATATATATATATATATATATATATGCAGGTTTTGGTGTCTTCGGGTGTCTTCCCGTGTAAGAGTTGGGGTGTCTAGGCGACGTTTCGACGAGGTCTCACTCGTCATCTTCAGGCTGGTGCTTTCGGCTTCTTGTTACTAGAACAGAGCAGGGTCTCAGTGTTTGAGTTCCTATAAATACTGTTGAGGGGGTGTGGTGTATAGCCTCCAACGTTCTGGGCAGAGAGGAAGTTCCCAGGTTAATGTGCCTTTTCTTCTTTTGTTCATTAATTACTTGAGGGATATCTTGAGTGATTACTTGAGTGATATTCTGAGTACCACTTAGGAGGGTCATTAGGTGTGGATTAGTTGCTAAAGCTTTTGTGTCTTGATCTCTTGAGCTTGAAGAGTTTTTCTGAGAAGATGGCTGTACTGCACTTAGTTGTGCTCTGGCTTGGCTTCGTGTATAGGGGCGAGCTGTGGTTTTGTGCCCTGTGCAAACCTGATGGCTCCCTAGGACACACTATCTACCGGAAAAAAACACACACCAACCGCTACTTACATGCACAATCACACCACCACCCTGCACAAATAAACTCCGTAGCCAAGACTCTCATCTCCAGAACCAAACGCCTGGCTGACAAAGACCACTTGACAACTGAGTTACAGAATCTCTCAAATGTGTTAATCGCCAACGGATACCAGCAAAACAGGGTTACGAAGCTAATCCAAAAAGAAACACCCCCCAAAAACCAAGACACAGAAGAAAACAATGGCATGGCCCTCCTTCCTTATATCAAGGGCACTACAGATAAAATTAGCAAAATCCTCCATAAACACAATATCAAAACAGCCTTTTGCACCAACCAAAAAATAGCCAATATCCTCAGAAACCCAAAAGATAAAATCCAGTTAGAAAACCAAGGGGTCTATGAAATACCCTGCAAAGTCTGCCCAGCCACGTACATTGGACAAACAAACAGACGAATAAATGCACGTATCGCAGAACACAAGAATGCCGTCAAAAAAGAAGAAAAAACTTCCTCTCTTTACCAACACATGAAAGAAACAGGACACGAAATTAATTTTGCAGATTCCAAATTGCTCTTTAACATGGAACATCACCACAAGAGAATAATCATGGAAGCCATCGAGATAGAGAAACACCCTCACAACATGAACAAGCGTGACGACACGTCCCGCCTGCCAGACATCTGGAAATTAGCCCTCCCCACAAAAACCGACACCAGAACCAGAGGCACACAGAACGCCATCTCCAATCAACCACACCAGACCCAAACCCAGACCCTCTCCATAGATAAATTACAGACACCATCCAGTAGCCAAACCATAGTGGCACCTCCGGATGCTGCACCCCCCTGCAATCCCTACACAGATCTGGCTGGCACAGGGCACAAAACCACAGCTCGCCCCTATACACGAAGCCAAGCCAGAGCACAACTAAGTGCAGTACAGCCATCTTCTCAGAAAAACTCTTCAAGCTCAAGAGATCAAGACACAAAAGCTTTAGCAACTAATCCACACCTAATGACCCTCCTAAGTGGTACTCAGAATATCACTCAAGTAATCACTCAAGATATCCCTCAAGTAATTAATGAACAAAAGAAGAAAAGGCACATTAACCTGGGAACTTCCTCTCTGCCCAGAACGTTGGAGGCTATACACCACACCCCCTCAACAGTATTTATAGGAACTCAAACACTGAGACCCTGCTCTGTTCTAGTAACAAGAAGCCGAAAGCACCAGCCTGAAGATGACGAGTGAGACCTCGTCGAAACGTCGCCTAGACACCCCAACTCTTACACGGGAAGACACCCGAAGACACCAAAACCTGCATTCCTGTACCCGTGAAAATCTACGAAAGCAAATATATATATATATATATATATATATATATATATATATATATATATATATATATCTATATATATATCTATATATATATCTATATATATATATCTAAGATGCTTTGTCCAACTGTTAGAAATCATAGGATGGCTCAGATAACCCTAGTTCTGCCTTGACCAGGAAAGTGCAGAACCATGTTGCAGTGGCTGTGCATAATGTTTTCATGATCTTGTGGGGAGGGCGATCTGGCCCTCAGAAGGCTTTGTTGTTATGCTGGGTCTCTTTGCTCCCATACTTGCATGATTTAGGTAAAGTGCAGCCAAGCATTTGCAAAAAAAGCATATGCACACTACATGCTCTGTTCAAAACAGCAACTTGCTTTAGAATAGGTGAATGGTGAAGGGCAAAGCAAGTTGGGCGCAGCTTCTCCAAGAAGGTATCATATATATAGTGTGTGTATCTATGTATCTACAGTGGTAACCTGTCTCTTCTCTCTTTCCTGCAGAAAACTTTACGTTACTGCTTCTGTAATTGTATGCTTACTACTTTCTGGGCTGGCAGTATTTTTCTTATTTCCTCGATCAATTGATGTTGAATACATTGGCGTCAAGTCGGTATATGTCAGTTACGAAGCACAGAGGCGCATAATATACTTAAATATTACGGTATGTTCATTGTTAAGTTCTCTTTCACTTCCTTCTGTGGTTGGCATTTTACTGTATATGGATCATTGAGATACGTTTGACTTCTCTTTAATCTAGAATTTTTTTAAAAAATTCTCTTCTGTAGAACACATTGAACATCACAAACAACAATTATTATTCGGTGGAAGTTGAAAACATTACAGCGCAGGTGCAGTTTTCAAAGACTGTTATTGGGAAAGCACGGCTGAGCAATAACACTCACATTGGCCCACTGGACATGAAACAAGTAAGTGTAGTTGACTTAATTCCATACAATATGGCTGAATGTGCAGCAGTCATCTCTTGTTTCACGTTCTTTATCCTGATCTTTCTTTTTCTTTTTTCCAGATCGATTATATGGTGCCCACAGTTATACAGGATGAAATGAGCTACATGTTGTAAGTGGTTGGCTCTCTAGAGTACACTGACACACAAGAAGGGGACCCACAGTGAAATATTGCAGGGTATCCTCAGCCCCTAGCTAGCAATTACAGTTGTACCTTGGTTGTCGAATGCCTTGGTACTCAGACGTTTTGCTTCCCGAACGCTGCAAACCCAGAAGTGAGCGTTCCGGTTTGCGAGCGTTCTTTGGAACCCGAACGGGGCTTCCGATTGGCTGAAGGAGCTTCCTGCAGCCAATCTGAAGCTGTACTTTGGTTTCCAGAACAGATTCCGTTCCACTTCCGAGGTACAACTGTATGTCTATACTTGAAGGAAATTTGTTGAAGAAATACAGTAAAGTGTTCAGGTTCAGGTGGCATCACTCTGACTTTATTCCTCTTTAGCTGGGCTTAACCTCTTGGTGTGCATCTGTCTAGGGATTACTGCTGGACAGCCCAGCAGAAATCAGAGAGAAGCACCTTCCTGTTCAAAAGTGGCTTCTACACCTGACCATTTTAGGCTCATTTCCAGCCCCCCCCCCCCCCACTCTCTGTTTTTTCATTTTAACTGTTGAACATTCCTTGGGCAAAACTCCTTCAAGTATAGGCATAATTGCTAGATTCAGGTAGTCCTCATTCTCACATGAAGCTAAACTATGGCTTAGTATTACATAATTGAACCTGGTTGATAGAAAAGACTACGACCTGAATACAGAGACAACACATGTACTTTGGTAACTCAAGAAAATACTTGCTCTCTGCCCCCCACCCCAGGTAATTGTCACAAGGAGGAGATTGGAATCTTTCATTTTTAACTAAATGTAGTATAGCATCCTGCCCCAAAACAGTCTTAACAATGCATTGCCTTATTTCAGTAAGCTGTTATTAAGACTAATCAGCAGCTGTCTTGGTTTAGACATGCTAAGCTCAAGTTAGTTAAATATCGAAATGAAAGCTGTCTTCTTGCAGCTGCATGCCAGAAAAGGAGTGCTCAACCCCAAACCTTGCCATGGCTTATTCATGTTGGTGTTGTGTGCAAACTAGCCACATAGTCTTTGGGACCATCCTTTTTTCTTCCCTGCCCTGGCATGGGAGCTCTCATAGGAAAGCAATCTGAATTTCTCCCATTTTCTTCTATCACTCTGACTTCAAAATACTTTTGTTTTGTTTGTGGAACGGCAGAAAAGTTTGGGGATACATTTGTGTTCGGTTCAAGCCTCATTCCTGCCATCATTCCATTTTTGTTAAGTACCTCGTTTTACCTAAGCCCATTCCCAATTGAGCTAAGGGGAATCACTAGTTAGAATTAAGAACTTGGCATGTTTGTTTTAGCCTTGCTAGCTTTTAATTATGCTTACATTACTTTTTTTCTTTTCTACAGTGATTTTTGCACCTTACTCTCTATCAAAGTGCACAACATAGTAGTCATGATGCAGTAAGTATATTTTGCATTTTCATTTACATAGAGCCCTAACTTTCTAAACTATGGGTTGTATCCAACATTCGTAATACTCAAGAGTACTTTCTATTTGCCATTAATGGACACGACCGACTTAGGTCCATTAACTTCAGTGTGTCAGCTCTGATTATAATTTTAGTTCCGGAGTGTGGAACCTTTGCTTTGTGGGCAATTTTTGACCCTCTGGCAATTCCAGTTCGTCCATGTCAATCACATCTGCCTGTCAATCAACTTGTGTGACTCTGATGGGTGGGTGGCATCACTTCATTAGATGGTGTTGAATCATGCTCAGTTTGGCTGTGCATGTCAGTTTCCCACAACCAATGTAGCAGGATTCAACCCTTTGCTTATCAGCAAATGATTGGGGTGGAGTGGTGTTCCATTAAGAGCAATGGTATGGGAGTGACCTCAGATAAGATGGAGGTGTATAATAAGAGGACATTTTTTAAAAATGTCCCATTGAATATCATGAAAAGTGACAGCAGCTAGGGTTTTCTTCTCTTTTGTTCCTTTTCTTTACAGTTTGTAAAAAGCAGAGTTTAGTTTGTTGCAGGGTGGATGAAAATCAATGATTTTAAATAAATAAATAAAATCAGATATTTTTTTTTAGATTATTTAAATCGGATTTTTAAAACAAAATGCTTTTGGGGGGGAAATCTTTCTAAAGATAGTTTTCTGTTTAAGTTACATTATAGTCCCAAGGCTATTCATCAGGAAATAAGGATTTGTTTTGTTTAACCACATCAGTTAACAAACATGGATACATATGTGATAATGTTTTTGTTTTAGTTAAATAAATTGTTTACATTGTTACTAAGGAAATGATTATTTTTCTCCTTCCAACAAAGTACAGCAGAAAAGTTTTCCAAAAATAAAGTTAGCTTATTAAACCTTACAATAATTTTATAATTATTGGTCTATGTATTTCCAATAGTATAACCAAACCTGTAATTTTCGATATAACAGTTAAAAACTACTCTGAAAATTTATTATTCCCAAAATGAAACCTTCCTCTGGTTGTAAATATTAAGATGATACCAGCAAGAATGAGTCTGTAAAAAAATGATTTAAATCAAGTCTTACTAGCTAGTGATTTAAATCAATTTGATTTAAATCAAGTCCACCCTGGTTTGTTGGAAGAGAAGGTTGTCAGTAAATAAAAGAAATCTGAAGTCAGCCTACTGAGAGCCGTAATTTCTGTTAAGAAAGCCTTGGCTGTTGCAATCCTGGGGCTTAAATCCTGCTCCATTCAGCAGGATTTAACCCAAACCCCTGATCAGGAAGGTATTGAAGCCCTTGCTAAGAAAAGGAATTTTCCTCCATTTTAGCAGCACCTTGCTGTCTGTGAGATGCCTTGAGCTAGAGCACTTAAATCACCAAATCACTGATGTCAGGTGATTGACAGGGTGGGCCCACCTGTCAAATTTGGTCTACAAGGCCAATCCTGATGGGTATCTAGCTCACAGAGCCAAAATGGTTCCCTACTGCTGAATTAGGTGGTTGCAGCTCAGTTGTTGTGTGACAACTGTTTCTTTATAAAACCAGAATGTAGCACTTTATCAATCGTGTATCCTTCCCTGCCCTGTCTACATAGGCTTTATTGATGGTGATTTACCGGGCACAGGACTGGCGTTTGGGGAACGAAACTTAAAGGACTTGCATATTAAGTAAATGTTTGCATAGTGTGTGTTGGTTGCACTAATAGAAAAAGCCCTGTCAAACAACCATAAGCTCAGAAAATCCTGTAATTGCGGAAGAACGATATTTCTAACCTGTTAGTTGGTACCAAAAATGGGTTGAATATGCTAGATGGCATGGAGGAGCTAGACAAATACATCAGTCTGGAGCTGTGAAAGATGTTTATCTTTATTCCCTCACTAAACCAAGGGTGTGCAGGCCCGATGTGGCCCAACAAGCCTTCCCCAGAGGCCCCACAGTCCCCCAACCCAACTTGGTGCCGCCACCACCAGTGGATTTTTCATCTCAACATGGGTGCCCCACCAACATATGGTCATGATTGCGATTGCCCCCTCTCTCCACTCAGCTCCAAAAGCTGAGGTAGTATATAATGTATAAACTCTATTCGTTCTCTCTTCCCTGTCCCATTTTTCCCCCTTTTAAGAGTGACCGTGACCACCTCTTACTTTGGTCACTCTGAACAAATATCTCAGGAGCGGTACCAGTATGTTGACTGCGGTGGAAACACAACATACCAGCTGGGACAGTCAGAGTATCTAAATGTACTTCAGCCGCCTCAGTAGAAGAAGCAGAGTTTCTGGCTTCAAGAGGAAAGAAGATTAACTCTTGGTTCTTTTACTACTCATTGAAGTTGAACTTTCATATCTAGTACTGCTTAAAGAGGTGGATGTATATAATTTAGCAGCCCTGAAGGCTTCTGTACTTTGGAGGCGTGAGCAGCAAAAGGTCAAACTGTATATATTCACGTTTGATAACTTTCCCCTTTCCACTCTAAATGTGTAAGTATTCTGTCAAACTGTTACAACGGGGAAGCAGGGAGGGGTGGCTGTTAAATCAGCAAATCTGTATTTTCCCTAAATGGAAACATGGGTACATGATTATAAAAGTCAGAGTGAAACCATCTAATTGTATAAATTATGCTGTGATGCTAACAAGTATGTATTAGAAAGTAAACTAATAACGCACCAATAGTATGACTAAGGTGTTTTTTTTTTGTTTTTTTAAATGAAGGAAGTTTGGCTGTATTGCAGAATTATAGAGGGTTACACATTTGCATTAATAACAATATGGCAGATTTCACTGTGTTGGAATTTTGATCTTAGAAATTTTTATTATAGGCGAAGTTACTGCTGTTTTTTCCACAAAGAACATAATTTGCTTGAAATCTTTGGGTATATTGAATATATGAATACCACTAGATTGCTGCATATTTGCAGAGCAATAGGTACAAAATGAAGACTAAAATGTATTAAAACGTGGTTTTGTTTTTAAAAAACCTAAAATAATACATGTGCTTTAAAGCTTCACTATAGAAATCTGTAATGACTTTTTATGGGTTTTGTGTTTTCCATATTAATCAATATAAAGAGGTCAACATGCTTATCTCAGAATGTGTTGTGCATTTTAAGCTTAAGTTCACTTCATTGTCATTTGAGTAATACCATAACTAGACCTCTGACAGCTTGAAGTGAATGTAAAATATACCAATCAAAACTGATAGTGTCTTGTAAAAATCAACCCTGTTTTGACTTAAATCAAATTTGAGAATTGTCACAGGTCAAAGCAGTTGCATTGTCTTAAAGAGCTCATGTTTTGACTGTCTTCTTACTGAACTGAATAGAGCGGTCACTGAATGAATGGTGTAGTCCTAGTATGGTTTGACTTGCTAACACAGCCTTTCTCAAACTTGGTTCCCCAGCTGTTGTTGGACTACAACTCCCATCATCCCTAGCTAGTAGTGGTCAGGGATGATGGAAGTTGTAGTCTAACAAACAGCTGTTGACATACTCCCATGTTCTTGCAATTTCGGAATGGAAGCAATTGCTATAGGAGACAGAATTGTTACAGTGGTAGGTTATCGGTCACCTTTCAGGGATTACTTCCTTTCTAATAATAACATGAGATGCAACTGTTTTACAGTAGCTCCCATGTCATTCTGCTTATGTATGGATAGGGCTTGTTGCATCCAACTTGGACAACTGGTGAAAGGCGCATCATTTTGTCATTGCTTTGTTGAGATAGATACATTTTCAATTTGCTGTATTTTCACTTGTATAAGCTCTGTTTTGTTGATTAAGGAATACTAAAACTCAGCTGTAATATTAGGCCCTGCTCATAAAATATAAGCTAATTACTAACAATTTGAAAACAATGGACTTGATCCAACCCAAGTAAAGCAAAGAACCATTGGTTTATATGCCCATTTTTTTGCTTACATATATGTTTTCCATTTACAGATGTATATATAGACTTGATATGACAGGATTTGGACAGCCACACGTGTAAATTCTTATAGATTTCTTTTTAATGTTAATGGGGATAATGCACTTTGCTTGGGAACAATAAGTGGTATGAGTTTTGATGTTGGAAAGAAAACGTACATGGGATTCTGAATCCTGAGATTTCTCTGGTATAGAGGAGTAAGTACATTGTCACAAACTGGCATACTGCCTTTGTATAGATACTTTAGAATTTTGCTGTGTAACATTTTTGGAATCAACTGGGAAAATGTCTCATAGCAGGGGGGTTTTAACATGCTTTCTGCTGTCAGTGGAGCCTCTCTGAATAGCCTTATTAAAATCATGAGACAACTCCAGGATGAAAATAAATAAATATTGGGCTATATTTGGCATCCTGAGTGAGGCCTTAAAAACCACGTTTTACTTAATATACAAACACAGAAGCAGTATATTATAATTCTGAAGGTTAATCTTTTCTTAATACAAAATGTCTTAAGCTTTTTGATCAAAATACAACAAACCGACCAACACAACAGATATAAGCAAAGGATAGGGAATATAACACTGTAAAATCACTGAGATTTAAGTAATAAACTCTTGAGTGGTCAACGCCTCTTCTGTAATTTATTTATTTATTTGATGCATTTATATACTGCCTTTGTGCCAAGGGGCAACAAATGGAATGAACAAATTATCTTGAGCTCTCACAACAAAGCCCAGTGATTGTTTTACACCCCTTAAAAGTTTTACATCCAGCAACCAGGCACTTACGGTTTGGTGAAATGTAATTTTCGGCAATGGTCTTGCATTCCATCTCACAAAACAAAACATAATTTTGAGAACATTAATGTTTGGTTGGGGTTTTTTTTGGTAGGCAGTGTACACACCTGTACTATTTTGTGACTTTACTCAGGCACTCACGCTTTGATGAAATTCATATGTCACCAATGTAATTAAACTTTTGGCATAGTCTATAAAGCGTAGGCCTCTCACAGTGATCTAGTCCAAACATGATTTAGAGGTATATGAGGGGGCTGCTGTGAGATCCTGGGGTTTTTGTTTTGTTTTTAACCTTATCACAGAATAAACCACATTTCTATGTTTGGATAGCAGAAAACTCTGGTTTATTCGAATACCGAAACTGGATGCTTTCAATCTTCTCTCCTTGCATGTTGGGGGAGCAGGGAGTCAAGAGATTCATCACAGCACTCCCTTATAATGCTAAACTGCAGTTTGCTTTCCTTTGGGCTAGCATTGTACTTTTCTGCCATGGAGCTTTGGGGAGAAGGAGGAGTTGACATGTATCTGAAGCAGTTTCTTTTAGAATAAAACAGCAACAGGGTTTATGAAAACGGGCTTAAAACTAATTCTTTTGTGCAAACAGAATCAAAACGGCATTATTCATTGCTATCTTTCACATGTCTTTGAATGCCTTGTTTCTGGAAATTGTGATTGCTATGTTGGTATAAAAAATGGCTGCTGCAAATGGAAAAAAAAATCCCTTTTATTTTTCTTGAGTATGGAGTGCAGTCGTATTTACAGAACGCCAGTGCCACATTTAGACTACCAGCTATAATTAGAGATTAAATGTGCTGTGTCCAAGGCCCGAATACTAGCTACATGTCAATATTCTTGAATTTGTGCTTGTCATTTTAGCCCAACATAAGGTAAATTGTGGCACATCTGTCATTATGCTGCCATGTTTTTAGCTGGTAAAGGTAGGGCAGGCCCTACAATTTTTCTCTTCCCAACAATTTCTACATAAAACCATGAAGCAGTAACCTGATGACCTACTTACTACTCATTAATTAACCACTAATAGTGCTCATAGGCAGATAATTTGTGTATAGAAATTCTAAAAGGTTATAACTATTTTTGTAATTTCAGAATTGTAATTGTTCCTGTAATTCTGTGTGGCAAACTTACCTGTATGCAGTGTTTTGAAGCATGATAAATAAAACTTCTCTATGCGGTTCTCTTATTTGGACATCCCTTTGGGGATCCTCTGATGTAACTTCAATAATTTGTATCTTCTTGCAATTTTTTATTGGAAAGGAATGACATTATATCATGAATTAATTTGCATTCTTGCCAAGGGAACTGTTGAATTTTATGAGAAGAATGTCACAATGTAATCCTATAATGTCTACTAAGAAGAAGGCCCCATTGAATTCATTAGGACTTCATCCCAGGTAAGTATGTGCAGGATTACAACTTAAGTTAGCTAGGAGTCCTACTGCTGGTGTCAGGTGTGGGGCAAGTAGAGGCTCATTGGATTAGGCCAGGTACATCCAACTCCCAAGAGACTGCATTCTACTCCAATACCCCCAAGTATTTAAAAAATGGCAGTGATCTACAATACTCCCAAGTATTTAAAAAATGGCAGTGATCATTGGAGGGAGGAGTGGCGTGGGGGGCGGAAGGGAAGGATTGCCCAGAGTTGTTGAGCTTTTTTGGGAACAATTGCCCACAGTTGTTAGGGAATGATTGCAAAGAGTTGACGGACCAACCAATAAACATGCAAACAGCAAACAATTGCACATAGGACGCAACAGAGGGGCAGAGTGAGGGGGTGGGGGGCGAGACATTCATTCCACATTTTTTTACATCCAGAGATTGATAAGGATCCCATGATCAACTGTAATCACCCAGGGAGCTGTCAATCGCAGTCGACATTTCTGGATTAGGCCATTGGTTGTCAACCAGTGTGTTGTGGCACCCTGGGGAGACTTGAGGAATGTTAAAGCAGGGAGGCGTCCTTTCATTAACTTGTAGCCCATATTTTCCTGCATTCTCTCTTCCATCCCCCCTCCCCGATGGCCAACCTTCTTTGAGTCCTCTTCTTCGCTGCCTCCCAGACACACCCCAGATTCCTAGTCTACCCGCTTACAGACGTGCTGTAATGAAATCCTAGTGCAAGTAGTCACAGGGAAGCTACAGAAAAAATGTGGTTGGTCAAGGGAGACGTGGACTCAAAAAGTTTGCAATTAGGCCAATGGTGTAGTCCAGCATGCTGTACTCACGGTGGCCGACCAGATCCCTGTGGAAAGCCTTGAAGCTGAACATGAGTGCAACGGCACTCTGCCTGCCTGCAGTTCACAGCAACTGGTGTTCACAGACATACTGCCTCTGATAGTGCAGGAAGAAGATGGTCATTGTGGCTAGTAGCCATTGATAGCCTTGTGTCCTCCATGAATTTGTCCAGTTCTCTAAGGCCATCCAAGTGGGTGGTCATCCTTGCCACCTCTGTGGGAGTTAGTCCCATATGGTGCTGCATGAATAAATATATCTGTCCTGAATAGTCCCAACATTGAGATTCATTAGATGTCCATGAGTTATAGTGTTAGGAGAGGAGAATAACTTTTCTCCATCCACTTTCTCTTGTCACTTTGTAAGCCATGAGTAACTTCGTAAGTCGTGTCACCTCTTTCTCACCCTTTAAGCTAAAAAGTACTAAGCGCTACAACCTCTCATCGCCCCTTTGATCATTTTGGTTCCCCTTTTCTGTCCGATTATTCTCCAGTGCACAAACGGGAGCCTTAAAAGTCTGCTACCCTGTTGTGCGCTGGCAAAGGGAAGCTGTTGTGGACCAGAACCCACCACCGTGTATAAAGTTCTCTCCTAAATTAGTGCCTATATTTATAAACAGTTGCAGGGTGCTGCCTAAAAGCGAAAGAGAAGATAGCAGGAAGGAAGTCATTTACGTAGAACAGAAATTAGTGTACAAGATTGTTCATGGTCTGCACAGACGTGTCACCCATTCTTGTATTTTTTCAACTGTTTGAGCTCCACCATGTAGTCTTGGGGTCCCACCATGCAAATGGGAAATTTCTCAAGAGAAAAGCCACTTATGGCACATTTCTAGATAGCTTTGTTTTGCTGGGATAGACTTTAGTAGTCTTGAAGTGTGATTATGGGCAAACTATTAACAAACTTTCCACACAGAATTGGTTTTCAAATCCCGACAGTAGTTTTATAGCATTCTTTTAACATGTATTGAGGCCAATCATTTAGCGTTTGTGCTTCTCAGAGGAAATAATGGTGAAAATATTAGTTGTTCTTTAACATGATAGACTTTAGCAGCAACTCAGTTTTATTTCAGTTTAGGTAATCAAAGCTATACTTTCACTAAATCTGCTTTTCCAAACTGTTCAACTCTATGCTACTTTTCTAACTCTGGTCCTATAAATTTTTACATAATACGGTGAGGATATGCTCAAAATATCATGCATTGTTGATTTCTCTCAATAGATGGTGCCATATACTTTACATTCCTATTAGTGAAGCACATATTTATAATGTAAGCAGACAGGCAAGGCCCATGTTATATTTTTATTAATTGTTCAAGGCTGTAGAAATATTAAATGTCTTGGGTTTTGCTGCAATATGGGAAAGTAAAAGAGGTACAATATGAAAAGTAAGAACAATTTATAGTACAGCCTCTGGCATAAACTTTTGATTGCCTAATAAAAGGGACAAAAATTAAGCATTGCCCAAAAAGAGAGAATGTACCGGTACATGTACAAAAAGATAATATTATTCCATACAAAAAGTGTTTGTTTGCAAGCTTTTTTTTTTTAAAAAAAGGCTTACCCAGTTTACTTTAATGGTCTCTTAGAATGATCTGTTGTAGTGCTATGAGCATAATAACTATTGCCATTTTAATCTGCTTGAGTTCCTCAAATATGGATTGAGGCCCAATCATGGTATTCAGAATGCACTTCGCCTTACAAAAAAGATATGCTGTAATTAATATATTTAAGTTATTCCGTGTGTATTCAGCATAAACTAATGTTAGCTATCTAAACTGCTAACTGTAAGAGAAGTGGGTATATTAAACTTGGCGTTTTATTTCAGGGATAGGCTCAGCCTTACAGGACTCCTTTCACTCCCTTGCTGAAGTCCAGCTTCCCTCTTTTTGCACAGGACATTCACTTTGAGATCAGGTTTAGGGAGTATAGCTCTAGCCTTGTATCCAATGAAGCTGTCATGTTAGCACTTGGACCTTTGTCCGTGCAATGGGATGCCCTCTCCTGCTGCTCTCCTTCTGTGCCCTCCTCTCCCAAGTCTGTTTGGGTCATTAATCCAACCTTCTGGAGTAGATTGGGGAAGGGCAAGAGGAACCAGGAATGGGAAAGAGATGTAGTTTTGTCCCTTCCTAAGCATTTTAGAGCTGCCAGAACACACTGCACTTAAACTGCAGCATGTGCAGAAACGTAGCCAACAGCACAGTCGAATGAATCAACTCTAGTTTTACGTTCCAAAACTTGGGAGGATAGGAGAAAATTCCCAAAAGTAAGTGTGTGTCCTGCATTACAACTCTTCAAGCCAAGAACTGAGTGAATAACTTTCCACTCACCTAAACCAGCTATCCACAAGACACTAGTGTCTGAAACTTTGCAAAGTCTGTACTTTGCTTAAGGGATGTTTTTCTCTCTATCCAAATGTTGAGGAAGGCACAGTATGCAAGTAATAAGAGACTTGTATAACTAAGGCCAACTGCATATGGAGCTTTTAAGATACAGAGATTCATTTCTATATGCATTCTGCATCTGAGATATTTATTTATTAAAGAACATTTTAAAAAACGCCTTCCTTTCAGTCTGACAACTTCCAGAGCATCTTGCAGACAGCATTTAAAAACAAGAAAAACTATACAAAATAAACAAGAGTACCGTAAGCATGCCAGAGCATACATCGAACCAAAATAATAATATGACCAATCCAACACTGCGGTTAACACAGCAATCCTTGCCACCTGCTCAACTGACTGGAAGTCATATGGGGGGAGTGTTAGAGCTTCACCCCTGGAGCTGCAGCTCCACTGAGGAGGCCCCACAACATGTGCTGATGGCTTCATCAGTGTAGATGTACTACTGGTGGTGCTGTGGTCTAAACCACTGAGCCTCTTGGGCTTGTTGATCAGAAGGTTGGCGGTTTGAATCCCCGCAGCGGAGTGAGCTTCCATTGCTCAGTCCCAGCTCCTGCCAACCTAGCAGTTCGAAAGCACACCAGTGCAAGTAGATAAATAGGTACCGCTGCAGCGGGAACGTAAACAGCATTTCTGTGTGCTCTGGCTTACATCACGGTGTTCCGCTGCGCCAGAAGCAGTTTAGTCCTGCTGGCCACATGACCCAGAAAGCTGTCTGTGGACAAATGCTGGCCCCCACGGCCTGAAAGAGAGATGAGCACCGCAGCCCCATAGTCGCCTTTGACTGGACAACCGTCCAGGGGTCCTTTACCTTTAAGCTTTTAGTGCTGGTGGTTCTTTTGCCAGCAAAAACCAGCATTAGGTCCCAAAACAGGACACTTGGGTGGGGAGGCAGGGGTGGGACAGAAGTAGTATACTAAACCCTGTATCTTTTGCTTGTGTCCAGAAAATATTTGAATATTTCTAACCAGGCTTTTAGAAAAAGAAGTTACAATAAATTGTTGACTGTCTAGAAATGTACACCCAGGTTTTTTTGCATATCCCCCCCCCCCCATCCTTGCTTCAGTTAATGATATTGGCAACGATATTGTTGCACTGACAACAGTGGAGGCAAACGGGGCTGTGCCCCACCAACTTCAACCAGCCCTCATCTGCCATCCTTACTTAACATCCAGTCCAAGGGGTGGTATTGGCTGTCAGCTTCCTCCTCCTTAGCCTCAGTGATGCCCTTGTAGAACTGGGCAGGGAGGAGAATGGAGCAAAAATTGAATCAATTGCCTCCGACTCTTACTAGCTCTGGCTGCAGCTGTTACTCTCCCTACTTTATCCCATTCGGCACCAGCCACCGCTGGAAGTAGGGTGGCCAATTATGCATTATAGAGAGAAAAAATGCATCACCAAAAAAGAAGATGAAAGGGGACACAGGTTTCCAATAAATTTGCACATGCTAATGCATATGTATATATGCAGATATAGACGTCATAGTAACAAAATAGAAATGCATCTCACCACAGTGAAGAAGGCTGATGAAGGAGAAACCTGTGCTGTTCATGAGCTAATCGCTGGCAGGTATTTTCAAGCCCTCC
This sequence comes from Podarcis bocagei, assembly GCF_964188305.1. Lineage (NCBI taxonomy): Eukaryota > Metazoa > Chordata > Lepidosauria > Squamata > Lacertidae > Podarcis > Podarcis bocagei. The sequence goes on along the minus strand of NC_138137.1, from coordinate 30,483,059 downwards.
CTCCCTCTGCCTTCTGATGGTTCTTTATCTTTATACTAGGACTTGGACCAGACAGCTCTTAAAATAGAGGATGCAAATAAAGTAGGACATATGACCATTCTAAATGCAAGTGACTCCATATGTGAAGATTTTGAAGGTGAACCGGAAACTATAATTAATCCACAATGAGGCAGCTAGACTGGTGACTGGGAGTGGCCACCAAGACCACATAACACCAGTCCTGAAAGACCTACATTGACTCCCAGTATGTTTCTGAGCACAATTCAAAGTGTTGGTGCTGACCTTTAAAGCCTTAAACGGCCTCGGCCCAGTATACCTGAAGGAGCGTCTCAACCCCCATCGTTCAGCCTGGACACTGATGTCCAGCGCCAAGGGCCTTCTGGCAGTTCTCTCACTGTGAGCAGCAAAGCTACAGGGAACCAGGCAGAGGGCCTTCTCAGTAGTAGCGCCTGCCCTGTGGAACACCTTCCTATCAGATATCAAGGAAATAAAAAACTATCTGACACTTAGAAGACAACCAAAGGCAACCCTGTTTAGAGAAGTTTTTAATGTTTGACGTTAAAATGTGTTTTTAATGTTCTATTGGGAGCCGCCCAGAGTGGCTGGGGAAATAAGTTATTATTATTTAGTGCATATGCTAGAATATATGCACATGTGCCAAATCTCTAAAATTATTTTAATGCCTTCATGTTCTTAAAAAACAACAACCATGGATGAGTTGTTTCTTTATCTCTCCATCTTTCCTAAAACGGTTTTCTCCACCACAGGGTAAAAGTTGCCATGTGCTAGTTTAATTTCCTCCTTACTTACAAAAACCCTTGGATACTTGCTTTCTTTGTCAGTGTAGTCGTTTAATTAAAACCACGAAACAAATCAATGTTAAGTCATTTTGCAAAACTGAAGACCTGGATAATGAAATCTACCATGTGCTCTGCATAATATATGCAAATCACTGAAATATAATAGGTAGGATATCATTAGGTTAATTTTATCAGAATTTCAAGTAATTGGACAGTAAGATAAACAACTTTTAGGCCTCTGAAAAGGATGATTCATACTGATGAGAGCCGACATCTTTAAATTAGCTCTCAAAAGTGCATCTGAGTGAGGCCATCTGTTTCCCCTACCCCTTTAGTTTAAAACTTCATGAAAAATATAGGTTTTTGATATACAAAGGCTTATGCGAATGTACAGTTGTTTTTCTATAAATGATAGCAGAAAATTAGATGCTGCTTTTTTCCTCACCTAGGGAATAAAATAAGGTACACTGAAGAACCAGCTGTCTTCTGCCACACATCACAGGGCAGCACAGGGAGTGTGTGGAATCAAGTAGTGTCAATCTTCAAGCATTCAGTTACTGACCCCAGTCCTAAGGTATGGACTGCAAGGGGATAGATTCTCTTTTAAATCATTAGAAATTCAACATGCAATTATACAGACCACCTAAAAGTTTTAACTTGCAACTTGCTATCAGCATTTTGATCCTAAACAATTTCAGCTGCCCTCTGTGCCTTCCGGCATCGTGCTGGCGGAGTTGGTGGTTTGCTGGGGTAGCCAGTCTTAGGACTCAGCTGTTAAAAAGTTATTCAGACTGTCTGATAAACCCATTTAGAGCCAGCAAGAAGGAAATGAAATCTGCAAAGCGATACAAGCCTTGTTCCCTCTTGGAATATTTCACTGCTATATAGGTCTCCAAAAAAGCAGTCCTGCGGTTATGTTTCACCTGAAATGTTTGCCAGTTCTCTCACTGTTACTTTTGCTGCCAAACAAACATAACAAAACAAACCTTTATTTTCCATAGCCTCAACATGTAATTCTGTATTATAATTTAAATGGTAATGGGAATGTATAGTAACTAGTGTATCCAATTATTGTAGAGTTTATACTTTTATGGACTTTGGGGCTTTTTAATTGAGCAAAAAGGTGGCCCCAGGAGCGATCTGTACCATTTCATCACCTGAGCAAAATGGGACTGTGCTGTCTTCCACCTCCCTGCTGTCCCCACCCTCTGCTGCTCCTCACTTCTACCAACACCAGAACTTGGTGAGAAGGGAACATTCCGCTAGTGGTGGAAGCAGTAGGGTGGGAGCTCTGCCTCTTGCACTTTCGCTGCCTGAGGCAGCTCTGAGTGGTGCCGACTGTCAGTTTGTAGAACACGAGGAGGAGGAGGATGGGGTCAAAACCAGAATTAGTTGATTCTGTGTGTCACTGACTCCAGCTCTCCCTACCGTTGGCCTCACTGGCTTCTGTTCCATCACTCTCAAAGGGCACCAGTCACCATTCTAACTTTGGTGTCCTCCCTGGCAATGTAATTTCTACAGGACATGTTATGCAACCGGCTGATTCTGCTTAATAAATATTTGCACTTCACATGCCTCAGTCAGAAGTTCTAGAGACAGACTGACCTGGGCCGTTGGTTTACTTTAGATAGGTTTTTGAAATATCTGTTTTATTTATAGGTATACAAGAGCATGTTTTTCTGTAAGGCAGCATGCCATCAGATTCCCAGGGAAGAGACTTTGGATCTCCAAAACGCTTCTAGCTTTCAGTCAGCTCCTATCTCTTCCTCCCCCCCACCGCCCCAACTGCAGAACTCCTGATTCTACACACACACACACACACACAGTACATCAAGTCACTGACGTGGGGAGGATCCCATTCTCTAAGCTCTGTTGGTGGCGACCTCTTTCAGACACATAGAGAGATTGCATTTCCAGGGGGAGCTAATGACTTTGGACACAGTTGGCAATCTCTTCAACCCTATAATTAAATAGGTGAAAACTAGGAAAGCACTTCAACTGGTCAGGAAGTAGGAGGGCTTTTGTTCTTCCAGGCTGGCAGTCAAATCCCTGTGCCAGCACCATTTTCTGCTCCGTGCATAAATTAGCTGTTCTGTCCAGCTTGATACCCCCAAGAGATTGCCATCTGCCTCCCAGCGGTATCATCACAAGGCTCAAGCTGAGATGCTATCTGGATTTCCCTGGGACAGCTACAAAGTCCACTGTGCAACTTTCTCTGGGAAAGAGTGCCATGTATAAACACATTTATGGTCATTTCTCTACCAATACTTGCCTGGTGTCTTTGACAGAAACACCACTGTGATATTTCAGCAGATGACAGAGTGGATTGCCCTGGTAACTTTCCACGCTAATGCACTTCACTGGACATTACTGCCTCATGTTGATACATTGCACAGTGGACATGGGAGTTTTCAATGGAAGAAACAGTGAGCTGCTTTGGCTCTCTATATCCCCCTGTGTGTCTTAAAATACTTTTTCTTCCATTATTTCTTCCTCTGCCTTTTATAACTTAGAAAGCACACACAGGAGCCTTTGTTGCTCTAAATTTACTGTACATTTACCGCAACTGTATTATTGGCTTCCGGGTAGTCTCCAGCACCTATTCAAAAGCACTGGTTTTAAGTGGGGTTTTTTTTTGGAAGCCTGGGTCCAAAATGCCTTATGGACCATTTTCTTCCATACAACTATGAAGGCCTTCCTCAGATGCCTTGCTCTTGGTTCCCTCATTATCTGGGGGCAGGCAGTGGCTGGAGGAGTATTGAGAGAGGGGCCTTTTCAGAAATAGCACCAAAAAATAGCATCTTCACATACGTGTGTTGCTCTGTCCTTTCTCTGTTGGCCTTTAGCAAGGCTGGCTCAGGATGTTTTGCTGCCAGAGGCAAAACAGAAAATGTCACTCCCCTCCTGTACTTCTGTACGCCACCCACTGCCCACTTTCCTTGCTCATGCATTGCATTTCCAGATTTGTATAATGCCTAAATAAGACTAATGCAGGAAGCATCTGTGTACATGGAGCATATTGCTAATTTCTGCAAAGGTTTACTTCAGGAACGTTAATGTTCATTTAAATAATACCCGAGCACAGCAACCGTGATTTATTAGTCTGCTTTTATTTCAGGATGACACTGTCCCTCTGCTAAAGTTTAATTGGTGTGTGTGTGTGTGTGTGTGTGTGTGTGTGTGTGTGTGTATTTATGACCCAGCTTTTCAATTTATCATGGACTTGCAAGCCTCTTTTGTCCCATATTGGTCATCATTGGCTCTCTGTGAAGCTCCACACAGAATCACGGTTTTAATGGATAGTCTGCTGAGGGGTAAGAGCGAAAGGATGACATGAATTACTTATAAAGTTCAGAGATATACTGTGGCTGACAACAAGACTAATGACTGGCTTCTAGGCTTAACTACTCCATTTCCCACCCACCCCTCACCTATAGGCTGTCATTAACAAACCGCAAAGGTGTAAATGGGTTGAGAACACAGTCTGATGCCTGGGTGTTCACAAAGTGATGGAAAAGCTATGAAATAATATGGGACGTGTACATTTTTCACGGCATCATATCTTAAGCTTTAAATTCACAGATACCACCTTCTGAAAGAACGTGCGGAGAGAAATGGCTGCGTGCCTTCCTTCCCCTTCAGATTTAGTGGGCAGGAGTCCTGCTTTACATCCAGACTGAGAGCGCAAAATGCTTTAGCAGGCTACAGTTAAGTCTGAATATTTTGGTATGTCTCCCAAACAAAGCAAATGTGTTTCTGAGCTGGGCTGCGGTTCAACATTCTGTGTTGTCTTCCTGTGAACAATGCAGCAGCTTCAGCAAGAATGCATGTGTGGGAGAGAAGTGGGGTTAATCCTTCAAAACATAGAAACATGTCATGAGAAACGCTCCACCATCTGCTTTTACTAATCGTACAGGCACCCTGATCTTCGGTCCTCACCATCTTTTATCCAGAACACACAAAGGGGCCAAATGTGGTACAATGCAGTCTACGTGCATCAGCTCCAGGTTCAGCTTCCAGGAAGAAATTATGGACTAACCAAACGAAGCTGGATGCTGGATGATTCAGGACAGATAAAAGAAAGTACTCCTTCATGCAGCACGTAGTTAAAACTATGGAACTCACTTTTGCAGGAGGCAGTGATTCCCATCAACTTGGGTGGCTTTAAAAGACAATCGGACAAAATCATAGAGGACACGGCTATCAATGCCTAGTAGCCTTTTTACATTACACTTAATGGGAGAGGTTGTGGTAGGGAGAGTTCTTTTTACCTTATACTTAATGGCTGCCACTTCTCCAACCCCACACTTGCGAAAGGGGTCACAAAGTTGACTAGACTTGATTGCATGCAACTTCTGGTCTAGTTCGTTTCTCTCTTCATGGAGGACAAAGGAAAGAAATGTTATTGTCGTGCGGCTTTGAGAGGAAGCTCTACAAATATATATAATCAGATAGTTCAGCAATATAGGATCTGTTCTTCTAGAACCCAACATAGTTGGGTTAAATGAGCAACAATAACAAAACAATGCACATTGTTAGACATCTAAGCTTTTTATCTTCGGTAAACTTCTGATTCACTCATTGGTACATTAGTAATAAGAAGCTTTTTCTCTTTTCATATGATGCATTATTTGGACATAGAAAGTGCATGTTGTTGTACTGTAATAGCTCACCACCAGTTAAATGTGAGACAGTTGATTAAGGTGTTGGTCTGCTAGATTCAGTTTGCAAGTCTTCTGCAGAACATCCATTTGATGATAGAAACCCTGTGTGAGAGTGTGCATACACGCACATTTACGTGCACACACAGACAGACATGTGTGCTTGGAATTGAAAAGAAGGATGTGTCTATAGTTCAGCAAGGCAATCGAGTTGGCTTTTATTATTAGATTCATTGCTCAGACAATAAAACTAAGATCTTGCGGCTGGCAAAGTGCACTTTCCCTCCCCTTCCCAAATGATGTCAAATCACAAGGTGCTTTTCAAACTTGTCATTGTAATAAAGAAAAATGTGCTTTGAACATACTTCATTGCAACTGTTCTCCCGTGTATTGTATTGAAGTGGAACACTTCAAGCTGAGAAATAAAATTTTTGAAGAGAAAATATAACCCGCTTCAACTGTTTCAAAGGAAAATGTATGAGTATATATAAATGATAAACTTTCTGGGTATTAATGGACAAAGAAAAATGGTGTGATAAATGACCTTATTTGTAGAAACCCAAGAATACATTTTGGACTTCAGCTCTGCTCTCCAACTGTCTGCCATTGATACTGGCTTGCTGAACCAAAAATTGGCTATTTCATAAAGCTTAAGCTGTAGCTAGGCTTTTACAAAACAATCAGTACAATGGTATTGAAGCATCACAATCCATTGGTTGTTAGTATCAACAAAAAGCTAGCAGTATGGGACATTGTGCATATGTACAGCTTGCACTATTGGAAAATAAATCAATATCAAAAATAAATACGCTATCACACATTAAGCCCTTTTGAAAGCACAACTGGTGCTTGATGTTCACAGGCTTCCTTTTTCAATGAGACGTCATGAGCAGCTCCGTAAGAACATTAGTTTGCATTTGGATTTTATATCCGGCTTTATCACTACCCGAAGGAGTCTCAAAGCAGCTAACATTCTCCTTTCCCTTCCTCCCCCACAACAAACACTCTGTGAGGTGAGTGGGGCTGAGAGACTTCAGAGAAGTGTGACTAGCCCAAGGTCACCCAGCAGCTGCATGTGGAGGAGCGGAGACGCGAACCCAGTTCCCCAGATTACGAGTCTACCGCTCTTAACCACTACACCACACTGGCTCTCACACAACCTCTTGTTAAGGCCCTAACAAGAGCAAACCAAAGGGCTATCAAATCTAGCTTTCTGTTCTCACAGTGGCCCTCCAGATGCCTATTGGAAGCCCACAAGCAAGACCAAATGGCACACTCCTAATTCCATGTGTGCATCCTTTCGATGCACACGTCTCAAATGTTGCAGTGAAGGGAGAACCCATGTCTTGGAGAAGGGATGCGGGTGGTGCTGTGGTCTAAACCACTGAGCCTCTTGAGCTTGCCGATCAGAAGTTTGGCGGTTTGAATCCACACAACAGGGTGAGCTCCTGTTGCTCTGTCCCAGGTCCTGCCCACCTAGCAGTTCGAAAGCACACATTTCATTGAGCCACACTTTATTGTTTTCAGTGGAACACGCGTTTGAACATGCATCCCCATCGACATAATGGCACAGCCAGTCATGTGTAAAGGGTACTAAGCTAAATCAGCTCCTTGGTATTTTATCAGATAATGTGTGATCAACTTTTGCTTCTAACCTAACACGTAGCTTTTCCAGCCCATTAACAGATATTTCAGACTGAAACAGCTGAATCGTGACTGCTATAAAGTTGTGTCTGGTATTAGGCATAAGGGGCACAGATAGAACAACAGCATTAACAACATTTGGTACACACATGCTAAGAGGAAAGTTGCTTCTTTGCTTGTATGTGTGCCAATACATGACATCAGCTCTATTGCAAGTTTACCTTGTATTAATATAGCACATTTAACCCTTGTTACCAAAAGCTTTACTAACATTAATGAACTCTTACAACGATTGAGGTCGATCCTGTGCTGTTTCAGAAAACGGAAGCCTTGTTAAATGCACCCCTAAAAAAAGCACAGATGTAAATATCAACAATGCCAGCTGCGCAGCTCAGTGCAATGCAACCATGCATGTAAGTACCACAGAGTTCATTGGCGCTTACTCCCGAGAAAGTATCCATAGGAGTGAATCAGATGCTAAAGTAAAAAATGATACCCCTTTTTCTTTATAGGAGCATACAGCTGGTTTTTTGTTTTTTGTTTTTAAATGACAAGTAGAAAGATCAAGAACAGATCTTGACATTGTTCCTATAAAAAAGGGAGCAAGCATGCAAAAGATCATATTAACAGGAAGAAGAGTCCAAGCACGTGTGTGTGTGTGTGTGTGTGTGTGTGTGTGTGTGTGTGTGTGTGAAGTATGAATAGGAGTAGCAGAGTGAGATATCAGAGACCTAACAAGACAACGACTTTGGAAAGAGTGAAAGAGGGCATTAAAAAGAAGGTTCCAAAGTTTGAAATTGTGAGTGAAATTCAATAGATAACTTTAAAGTAGGCACACTACTGAGACTCAAAGTCATGGCTACGAGTATTTTTTCCCCCTCGGTCAAAGTCAACCTTGCCCATTTTTTCTTGCAGTCTTCTTTCCATCTCTGTTATTCACATACCCCAAAGACTCAGAGGCCTTTTAATAAATTGTGCGCCTACATATCAAATCATGATTGTACCGGATTCACATATACTGCACCAAGTTTCAAGAATGTGTAAAGCATTGATCTTAATGCACTGCTATAGAAGAACAGCTTGAAATGGTTCTGGCTGCTGTGGCATTGGCTTCTTCCTTTTGATCATGCACAGCATTATATTTTAGCATCCATTATGCAGAGGTTGTTGGGACCTTTATCTACAACAAGGTGAACTTTCAGGAGTGACATTTATTCAGTACAAAGGGCCATAGCTCAGCGGCAGAGCTACAAATGTCCCTCATCTGAATCCTTGTAGATTCGCTGCCAGCCAGTGTTTGCATTCAAGCACCCATGTCAAGTACAGAAGTGAAAAGAATTCATTTGGCTTTTGGCTCCTGTTCCAAAAAAAGTCACAAAATCCATTTATTAAAAAAGAATGTCACAAAACTAAAATAATTTCTAAACAACACTAAGAGATTGGTTTCATGAAACAACAACTTAGAATGCTCTTATTATTCTGATCTTTGTTTGAAGTCCAGCAATGCTAATGATGGTCTCCAGTATCTAAATATAAGTGAATACAATCTTTTCCCTCATCGTTCCCCTGAATTGATCTAAATGGCTAAAGATTATTTGCAGTTCTATTCTAAGAACAGCACCATTTCTGCTGGGGATGACTGCTCTGTATTTTGCATACAGAAAATGGTTACGAATAGTTCAACATACCCGCCCCCCCCCCGGTGTTCAATACCCCCTTTACTCCAGTCCCCATTTACATAGACCAATCTATGTATCAATCTATGCATCTCAGCATCAGCATCTATAATAAAACAGCACACACACAGGTGGCACCAACTGGCTCATCTACCCGCAAAGGGGCTTTGCAAAAGCCATTTGTAAAGACCCCTTTAACAGCCATTGATTATGTCCTAAGACAGAGATAGACACTTTGCTCTTCTTCACAGTGGCGGTCATTGGTTAGGCTCAGGAGGAAGGAGCTCTCTTTATTAGCATCAGGGCCAGGGCACTGGGGAGAGGAGGAGGGGGGCATGGTACTAAAGGGGCTAAACCTTTTATCTGCACCATTTCCCCAATATAAATGAATCGCTCCCATACTACCCTAGTAGTATGGTGGCTAAGAGATGGAGCTGTAAAGTCCCCAGTGCTAATCTTGTTTCTGCTATGAACTCACTAGGTTGGCCTAAGCAAGCCACTCTCTCTTATTCTCAGCCTAGAATAGGGAGGATAATAATACTAATTTACACAGGACTATTGTACCGATTACACCCAGATGATGCATGTGAACATTTGAAAATGCTATTAAAAAGTTGTAGTTGCTGTTGTTGTTAGCAGTACAGACAAGCTTTGAGGGTTGCTTTTCTGATTTAAATTAGGGAAATGAAAAACTGGGCAAATGAAATCAGGCAAAGAAAGATGTTGGGAAATTCAATTCTGGATCTCCTCCATCAGATCTAGCTTTGTCTTTAGGGCCAACTAGAAGAAATAGCATGAGATACATTGTCGGGCTGCAGCAAAGCAGTCTCTCCTCCCACTGGTATAATTGTAAAGGATTTGGTCTGTTATTCGGGATCTAACTCATATTGTTGTTTCAGCTGCTTATTTAGTCTCAAGGAGGAGAGTCAACACACTTCCTAAAGGAAGGTAGACTAGTCAATGTTCTCTTCCAACATAGTGGGAAAATAAATATTCCTTTAATGAGGTGCCACCTTGTGGGGTCAGGGAGGAAGCTGGAATTGAAGTGTTAATTCATGGGTAGGCAAAATAAGGCCCGGGGGCTGGATCCGGCCTTCTAAATCCGGCCTGCAGACAGTCCAGGAATCAGCGTGTTTTTACATGAGTAGAATGTGTCCTTTTATTTAAAATGCATCTCTGGGTTATTTGTGGGGCCTGCCTGGTGTTTTTACATGAGTAGAATGCGTCCTTTTATTTAAAATGCATCTCTGGGTTATTTGTGGGGCATAGGAATTCGTTCATTCCCCCCCAAAAGAAAAAGTATAGTCCGGCACCCCACAAGGTCTGAGTGACAGTGGACCAGCCCCCTGCTGAAAAAGTTTGCTGATCCCTGTGTTAACTGGAGACACGGCCTGGAAGATAGGGCAGACAACAGCATCTGTTGGCAGTGTAATATGGGAATATTCCTGCCCTTTGTAAATACACAGGATTTATTTATGTATTTAAAAGGTTTATATAATAAGCACCAACCAAGGATGGTAACCCAAAAACTGAAAATTTAGATTTATTTATATTAAGAAATGTACCGTTAATTTCAGTGACCTTCTTTGGAGGTCACATCCCCCCTTTAAACTTTTATCAGATCAATGACCATTGTTTGTGCATTCAATAACGGTAGGATTTTGTTCAGCCTTTCTTTTGTGAATTGGAAGGACAGTCCCTCCTCTTCACACACAAAACCAATTGAGCAGCTATTGGCTGCAAGGTTTTTGGTTTGGTTGTCACCAAATGTTTTGGAAAGATAAGAGCTTAATAAAGTTACAGCATGATGGTTGAATGGCTAATTGTTTTCGATTTACTGCAGTTAATGTTTGCACTAATCTTTTTACAAGCAAATTAAATGGATGGATTTAATGGATGGCAACTGCAGGGCTTTTGTTTGGTTTGGTTTTGTATCTACAGCATGCAAAAACCCTCCAGCAACCACATTTTTAAATGTAAAAGAATGACAAAGAACCAAACTGGGTTGTTTTTTTAAAAAAATTAATTCATAATTTGTAGATATTTCAGTTACTAGTCTAGAGATGCTGGTAAAAATATGTCTGTTTCTCTGGAAAAAGAAAAAAAAACATTATATGCTGCTGTAGTACCATGATACTCTGCCAGAAATTTCCATATTCCAGTGCTAAATAATTGTAGGATTGGATGAGACCCCAAGTGACATCTAGTCCAACCTCTTGCAATGCAGGCACTATGCATGGTGCAGCAGGTAAGTGTCAATATATTTACTTTTTTAAAAAAACCAACAGCAACACCTTGAACAATGTAATGTGCAATGTGTTCACAATGGGTTATCATCTCATTTTCTTTTGCGGCAGAATTACGGTAGCATTTCCCCAACAGACCCAAACCAAACTGTTCAGATGGATTAAAACATAGATCAGTTGCTCTGACTGAATTAAAAACTATTGCTGCCCTAAGCTGCCATTAACTGAACGCTATGATGTATTTTTTGGCTGGGGAAACTGGCGTGATCAATGCTGCTAATCTATGATGTAATTTTTCATTGTCTGGTGTGATAAATCATAGATAGAATGATTATCGTGGTCTGTATACATGGGGCTGTCTTTGAAGATGGCTCAGAAACTGCAGCTGGTGCAGAAACCAGGAGCAAAAGTACTGATGGGAACAAAGCAGCTTGAACATATAACACTGGTTTTGGCACAGCTGGCTAAAGCACTTTGCATATACGCAGATGCAGCATTCATTCTCTTGAGTCACTTCTCCAGGTGGCCCCACTGAGAAACATTCGGGGGGCGGGGTGGCAAGAGAGAGGTTCCCTGTCCATTGTAGTTCCCCATTTATGGAATAATCTCTCCAGTGAGGCCTGCTTGGCGCCAACATTAACATCTGTTCAATGCCAGGTTAAAACATACCTCTTTTTCCAGGCGTTTGAAGAAATATGGTCATCATTACTACTGGTGTTTCAATGTTATACATATCTTCTTTGAAGGGGCACCGTTGAACCACGTTTCTGTGTGTTTCAATTGTGTATGCAAATTGCCTAGAAATGTTTTGTATTAGGCAAGAAGGATGCAGCTAGCCCCATATGCCTGATGTTACTGTGTGCACTTAAAACATGAGCCTGAATATTTTCAAGAACCGACAAATGAAACCCCTCTCTCTTAAGTAGTATGAATATGGGTTTGGGGTGGCTTCATTTGTACAGTCCACTTTTCATCTCTGTGATGCAGATCTAGTGCATGCCATAAAATTAGTTTCTGGGCCCAATTCAAAGTGCTGGTATTGACCTATAAAGCCTTAAACAGCTCAGGACGGCAATACCTCAAGGACCACCTCTTTCCATATGAACCTAACCAGAACTAGAGATCATCTTCTGAGGCCTTTCTTCGTGTGCCTCCTCCTCAAGAGGTCCGGAGAGTGACAACACAGGCCTTCTCTGCAGTGGCTCCGTTTGTGGAATGCTCTCCCCAGGGAAGTTCGCCTGACGCCTTCATTATACACCTTTAGGCGCCAGCAAAAATATTCCATTTTAACTCGGCCTTTGGTTGATTTGATTGATATCCTATGCCCTTTTAAAATGTGTTGGGTTTTTTTTGGTGGTGGGGTTATTGCGTTGTTGTTTTTATTGTGATTACGGTATGCATTTTGTGGTTTTACATTTTTATTTTATTCTGTGAACTTCCCTGAGACCTGTGAGTATAGGGTGGTACATAACGGTATATAAATTCAATTAATAATAATGATAATAATAAAAAATAACATCAGTTAGAAAACTTAGAGTATACACTGATGTCATACTCACCTGTGTTATTTCCATGCATTCCTCTTACCTGAGGGGAGCAGTAAGTTGTGATTCTGTTCCTTTCTGCCTCCAGGGACAACAATATAAAGAATATATAAAACATAACACTCTGTTAGCCTACATATACTCAAGTGACACCATTCTGCTTTGCAGGGCAACTAGCATCATTGGGCCAGAGGTTAGGCAGCTACACCAGTGCAAGGAGACAAGGTGCCCCCTGGTGCCCAACTTGTAATATGAGGTAGTGCGTGTTTTTAGGATCCATTTGACAACTGGCAAATTTTACTTTATTTCAAGATTACAAATAAATAGTTTTTGAATGGGTATGTTTTTTGGGGGGTGTCTAGTTCCATGTCTGTGAACTCAGCATGCGTCCCTTTTTATTGTTATTTTTGTATTGAGCGGTAATATTATTCAGAAAGGAAAAAACATGCCTACTGAGGTTACAAGCACTCCTGTTTTAAATGAGGTACAAACTGCATGACTCAGACAATTTAAAAATGCAGATTACCAGACTCATAAACCCTTAGATGAATTTTGGTGCACAAAGATAATGACTAGACCTAATCCCTAATATTGGAGATAATGTTTAAACAAATGTATTTAATTTAATGAGACACCTGGACAAGCTTATTTAATTCATCCTTGCATCTAATTAGCTGTATTGAAGGGACAGTTACTATATTTCATCTTAAGGATTCTCCCCCCACCCATTTCATATTAATCCTTTTAATACCCTCAAAGGAAGCACAGATGAAAACAGGGAGGGGGGAATCTTGTTAATTAACCTGGACCTCTGGAAAACCTTTTCTGGGGTGTTATAGAGTGCTGCTAATACTCTGACCTCCTATTAAAATCTGAGTTCTGTGCATGAATAATAATAAGTATGCAAATAAATGTATGCTGTTGCCAGAAAGAGGACTGTGTTAATATTAAGTTATTCAATAGTTATACCTAATCATACAAAAATCAAACATTATATTAATAAAAACTGTGGTGTTTACCTAGTATTTTAGAAGATTTCTCAGAGAAATGAAAACAGGCCCTAATCCAAAGATGCTGCCTTGAGTTCCTTGGGAGGCAGGATAAAATTGTGTAATAATAAGAAGTAGCAGCATATAATGCCAATCCTGCCCCAACTGCCAATTAGTTTCTGGGCCCAATTTAACATGCAGGTTTTGACCTATAAAGCCTCTCCCCATATGAACCGACCTGGACCCTGCAGCCCTTCTTCATGTGCCTCCTCCAGAAGTCTGGAGGGCGGCAACATGAGAACGGACTTTTCTGTGGTGACTCCCCTGGCGCCCTTGTTACATATCCTTGCTGCCAAGGAGTGTGGTGGAGTCTCCTTCTTTGGAGGTCTTTAAGCAGAGGCTTGACAACCATATGTCAGGAGTGCTCTGATGGTGTTTCCTGCTTGGCAGGGGGTTGGACTCGATGGCCCTTGTGGTCTCTTCCAACTCTATGATTCTATGATTCTATATCTTTACAGGGGTGCCAACTTGAATAAAATATTGTGGGGGCCCAATTAGGCCCCGGCCCGTTTAAATGATCACAGGACACAGTACACACACACCATTTGAATGAGAATGCCCATCAACTTATTGCCCAATATTTTATTGTGGGGACCAAAACCCCCACAGCCCCTAGCAGTTAGCTTCTATGCTTAGGTATGTCTCTCAGGCAGGGGGCGGACTTTCAAATGCCCTCAGTGCCCTTTGTTGTTGTTGTTTAGTCGTTTAGTCGTGTCTGACTCTTCATGACCCCATGGACCAGAGCACGCCAGGCTCTCCTGTCTTCCACTGCCTCCCGCAGTTTAGTCAAACTCATGCAGGTAGCTTTGAGAACACTGGTAGCTTCAGTGCCCTATGTGAGGCCAAAGATCAGTACCCCCTGCCTTCTGTTCTCTGTGTGTGCAGTACTGAATTTGCTTTATGCCAGACTGTTTTACTTGATGTTTCAATGTGTTGTCTTTTTCCTTTTTTTGATACAGTGGTACCTCGGGTTACAGACGCTTCAGGTTACAGAATCCACTAACCCAGAAATAGTACCTCGGGTTAAGAACTTTACCTCAGGATGAGAACTGAAATCGCATGGCGGCAGCGGGAGGCCCCATTAACTAAAGTGGTACCTCAGGTGAAGAACAGTTTCAGGTTAAGAACAGACCTCTGGAACAAATTAAGTTCTTAACCCGAGGTACCAATGTATTTTTATTTAAAATATTAAGCAGTATAGAAATGAAATTAAAAATAACTGCAATGCCCTGTGGTGCCCAGTGGCGTAGCGTGGGGGGTGCAGGGGGGGCCGGCCGCACCGGGCGCAACATCTGGGGATTAGGGTTAGGGGGCGCAAATCCATGGGTTAGGGGGCGCAAATCCATGGGTTAGGGGGCGCAAATTACTTGCCTTGCCCCGGGTGCTGACAACCCACGCTACGCCACTGGTGGTTCCCACCCCCCTGTCAGCTTGGTGCCCAGTGCAGGGCCGTATTTAGGTTTGATGAGGCCCTAAGCACTACTGAAGGTAATGGGGCCCTTTATATGTCCAGCTGTCCTCTGTCAACAACAAATTGTCGCTGTTTTTTGTGCTGAATATATGCTGTACGGTAATTTATGGACCTATTAGGTATCTAAAGCCATTTGCACATAACAAAATATGTACATCATAGGAGCCAACACAACACGAAACACTGTTGCTGTATGTAGGTTTTATTTTATTTGTTTTTTTAATCTTATATTTTGGAAATGTACATCCAGGTGTTTTTTCCTTTAATTTTTTTGGGGGCCCCCAAGAGAGTGGGGCCCTAAGCTATAGCTTGCTTAGCTTATACGGAAATCTGGCACTGGAAGCACAAGCTTAACTGATATAGTGGTACCTCGGGTTAAGTACTTAATTCGTTCAGGAGGTCCGTTCTTAACCTGAAACTGTTCTTAACCTGAGGTACCACCAGTGGCGTAGCGTGGGGGGTGCCAGGGGGGCAGGCCGCACCGGGCGCAACATCTGGGGGGGCACGCTCGCTGCCTCCGGAGTCGCCGAAGAGCCTCGGGCGCAGGCTGTAGCAGAGCCGCATGTCTCACGGAACTGACGAGCTGTGCGCGCGCCCGGGCTGAAGGCATCCCATCCGGCAGGCAGCGGCTCTCAGCACTCGCCGCGGAGGACGCGCCAGGCAGCCCCTCCTCACAGCCCCGCCTCTGCCGCTGCTGCTGCAGCTGCTGGGCCGTTGCATTTTCCTCGCCTCTCTGCCCCCCTCCTCCTCCGGGCAAGCAGTGTCGTTTGGGTGGCAGCGCCAGCGGCAACTCGCAGGTTAGAGGTTGGGGGGGCGCAAATTACGTGCCTTGCCCCGGGTTAGGGGGCGCAAATTACTTGCGTTGCCCCGGGTGCTGACAACTCACGCTACGCCGCTGGGTACCACTTTAGCTAATGGGGCCTCCCGCTGCCGCCCGATTTCTGTTCTCATCCTGAAGCAAAGTTCTTAACCCAAGGTAATATTTCTGGGTTAGAAGACTGTAACCTGAAGTGTATGTAACCTGAAGCGTATGTAACCTGAGGTACCACTGAACTTTAAATTTGCCTCTGCCCCAGGCCTTTCCCCCTTAATAATTAATTAAACAATTTTTAGCCTTTAAAACTGGGGGTTTATTGTTTCTATTTGTTTCTGTTTGTTGTTATGCTTTGTTTCCATTGTAAACCGCCCTGTGATTCTCGGATGAAGGTATAGAAATTAACAACAACAACAACAACAACAACAACAACAACAACAACAACTCTTGCATTGGACAAACGCTTGGATTTTGCTTCGGAACATAAACTCACGTGTATAAGACAGAGCCTTTCAGTGGCTCCAGTCACCCGAGGAAATACGTCGTGTAACGAATATATTTATATATATATATATATATATATATATATATCAAAAAGTGAAAAAGAGAAGCGAGTGAAACTAGAGAGGGTCCGGGAACAGAAGGCGGGGAAGGGGAGAAAGGGGGGAAAGCAGAAGAGGAGGCAAGAGCGGCAGCGCGCACAAGGCGAACGCAGCCCGGACCAGAGAGCGCCGCTGGGTCGCCGCGCCAGGCCGAGCGATGGGGTGGCGCGTGGCGGGAATCCCTCAGGCGGCGGCGCTGTGGCTGCTCTTGGTGGCCTGCGCGGGGGCGCCGCCGTTGGCGCTGGCGCAGCCGTCCAAGGTGTCTCGCGGCGTCGCCGTGCCCTTCGTCTTCGACCCGCGCGCCGTGTGCGCCGCCCCGCCTTGCCAGCACGGAGGCCTGTGCATCCGGAACGGCACCTGCTTCTGCTCCAGGGGCTACGAGGGCGAGCGCTGCCAGTATGGTGGGTATAACGGGTAGAAGAGCGGGTGGTGGCCATAACAAGTGTGGGGAGGGAAGCCCCCTTCCCGTGCAAGGTGTAGGTCATTGCTGGACCTGAGATGTATGTTTTCAGGACCCAACCACGTTCCTGTGACTATCAGTGCTAAATTTTAAATTGCTGTAAGCCGCCCTGGGATCTTGCTGGGAAAGTGCCAGTAATAAATGTAACCCTCGTCACTGTGGCGCAGGTTTGTAGCTAATCTCTCCTGCCTCTCTGCACCAGCCTTTCTTCGGTGGCTGCCCATCCGAAGGGATGGAGGAGCGACCCTCTGGGTGGAGGCAGATCAGAGAGCCCTCTGGGGCGAGGTGGCAAGCTTCTTTACGGTCCCATTGTTTTCTTGGAATTAGTTTTGGGAGTTTTACTTCGAAGTCAAACGGCAGTCCTCTGCCTGCACGTTTACCTGGGAGAAATGCATGGGTGTTGGGTATTCCAGATTATAAATACGCAGGAAAGGGGTTAGTGCACATTCAGAATCGAAGGTTTGCTGCCTGATCCTATCGTTTACTTGGAAGCCCCGTCGTTTTCTGGCTGTCAAGTCAAGAGTCCAGGGAACCTATTCTAACACTACAGTAAGGCTGCAATCCTAAAAGCATCATTGGGCACAACGGGACCTTATTTTGAGTAAACATGAGTAGGATTGAGCACTACACTTCTGTTAATCTCCTAAAGATTCCTGCCACAAAGCTCATGTTTTGTGTCTGCTGTGAAAGTTGACGGCCTGGAGTTTGTTAGCATTGATTTCATTGGTGCCGCTTGTTCCCAAGAAAGTGTCTGTGGGATTGCAGTCATGAGAACAAAGAGCATTTTGGCTTCAGCAAGAGATTCTTCTTACTGAAAGCAAGATCTTGCTTGGCTGACAAGCCCAGCCTCAATTCTTATACTGTACTGAAGTGCTTTTACAGGAATCCTTTTGTGACTGTGGAGGAAGATGTAACCCAAGTATTCATCTGGTGGGAATAATGTGCTTGGCTGTTCCGCTTGCAAGTCACCCTTTTTCCAGCACCAGGGAAAATGTTTGAGCAGGGAATCTAAAAAAGAAGAAGAAATGCTGATCCTACTTTGTGTACTGTTTTTGTCCTCCTGAAAGTCCCAGATCCCAAAGAATAGGGGTGGGGGGAGATATGGGGGTGGAGCACACCAGGGACTTTCTGTAGTCCTTTCCTAAATATTCAGATTTTCTTGTTTAAAAGTACAGTGGTACCTCGGGTTAAGTACTTAATTCGTTCCGGAGGTCCGTACGTAACCTGAAACTGTTCTTAACCTGAAGCACCACTTTAGCTAATGGAGCATCCTGCTGCTGCCGCACCGCCAGAGCACGATTTCTGTTCTCATCCTGAAGCAAAGTTCTTAACCTGAGGTACTATTTCTGGGTTAGCGGAGTCTGTAACCTGAAGCATATGTAACCTGAGGTACCACTGTAGGTCTCTAGCCCTTATAGAAACTTTTAGAGAAACAAGAAAGAACTCAGCGACAGTATGCTCTCCAGTTGATCCCTGCACACCAAAGTTGTTCCTACCTTCTGGTGTTCTGACCAATGAGTGCAAAGGAATGGGGACAATTGACAAGTGCTGGGGCAGCTAGGGAATATTGCATGGATTATGAATGGAGCAACTTTTTGACAAACTTTGTGGACAAACATCCAGGAGCCACCTATCAGTGGTGAGTGGAGCCTGATGGAAAAGTGAATATGACTCTTACCCAGAGCTTTCCAAACTGTGTGCCGTGACACGTTAGTGTGTTGGCTGCAGTGTGTAGGTGTGTCACACATACGCTCCCCATGCTCCTCCTGGGGCTGGAAAGGGTTAGTTTAACCTCTGGTTTGCTAGTAAAACTGAATTACTGTATCATGAAATGATGCAAAATTGAATTACTGTGTCGCAAAATGATGTACGTCCCAAAGGTGTGTCACCAACTTAAAAAGTTTGGAAAGCTCTGCTCTTATCTTTGTACTGTAGGTTGCGTTCTAGCTGTGCAAATTCAGATGTTGCTACAGACACCCGTTGCATCTCTCTCCATCTTCGTTCTGGCAGGCAAAAGGCATTGCCATCGTTCAAGGAAAGACACATTCCAGCCAGGCAAAAGCACTCAAGGACGGTGTGCCCCAGAGAGCTTTGAGGGCCAGTAGAGAGACCTAGAGGACCCAGGCCTGAGGTTCCTCACCCCTGCACTAAGTCCTTATTTCTAACATTGCAAAATGTTTTTAAAAATTGAATTAACATTTTATTAATTCATTTTATGGGCTGCACAGTAACAAAAATTCTCAGGGTGGTTTATGATGGCATATTTGTATGCTCTGGATGTACTATGGTGATTCCCTCCTGCTTTAGGCTTCCTCACCAAAAAACCTTCAAGACCTCAGGATTCGGTCTGAGATATAGGTAAGTTGAGTAATAGCTGGAAGATAGTGAGGACATGGTGCTCTAAGCCTCAAGGCTAGAAGCAAAGAAGATGAAGGGTAGGGTTGCCATATTTCAAACAATGAAAATCCAGACAGAAAAGCTGTTGAGCAAAAAAATACCGTTTTTCAATGAAAAACGACATTGCCAACATGGGCTGCCATACGTCCAGATTTCCCCTGACATTTTTTACCAATTTCCACCCAGACACTGCTGCTGACTCCAGTGTCCCTGATATGTCCGTGAAATCCAGGACATATGGCAACCCTATGAATAGGCCCAGTCTGTCCCTCAAAACTCAACAATCTGTAGAGGCCATTTTGATATTTTGACAAACGTAGCCTAAGGCCAATGCTTGTTCGTTAATTTGTTTTGACATTGACACTCCATCTTTTATGATTTAACTCAAACTCAATGAAATTCAATTTGATTATGAATTAAATTTCAACTTAAAATTATAAATCACAACAAAGTTCAAGCAATCCTAATACTTAAATGAAACATCAGGAAGAATGGCAGCATAAAATCAACAACTGACAGAAAACAACATCAGTGGCTTTAACTATAATATGCCTGCCAGAATACAGTCTTGGGAAGCTGTATAAAAGTAGACACCTTTATTGATACAGACAGTATAATGAAAGGAGATTATACCAATTAATCAGGTATAGTTGTGTCTAGGGCGGAAAGCTACTTATAAGGATTATCACAAGAGGGGGTCGAATATGAAGAATCTTTTATTTGCATAATTGAATTAGGAATAGTTCTTTGGAGAATCAAATGCATATCACTCTCTATTAGTAAAGTGAATAGTTAGCATGTAGCTACTCTGGGTATTAAAGTGGGTGGGTCCCTGAAGATGGGAAGAAACAAAACCCCTCCAAGTATGCAAACAAATCTTGCTTTTAAAAAAAGAAAGCCCAACTTTTACTTTAAAACCCAGGTTACAGAGCTACTACCACGACCCTATATCCATGGATCTCGGAGTGGTTCACAACGTAAAATCACAATATAAAAAACAGAAAATAAATAATAAAATAGGGGGGAAATACATAATGAATATGTATTTATAAATAAATAAATAAATAAATAAGTATATGCCTAATATGTACATGCATTTAATAAATAGTAATACATTTAAAAGACCATAAACTGTTTAATTAGCACAAGGCCTGGGAGAAGAGGAATGTTTTTGTCTGGTGCCTGAAGATTTATAACGAATGTGCTAGGAGAGGCATTCCACAAGTGGGGAGCCACTGCAGAAAAGGCCCCTTCTTGTGTTGCCACCCTCCGGAGCCTCCTTTATGGAGGAGGTACACAAAGAGTGGCCTCAGATGATGATCACAGGGGCCAGGTCAGTTCATATGGGGAGAGGGACTGCAGTATTTTGTTGAACATTTGAACAAGTTTTAAAATACTAATAAATGCTTACTGTGGCCTTTAAAAAATGTTTCAAGGATTTAATAATCGTTTTGAAAACACTACCAAATGGAGAAAAAAGAATGGTAGCATTGGATTACTTATGGGCAATACTTATTGCTATGCGCTGAAATATTTTTTTCTGCTCTTCTTCATTCATGAACAATGATTTAAATAATTCTTGCTCACGTACTTTTTTGAGAAGTGTTTCTTCTTGTGATAAGCTGTTAATGTTTGCCATTCATTATTTTTTTGTTAAAGTGCACATCTTTTTATTATTTTTAAAAAATTGGCATTTCCAACATTTAATTTGTGCGTTCAAAGACCAGAACCGTCATCACACATTATAGACTCCTGCCAGTAAATTCCTGGTGATCACCTGAATCTCAATTTAATCCATAATGCAAGTCCAGAGGAAAACCTGAAAATGTTCTATTGAAAATTGTTTGCAGATAGCAAATACATCGAAATTGGGATTGGCTCATGAATGATTTATTAGCCAAGAACTAGCTAAACTTGTCAGATAATTTGTTTGCACAAAATCATCGAAGCAGCCGTATGCCAAAATGTGCAATTTCCCAGTTATTTATTTGTCCATCATGCAGGCACATCTTGTAGCTGCCACAAAGAATTCCCCTAGAATCCACAAGGAATACTGTCTCCTCAGCAGGTTTTCATTTTAAGCCCATATTTAGCATGGATGAAAGCTTAAGAAAATGCTGTTTGCTGTAGGAAAACTATTCGTGAAGAAGCTGATTAATCACTGGGAAAGGCTGGTGAAAGGGGTGGGGTGCGGTGATGAGAAAAATGGTTGTTTGAGGACATTATCAGTTTTAACTGTAGAAAGATTTGCAGTTGTGTTGTGCAGTTCCACATGGCTTCCAACCATAAATCAAAAACTTAAGAGCTCAAGATGAAGTTAGATGTGGGTTCACAGCTGCTCCCAGAACTGTCCTGAATAACCAGGCAGTCTAAGGACCCATGATATTCCCAATGGATTACTAGCATCAATAAAGCTTTAGAACCAACTACAGTCATACCTTGGAAGTTGAAGCTCCTGCAGCCAATCGGAAGCCACAGAAGTCGCGATGGACGTTCGGGTTCCAAAGAAAGTTTGCAAACAGGAACAATCACTTCCGGGTTTGGAACCCAAAACGTTCGACTTGCAAGTTGTTTGAGATCCAAGGTATGACTGTCGTTCCTTTTAGATAGACTTGTTAATTGCGTATTGCCCAGATCAGTGCAAGGGGTAACAATGAATGAATGAATGAATGAAATCTGCTTTTTGAAACGTACCTTTACATCTTAAATAAGAAGCCATTCATTAAGCAAAATGGGCACTACTCAGAAAGAAGCATGCCAGAAAATAAATGATCAAATTATTAGTGTTACCGAAATGATAAACTCGCTGATTCAGGGAGAATCAATCAAGTGTTCAAGAATAAAGGGAGCGGGGGAGTTAACTTTATGCAGACTGAGCGCTCGCTTCTGTCATAGCTACCAGTACACCCAGCACTAACTTCAAAGGGACTTCAAGAGCTAAACCTGTCCCATCATCCTTTGACCAGTGAGATAGGAGTGATTCATTTATAATATTTCTGTAGCCTTGTTGTACTGTTACATTTGCACCAATGTTCATCTGGATTAGCTCTTAATCAGAGTTGAAAAGCAAAGCATTTCCCATTACTGTAGCTCTTCTCTTTTGCCTCTGGTTTAGCTATTGAGGAATAGCTAATCTATTGAAGAATAGCTATTGAAGAATAGCATGACCCTTTGCTTTGGAAATTGGATTTGGTTCAGGGTCATCCTGTCACAAGTTCTTTTCATATAGCATTTGAGAGCTAATTAATATAATCAGTTGTGGTAGTTGTTATCAGATGACAAGCTTTGCTCCTATCACTGGGTAGCAAACAGTATTTAACATGATAAGAAAGTTCAGTCTTCATTATAGCCATTTCACAAACCAAATTACCAGTAGTAGATTATATTTACCATTACTGAATGTACAGCATGCAATCATATGAATTGCTGCCCAGTTTACTGGGCCCAGGCAAATGTATGAATGAACTGGTAGGCTCCTTAAAGGAGCAGGGTGCTTTTAAGTAGACTGTTCCCAACCCCAAAGCCCAGAAATGTCTCATCTAACTTTCTTTGTCCCTTTCTTTTGGTTCATAGCAACTTGTTATCCGAAATGTAAAAATGGTGGGAAATGTCTCAGGCCTGGAAAATGCAGGTGTCAGCCTGGCTATGGAGGACGATACTGCCATAAAGGTAAGTTGAATTTGGACAGTTTTCAAATTGTAGCAAAGAGTGGGGGAATAGTCTAAAACCATTGCACTTGTAGTCCAAAACTTTTCGAGGGTACTAGGTTGGTCAGGACTGCCATACAGACATGGTATAATGTGTCTGGAACTCTTATATATTGAGATTAATATTTAATTACTATTTGCATTTCTGGATCTGTCGTGCAGTCGCTTTGAGTGTCTCATTTTGAGGCAGAAAGTCAGGACAGCAACGTTTTCCATAAATAACAATAAGCAGGTATAACGTTATCGTAAACAAATGAGCATGAAATTTCCACCTATATGCCTCAACTCCATTCTAGAATTGTTGCTTGGAAGAGGCAACATTTATGCAACAAAACACCCTTGCTATAATGCTGTTCTTGGCTTGCTTTGTGACTGTGCTGTTTCCTTCCAGTAAGCTGCGAGGGAGGTTGTCAAAACGGTGGCGAGTGCATCTCGGTCAACGGGCTGGTAAAGTGTCTTTGTGCTTCAGGCTGGACAGGATCAAGATGCCAAGAAGGTAAAAAATCTTCACTTCGTTAGTTATTGTGTTTCAGTCCCACTCTTCTTTCAACTTGGAGTTTTCCCCATTTTATTGTTGAAACAATCGGTATAACTAGATTAGGCGGAGAGAGAGAGAGAGAGAGAGAGATTTGTTCAGGGTTGCTCAGTAACTTTTATGGCTGAATGGGGATGTGAATTCAGGTCTCCTGTTCCAAGCTGAACTTTTCCCACTACGGTATGCAAGTTATCTAACCCCTGGCAGAGGAGAGGAGAGGAGAGAAGATCTCAACTGGTGCTTGGATGCAGTTCATTAAAATATATCCAGTGTGTTACAGGGGCAAATCGCCTTATATGGTTCTGCACGGAGGGGTTCCTCCTACTCTTTCTCCCCCCAAAATCACTGTCAGAGCTAACACAGTTTACCCTCTGTTCAAGAGGTAACCGTTTCTGAGAATGACAGCTAAAGCCACTGCTCTCAATCTGTCAGTTTCATGCAAAGGTAGAATGTGGTCACTTTTAATGATGCCACTGTTTTGTTCTGGTCTGAGGGAGGAAATACCCCCCCCCTTAAACCAGGGATGCCTAACCTATGGGCTTCTGAATGTTGCAGAACTACAACTCCCATCAGCCTCACCCAGCATGGTGAATGGCCACGGGTGGTGAGAGTTGTAGTTTGGCAACATCTGTAAGACCCCTGCTTTAAACATTCTCTAATGCTCTACAGTGGGGATGGGGAGATCTCATCATCACCCCTTCAGATGTTGGTGGACTACAGTTCCCATCATCCCTGACCACTGGCCATGTTGGCTGGGGCTGATAGACTCCCGCAACATCTGGAGGACCCTAGGTGTCCCCACCCCCTGCCTCCCCAGCTCTACAGTATAATATTGAGAGACCGAGATAGATGACTTTGCTTTATTGTTCTTTCGTTGCAGCGGTTTGTCCTCAGGGATGTCGGAATGGAGCAACTTGCGTCGCTCCTGGAATCTGCAGCTGTGCAACTGGCTGGGTCGGCGGCGCCTGTCATTTAGGTGAGTTACATATCTTTTAGAGGAGCTTTCGAGCCTCTTGAATGAAACGCCTAAAAGCTGACAAGATCATCGTGACACCCGCAAGAGCTACAAGGTCTTTGCAGAGGTTCATGAACTGCACCCAGCTTCCCACCCTCCTCTCCTATCTCGTGCATGTACTATCCCCTCATCTAAATATGAACAGATCGATGCAGATAGGAAATATTGCATGAGTTATTAATTTTGTACTGGGATATAGCTGACCTGAGCAGTTGCTGGCGTGTAGTTGGCAGTTCATTAACTGTACCTGCCTTCGGTCAGTGGCTCTTTCATAGCTGCCCCATGCAAGATTGACTGAAAAGAATGAGACAGCAGCAACGTAAAGATAGATTGCTGGTTTGCATTGTTAGGCAAGTCCTACTGAAATTTATGGAAAGTGAACAGTAGTAGGAATGATGATGATCATTGTAGTAGTAGTAGTAATTAATAATAATAATAATAATAAATTTTGTGCTTCATCTAATGTAGTTTGTTCTATGTGAAACCTGCAATCTAATCTAACTTCAAATTTCATTGGGTAAATAGCCGTTACCACTCAGATGCTGATATTGGTGAAAGTTAGGATAAAATAGACAATACTGATGCTCCAGAAATGAGTTTCACATTACAGCAACCTCTAGGATTTCTTTTTTCAGTTCAGCAGGGCTTTAAAAAGAAGGGAAAGAGTCTTCCTCTTCCCTAAAGGCAGACAAAAATAGTCTGTCCATAGCTGCTGCAGGCTTGAAGTGGAAAGCATGCAATCCTCTTAATGCAGTGGTTTGCAAATGGTGGGTCAAAGCCCTTAAGGCAATGATAGATGTCAAGTGGGCGGGTCACTAAACTGAGTAGCGAGTGCCAAGCTTGAAGCAATGCAAGTGGATAAGAGAGTATCTTAAAAGCAGCTTCTGGGATCCTTCAGCTAAAGGATATAAGTGACTGTCAAGTATGTCTGTGCCGGGAGCTGCATTTGTCTGGGTCAGTGGCTGCAATCTAGTAGTGCATTCTGAATTAAGGCAATGTTGGATGGATTGGGTACAGAAGCTTCCAGGCAGGACCTTTCTTTAGGCAGAAAGTCAGCTGAATTGAATTGTGCTGCCATCTGTCTTTCCTTGAGACTAACGTGACAGCTACTCTTACAGCAAATGACTGAGACTAACTACAGTGGTACCTCGGGTTACATGTGCTTCAGGTTACATACGCTTCAGGTTACACACTCCGCTAACCCAGAAATAGTGCTTCAGGTTAAGAACTTTGCTTCAGGATAAGAACAGAAATCGGGCTCTGGCAGCGCAGCAGCAGCAGAACAGTTTCAGGTTAAGAACGGACCTCCAGAACGAATTAAGTACTTAACCTGAGGTACCACTGTATATAGGAGTGACTGTGAGGACCATAAACCTCTTGTGTTTACTGTACCTCTAATTCTCAAATACACCATTAAGTTCAGTTGGGGTGTCATTTTCTTTCAGTACCATGCACGCTTTCAGAACTACCAGTGGCAACTTCTTTCTTTTCTTGCTTCTAAGATGGGGGAGGGCTGCTTTCGAGAGATGGCCCTTGAACTGAGTTCCCTGTGAAGGAGTGATTAGCTACTTCCCTTTTGAGTCTCTGGATTAATCTTATGGGTTAATCCTCTTGAAATGAATAATCATTGCAATAGCAGTATGTTGAAGTAACAGGTATAGAAATATAGAACAGCACAGAAACATGCAAAACAGTAGGTACTGCTAGAATGGCTCTGCAAAGGAGCATTCTATTCTGGTTGCTTTTATTAGGAACCCACACAAATCACCATCATTGGCTAAATAACTTGTAATTTGCTTCTCTCACCTGCAACAGTGCAGACCTGGAAACTGCTTTAACGTTCGAGAACACCCATGAGGGTTACCGTATTTTTCGCTCTATAACACGCACCCGACCATAACACGCACGTAGTTTTTAGAGGAGGAAAATCCGTAGGCATGCCACCCGTAGGCATTCCCTCCATAACACGCACAGACATTTACTTACTTTCTAGGAGGAAAAAAGTGAGTCTTATGGTGCAAAAAATACGGTATTTATTTTTCTATTCGTTTTATGAGTCACTTCTCAACAAGTTGTCTCCAAATCATCTTGCAAAATTGAAAAAGTTTGAAACAATAATGAGTGATAAAACCGTAATCAACAGTAATGTAAACAACAGGCAGAAGTGAAAATTAATAAGGGAGCAGTCAATAAAAATGCAGATCCAATAGAAGGCAGAAAATAATTTAGCTTTGGTAAAAAGAAAAAAGTCGACACAGTGTGTAAATGATGATAATGTGTAGATTTACAGACCTGTCTAGGGAGTTCAGTCACCACTGAAAAGGCCCTCTTTTTTATTGCCAAGGTGCCAGTTACTCACAGTGTCCTCCTGGAAGGGAAAGACACTTGAGCATCAATCAGTTAGCACAACAGATGTCATGCGTCAGGGAATCCGACCCCCCACGGTAGACTGCCAGGAATAGATAGACAAGGAAGGCTCTTACCAATGTCTTATATTCAATATTCACAGAGAGAGGCTTAGAAATACAGCCTCTTGGAGTGATGGCATTGCTCCGAGTAATCTTCACCCCCCCTTCTCTACTCAATCATCAACAGCACCACCCAGCTTATGGTGGCTGCTTAGGGCCATTTGTCTCTGAGCCCTTTGCTCTCCTACTTTCACTGCTCGCTGGGTTCTGGGAGAAGGGGGGGGGTCTGGAATGATTTCTAGCGATACGTGTTAGCCAGCTGCTCCAGCTCTGCACCCCCTTCCTCTTCTCCCATTATTTCCCAACTTTTCCCCTCATCTGCCTCTGAGCTGTGACCTCCCTCAAACCCCTATTGTAAATCTAAACTGTCTTCCTCTTCTCTGGAAGGTTCATAGAATAGAATCATAGAATCATAGAATCATAGAATCATAGAATCATAGAATTGGAAGAGACCACAAGGGCCATCGAGTCCAACCCCCTGCCAAGCAGGAAACCCCATCAGAGCACTCCTGACATATGGTTGTCAAGCCTCTGCTTAAAGACCTCCAAAGAAGGAGACTCCACCACACTCCTTGGCAGCAAATTCCACTGTCGAACAGCTCTTACTGTCAGGAGAGTCTTCCTAATGTTTAGGTGGAATCTTCTTTCTTGTAGTTTGGATCCATTGCTCCAGGTTTAGGCTGGTCCAGCCCCTGACAACAGATTGCCCTGCTCAGGCCTAAACTTTGTACTTGCATGGAATTGTCATAGTCCTGCCAAGCCATGTTTTCCTTTCAAACCAGTTTGTAAACTCATGGGCAAGCAAGCAAGCAAGGTGGGTGGGATTTAAACAAGCCATAGGTTTTGAAATCACAAGACATTTCCCCATTTGAATTATTTTTAAATCATGACAATCGTTCCTCCAAGTATAAGATTTAACAAAATTCCAATACTATAAGGATGAATGGCAGGCACAAATACTGTAGTTCTGCTGTATTTTACTGATATTTTCTTCTTAGGAATAATTGTGATAATTCAATAAAATACTATGCATCAAATGTGGTTAATGAGATGAAATCTGTGCTGTGTAACTGATATGAGTTTTGGACTCCCCCCCCCCAGCATTGTGTAGGTTGCCATGTCACCATGGAGGCAAATGCATCGCTCCAGATGTGTGCAGATGTCGTTCACCATACTCTGGTATACAGTGTACAAAGAAAATGAAGCAATGAGACAGCCTACTCTGAAGACGAGCTGCTTTTATTTTAATGAATAAACATTGAGAGAAAGGAGAAATTTTGCATTATGCTAGACCGTCCATACATAGGATTTTAAAGTCTTGATTATATATTAAATGAAAGCTCTCCTATACTGAAGGGCGTTCTTTTTTTAAGTATGCCAATATCAAAGCAGTTGAAGGTGTACCAAAATATATGAGTGGGGGGAATTTGGAAGCACGTGGATACCTTATGTTTCATTTTAGCGCATGTAACATTGAATATTTTTTAATGAATAAAGCATTCCCCCCTGCCACAAAAACCCCTGCTCTTGCTGTTTCATTCACTTCCACAAATAGAATTTGTCTTCCCATGTAATGAATATAATCTTGGGTTTTTAAAACTCTTTGATCTTGCATGAGAAATCCCTGGGCAGAAGCAAAGCATCAAATGTGGGTCTTGCTGGGTCATACGGTTTTATAGACATTGCTTTCCTCTAATAGTGAACTCAATGAGTACCAGGATAGCCACAGTGGGGACACATGAGAAAAAAGAGGGACATATCAGAATGGTTTTTGGGGGGTGGACTCCAAGGTTTGCAGAAGTACAATTTTTAAAATCTTAAGGGAATTGCACACAAAGTGTGTGTGTACACACACACACACACACACACACACACACACACACACACGTCCAGTGAATGTAACAGGCACTTTGGTTTTATAGCTTCCTGGCCCAGCGTGAAAAACCTCTGGGGCAGAAGCAGAGTTCTCTGTGTGGATTTTGCAAGCATGTACTCAGGGCTTGGGTGCCTATAGCCAGCAGTTGAGTCTGCACATGTGGTTCTTGAGGAAGCCTGTGCACACACTCTATGGCACTTATGCGGCCCCCGGCACTAAAGTGTGGTCAATTCACCTGCTCTATTAGCTTGTGGTGCAGATAGGAATAACACATGGGCACCCTCCGTCTGGAGCCAACCACACACAGCTATTTCTCTGCATAGCTAGTCACACACAACGTTTTCTTCTATGCAACTATTGCTGGGTTGGGGACAAGAGCTCCAAAGAAAAGTAGCTGCTGTAAATATATTTCCTATTTAGTGCTTTCCTCTGTATATTAAAAAAAAACCCCTAGCAGTCACAAGAGAGAAAGCTTTTCTCCCCTCCCCCCCACAATCCCTTTTAGTTGTAAAGTTGAGGCAGTAATTGGAATGTGCATGTGTTCAGAAATCTTATTCTGAAGTTGCCACGGTGCTAGACAAACATTAATTTCATGGTTCTTTAATTAAAAGCATGGTTGCTTTGCCAACGGCAGGCAAATGTTGGCCTCTTGCAAGGTCAGTGAATTTCTGTAGTTTTGGATTTTAAAAAATTGCTTGAAAACAGCTCCATCTGCTGGCTGTTAAGGGTTTTTTTTCTTCCTCCTGCCCAACTTTGTCCATTCCGCTCTGAACCTTCAATGTAATTTTACTATTCAGCATCAGTTCTCTTAAGTCTGGTCTGACACAGCAGCACATAGAATCCATGTCTTAAAGGATCAAATCACAAAGGCTGTGTTAACACAGAGCCTACGTCATAGCATTTACATTTGAAATGGACAGAGTCTGTGCCAAAACTAAATTTAGTTAGTTGCTGTAGTAGCCCCTTACACTGTGTGTGTGTGTGTGTGTGTGTGTGTGTGTGTGTGTGTGTGTGTGTTTTACTACGGTCAGTGGGGTGGATTTTTTTTTCTCATTAGGCTGCATTTAAGATTTTGTCTGGGTAGATGACTCACTGCTAGAAACTGCTGGTTGCAGTCTAAATGTGTTTGTGTGTGTTGTAGAGTGAGGTATAATTATATTGATTTAAAGTGGTAGATAAGAACAAAGCCTAATTACATGAATTGGCTTTAGCTGCAAATAGTTGTTTGTGCTCCTTGCTACAAGAGATAGCCTCTTCTGCCTCATTTGCCATAAAAGCTACAAAGCTGTTGGTAAAATAAATAAATAATAATAATAATAATAATAATAATAATAATAATAATAATGGCACAAGGTTACACCATTGCTGCTGGTCCAAAAGACCTGAAATCAGCATCTCTTGTGGCAACAAGAGTCAGTATTGCTAGGCACCTGCCAAAACTCATATAGACATCTTAGAAGGAGAGTGGCTTCTTCTTAGCAAACAACAGGCCTCTTGCGTTGCTCACAACTGAGCTGTTGAAACAGTATTTAAGCGCAACATAAGGAGTTTATTTATTTTGAGAAAAATCCTTACTTTTCCAACTTTTAGATTATGGCTCCAGATGAGCACTGTAACCTCTGGTGAGCTGGTTTAGAGTAAAGGGTATGAAAAATATAAAGATAAGACTCTTGCCAAGTGGCACCCAGTGAAAGAAAATGTGCAAGCAACAGCATGATGAAGCCTACAGGTTTTATGTTAGTGCTACCAGTCACTCCTGGTCACTCACAGCATTCATGTTCAGATTTGAGGGGAGGGGCAATGGGGAAGCACAAGGTGCCCTCTCCCCCATTTCACACACAGAAGCCAACTAGACTGGGCAGATGGCTCTTACTTCAGCACCGGCAAGAGGACAGCGCCCTCCTCTTGGCAGTTGGCTGGATTAGGATGCACAAGCTGGGCTGTGTAGATACACCTGCTGCTCTGTCCTCCAGCTTCTGGAAGCACTCTGCCTAAGGGTAGGACCAACTTGGGGTCTACTGAGCGCATCTGGCCCAACCTCCCCCGAATAATCTCTCATCAACCCCTTTTGCAGCACAGGGGGAAATGGTTGCACGATGCAGAGAAAAAAAGAAGTGTTTCTTCTGGAATGCGAGTCCATCCAATGAAACGGTGCTGGAAATTTCACGACACATAAAAGAAAGTGAAGAATTCGCACAATGCATAGTTAAATCGTAGAATTTGCCCCTGCATGAGGTGGCGGGAGCCATCAATTTGAATGGCTTAAAAAGAAGACCAGACGAATTAGCGGAGAACAAAGCTATCCATAGCTACTAGGCACGTTGACTATGGTCTCCCTCCGCTGTTGGTAGTACAGGTAACGACTGGCACAGCCAAATGGTGCGATATTGCGCATGTGCACAGAGCACCGAACCCAGAAGTTATGGAAAGGAGCAGGGTGGGCTTACATGTGCTCCACTGATGCACATGAGGGTTCAGAACGTAACCCTCACACAAAACAAGAAATGTCTGTATGTCTCTAACTACCAGTTGCTGGGAATCACAAGTGTGGAGAGTGCACCAGCAGGCATTTGTCTGGTTGGCCGTTGTGAGAACAGGATGATAAGACTATATGGCCTGATCTAGGAGAGATCTGCTAATGTTCTTATTATGAACATTGATCTGATTGAGCAGGGCTCGTATGTCTTCTTCTTTGGTGATCAGTTGTAGCTGAGTAAGATTGTCTTCCATAAACACGGTTTTAACAATGAGTTCGTAAGTGACTGTGGAGCCAATTCTGGATCCACACGTCCCTCCACAGTGGGGTTCAGGGAAAAAGTGAGGCAGACTATGTTTAAGGCACCTTCTCTAGCCCCTCCCCCTTTTCGGGGTGAGCAGAGTGGATTCTAAAAAGGGCTGCTCAGTCATGGATACAGCTGCTGAGCTGCTCAACTGCCTTGTTCCTTGAGTCAGAACAACTGAATCTGTATCCACCGTCCATGTGCCAGTTCATGACTAGGGGCTTCCAGATTTCACAATCCTGCCCCCGTTACCATTTGCCAATTGCCTTGGGGCTTTTGGAGTTTGAGTTTGGGATGGGTTTTTGGAAGATGCCTGTGCGTGAATTTGTTTTATGTGTGTAGATCAGTGCACGCTGACCAACGCACAGTCTTCACAGTAAGGCTCTGTTCCAATGGCATGAGTAGTCACTACGACCAGTAGATTCTTATCTGCTGCAGCCTTCACCCGCCTTCACAGCTGTTGTAACATACCGCTTGTTATCATCCTCCTGTTCTGCCGTTGAGGACTTCTTAGATCATTCTTTGTCTAGCTCCTTCCCTTTGACCTTACCACTTTGGGTGACTGCTGGGAGTACGAGATTCCTGATGACTTTGCTCACAAGGGTCATAGGAACGTGCAAGCCCATTCATCATAACAAGGTGATGATCCATTGCAGGAGGGCTCGTATGTACAGTGGTGTGGATCAGTACTGCTAAGGTAATGTGGTGCCAGGTCCAAATATAACACTCGTGCTTTGAATCATTACACCTAATCCTTACACCTTTTGAGTTGCAATCTGAAGGCAGAGGCTTATGTGACTCAATTTTAATAGACGAGGAGAAATTCAAAATTACTCTACACTTTGGTAGCTTAACTTGGAATTGAAGTGGGGCTGGAATCATGTCTTTTGTTTCAGACATCCCTTAGGCTTGCTCATTTGTCATGTCTTTATATTCTGATGATAGCAACATAGCCTCCAGCCTTCTGCAGTGGCGCTCACAGAGTTGCTGTAGTGAGATTTCCAGGCTAAAGTCACCTCTGTAGGAAGACTATGTCAAGTTACTACAATGAAATGATAAAAGAAAGTTACAGATGCAAGTCATGCAAACCAATTGTGTCTAGAAATGTGTCTGAAAAATCAGATATATTTTTATGAAGTAATGCTTTAAACCATTTGTCAAGGGAGGAGGACATTTCCAGCATTGTAACATGTCAGATAACAAACACCCTTGATCTTAAACTTTTAAAATTGTAATGTACATGGTTTACAATGTTGTAAATGCATTAAAGGGTTGTTGTTTTTTAATGTGCTGTAAATCCCTGTTCTTTTAGGTGGTCAGATGGAGGTCTTCACCTCTGGCATATTACTTCCTCTGAGTGAAGATGGGGTCAGGCTCTGACTTCATCAGAATCTTGTGCTCAGTGTGAAGCAGATGATTGGTGCCAACCGCAAATCCCACTTGTGTTACTTCTGACTCAACTCAGAGGTAGTCAACCCCAGCAAGACCAGCAGTTACCACCCAATTTAAAAGGTGCTGAATATAAGTGTCCCTTTCCATTATTATTATTATTATTATTATTATTATTATTATTATTATTATTATTATACCACCCTATATCTGGAGGTTCACAGAATAAAATCAGAATATAAAACCACAAGCTACATAATCAAAATAAAAACAACAACCCAATAACCCCTTCCAAAAAACCTGACATTTTAAAAGGGCCTAGGATGTCAATCAATCAACCAAAGGCCAAGTTAAAAAGGTGTATAATGAAGGTGCCTAAAGGTGTATAATGAAGGTGCAAGGTAACTTCCCTGGGGAGAACATTCCACAGACGGGGAGCCACTGCAGAGAAGGCCTGTTCTCATGTTGCCACCCTCCAGACTTCTTGAGGAGGAGGCAAATGAAGAAGGGCCTCAGAAGATGATCTTAGGGTCCAGGTAGGTTCATATGGAAGAAGAAGAAGAAGAAGAAGGGGAGTTTGGATTTGATATCCCACTTTATCACTACCCGAAGAAGTCTCAAAGCGGCTAACATTCTCCTTTCCCTTCCTCCCCCACAACAAACACTCTGTGAGGTGAGTGAGGCTGAGAGACTTCAGAGAAGTGTGACTAGCCCAAGGTCACCCAGCAGCTGCCTGTGGAGGAGCGGGGAAGCGAACCCGGTTCACCAGATTACGAGTCTACCGCTCTTAACCACTACACCGCACTGGCTCTCATGAAAGAGAGGGTCCTGGGGGTATTGTGGTCCTGAGTCGTTTAAGGCTTTATAGGTTAAAACCAGCACTTTGAATTGGGCCTGGAAACTAATTAGTAGCCAGCGCAGTTGGACCAGGATCAGTGTAATATGCTCAAACCGGTGAGCAACCTGACCACTGAATGCTGCAATAGCTGAAGCTTCCAAACAATCTTCATAGGCAGCCCTATGTATAATGCATTGCAGTAATCTAACCTTGAGGTTACCAGAGCATAGACAACAGTATTTAGGCTATCCCTGTCCAGATAGGGGCAAAGCTGATGGAAGGCACTCTGGGCCCAAGCTATGAACCTCTTTCAGAGGAAGTGTAACCCCATCGAGCAGGCAATCTCCCACTCATCTGGTCTAGGGAACCACCCACTAACAGTGCCTCAGTCTTATCTGGATTGAGTTTCAGTTTGTTGGCTCTCATCCAGTCCATTATCAAGGTAAGACACTTGGTCCAGTGCTTCCACTGCCTCACCTGCAGATGTAAAGGAGAAACAGAGCTGAGTGTCGTCAGCATACTGCTGACAACGTACTCCGAACCTCCAGATAACCCCACCCAGTGGTTTCATGTAGATATTAAACAACGTGGGGGATAGGATTGAGCCCTGCGGAACCCCACATTGAAGCACTCCCCAAGCAACACGCTCTGGGAATGACCATCCAAGTAGGACTGGAACCACTGTAAAGTGGTGCCACCACCCCTAGTTCAGACAGTCACTTCAGAAGGATACCATGGTTGAGGGTATTGAAAGCTGCTGAGAGGTCGAGAAATAACAGGGATATGTTTCCCTTGTCTCTCTCTCTTGACAGAGGTCATCACACAGGGCGACCAAAGCAGTTTCTGTGCCAAAACTGAGCCTAAACCCCGACTGAAATTGATCCAGAAAATCAGTTTCTTCCAAAAGTGCCTGGATCTCGTCTGCGACCACTCACTCCAAAACCTTGCTCAGGAAAGGGAGATTAGCAACTGGCCAGTAGTTAGTTAGATTTCCCAAATCCAGGGAAGATTTCTTAAGGAATGGCTTTACAGCTGCCTCCTTCAAACAGGCAGGGACCACCCCCTCTCGTAAAGAGGCATTGACCGTCTCCCTGGTCCAGCCAGCTGTTCCCTCCCTGCTGCTTTTTATCAGCCAAGAGGGGCAAGGGTCTAGAGTGCAAGCCCTGACCGATCCAAGCACCTTGTCCACATCCTCAAGCCTTACAACTGAGCCTTTCCTTGGAACAATCAGGAGTGCAGTCCCAATTAGTCCTTTACAGCCACACATTTATCTGTTCCATGTGACAGATGTAGGTCAGGTGGTTCTGGCTTGGGCAAAACAGCTTCCCTAGCCACCCTTGCCTAGGCCTAATTTCTGGCTCAAAGTCTTATTGTGCACTCTAAATGCTGCCTTCAAGATGCACACAAGACAAAGATGGTTTTAATAATAATAATAAATCTCCAAGATGACCAGTAGTCAGTCTTTTTTCTCCAGGATGGTGCCTCTTCCTGGTTGGAAGAAAGGTTGAATGGTGCCTTCACCAGGGAAAGGAGAACCCAGGGTGCAGAGTCTTTATGAAGCTGTGTTAAATTCCAGCTTCTGTAATGAATAAAGTGCCCTTACTCCTCCGTCCCTCATGATAGCAGATTAGAAACTTGTGAAGTTGCCATTGGTCTACCTAGCTCAGTACTGTCATGACAATGACTGGCAGTGGCTCTCCATGATTTCAGAAAGGACAGTCTCAGATTTATACCTGGAGATATTAGAACCTTATGTTCCACCACTGAGCTACATCCCATCATGTCAAGTCTGGAGGTTTGACGTGACCCATCTTCTGTGCAGACACATAGAGCACAACAGCACTGCAATGTCAATTTCACACCTTCTCCCCACTCTGTCCTAGAAATAGCTCCAGAAGCCTTTTCAAAAGATAAATGCCAAGGTTGGACCAGCATTATCTCCAGCTGGACCAGCCTGGAATCACAAAAGCTACAAAAAAGTCAATAAAATCTCTGGCAGGACTGCAGAAATTGCAAAGTCAATCCCAGGCACAAAGTTCAGGAACAAGAGGAAAGGTTCAGCCTGCAGTCTCTAATTGAGAGTCTCAATGCCCTGAAGGCTAGAGTCACTGCTTCAGTTAAGGAGCTGCCCAGGAACTGGCTGAAGGGAATTGCTGGGAGGGAACAGAGAGTCTGGCTAATTGGATATGATGAAGGTATGCTCTTTGATTTAAAGCTTCAGGGGAAAGCAGCAGCAGCATCCCTTTTGAAGAAAGAAGATACCAAACAGTCCTTACATCATCAGTCATGTCCTTCCCCACCATTTCATCAACAGACAAACTGCATTCTTCAAGGTAACAGCCATTGCTCCCATCAGAGAGGAACATTTCACTGGATGTTAAAGCCATCACAAATATTATGGAACAAACCAGAGTTGGAAATAAATTACATCTAGCCAACAGTGTGACGCGGCAGCTAAAAAAGCCAATGCAATTCTGGGCTGCATCAATAGGAGTATAGCATCTAGATCAAGGGAAGTAATAGTGCCACTGTATTCTGCTCTGGTCAGACCTCACCTGGAGTACTGTGTCCAGTTCTGGGCACCACAGTTCAAGAAGGACACTGACAAACTGGAATGTGTCCAGAGGAGGGCAACCAAAATGGTCAAAGGCCTGGAAACGATGCCTTATGAGGAACGGCTAAGGGAGCTGGGCATGTTTAGCCTGGAGAAGAGGAGGTTAAGGGGTGATATGATAGCCATGTTCAAATATATAAAAGGATGTCATATAGAGGAGGGAGAAAGGTTGTTTTCTGCTGCTCCAGAGAAGCGGACACGGAGCAATGGATCCAAACTGCAAGAAAGAAGATTCCACCTAAACATTAGGAAGAACTTCCTGACAGTAAGAGCTGTTCGACAGTGGAATTTGCTGCCAAGGAGTGTGGTGGAGTCTCCTTCTTTGGAGGTCTTTAAGCAGAGGCTTGACAACCATATGTCAGGAGTGCTCTGGTGGTGTTTCCTGCTTGGCAGGGGGTTGGACTCGATGGCCCTTGTGGTCTATTCCAACTCTATGATTCTATGATTCTCTCTGGCTTTAAAGTGAAATTATGTGTTTCCACAATCCCTGGCACAGGTGCTTCTCCTATGCAACCCAAGGCAATTCCCATCACTTGTTTGCCCATGGGACTCCAGCGAGCCCATGTTTGAGTTTCATAATCTCTTAATACCATAACAAATCTTACATAGGGCAGAAAGGAGATGCTGAGCATGACATGTCCCCCCCAAAAAATATTCATCATGAGCTCGACTTAGATTGCTGAATCAGAACTATAGTCTAGCATTCTGTCTCATCCTATGTGAGGCCAACCAGATACCTATGAGAAGCTCACAAGGAAAGCAGATCGTGAGCTCAATTTGGATAGCTCCGTTGTTTAGAGCGTGATGCTGACAATGCCAAGGTTGCAGGTTTGATCCTCATAAAGGACAGCTGCCTATACCTGCATTGCAGGGAGATGCAGTAGATGATCCTCAGAGTCCCTTCCAACTCTGTGATTCTATGAAGAACATACAGTAGTCTACTCTCCCGCTCATGTTTTCCAGCAGCTGACACATATTGGAGGTCATACCTAGCCAATGTTACTAGTAGCCATTGATAGCCCTACCCTCCATATGTGGCAGGTGATGTTTCTGTGGTTTTAAGGACATATGGAGAACCTACTGGATCAGGCCAATGGCCCAACTAGTCTAGCATCATCACAGTGGCCAACGAGACTCCTATGGGTAGCTTACAAGCTGGACCCAAGCAAGAGAGCACTCTCCTCTCCTGCTGTTTCCAGCACCTGGGAAGCAGTTTTGTTGCGTTGTTCGCTTTTCTTGCTTGCAATTTTAATATGTTTCATGAAGCCTGGTGGAAACATAAAATTGTAATGAGTGTGTGTGTGTTGGGGTGAGAGCTCTGTGCAGGCTTGGCAACTGTTGCCAAGGAGATCAGAATGCTAGGAGAGTGATAGTCGGAGGGCATTTTAAGTAAGTGTGCAGCTGTTGGGAGGGGGTTAACGAAATAATGATAACTGAGGGGAAAGAAATAGCTGTTTGGAGTTTGTGGAGGACATCTTTGGTGGCGACTGAACAGACGACTCCACAGCATCAAAACAAGACTTGAAAGCGGCGTGGGGGAGACTGCAGTGCCAGCTCATCTCTCTATAAAATAATTATGCTGGGAAAAGGTATCCCTTTCACCACTTATAATAAACACTGATTTACCAAAGTGTTTGTGTAGGCTTTCAAACTCCCTTCCCAGATGGCAAACTGAGTGTGTGGCTGGTCACGAGTCTTCTGGTGTCACCAACAGGATCTGGGAATGAGGAATTGGAAACAGAGACAAACAGGGAAGCTGGAGAGGAGCAAGGCCCTGTTCAGTCTAGGCATCTCCAGGAAGGGCTGAGATGGACTTCTGTCTGAAACACTGTGATGGCAAACTGGTGCGACTCACGGTGCCAACCCAGGGTAATTCCTCACTTGTGCCCTCTTTGTTATCTAATCACTCTCATGCCCATCCTAGATTTTAGTGAAATCCCACTTCCAAATTCAGGTTTATGTCTGCTGCTACAGCTGGATGCCATTTGTATTCCCAAGGTGTTCAGCTTTTGGGGACACAAGCTGAAGGCTGCTCCAAGCTGTTTTTCTTATGCTTCAACCTCACAAATCGAGCTGCAGGAGCCCTGATTCTTCCGGAAGACTTTAGCTCATGGACAGCTATGATGCTGAAACATCTGCAGGGCATTGTATCAGCTACCGCCGCTTGATTTAAGTTCTCTTCCTTGCCTCTTGTTCTGTCCCATAACCTCTGCACTGTGTTTGATATTTTCTCCAGGTTTAGTCAGGCTTCCTTAGCCGAAAGGCACCAGTCAGTGTCTTTCTAAATGCTAGATCTCCATTTTAAACTATATTAGGGGAACTCAAAAACGAACCCAAATACAACTTAAAAGGGAACAAACTTTAAGAGGGTGGGAAGCCAGCGCCTCCTCTCAAGGACTGTGGTGGATGAAGGAATCCCATGACTTGAAAGAGTTGGTGGTAGTCTCCAGTTGAGTATAAAAATCCAGACCCTGGTTTCTCTCAACAACCCAAAAGTAATACAGATGAATACCTTAGCCCAGTGCTCTTCAACCTTGGGTCCCCAGGTGTTCTTGGACTCCAATACCCATAATCCCCAGTCAGCTTAGTCAATGGCCAGGGAGGATGGGAGTTGTAGTCCACCAACATCTGGGGACCCAAGGTTGAAGAACACTGCCTTAGCCCATTCGTGACAATGTACTTCAGTGAAAATCCAGTTGTTCGTTTCTCTTTGTTCACTCTGACAGGACAGATCATTCTCATATTTCAACTCCCTCACTTCTTTCTAACTTTCACACTCCCCCAATCTTGCTCACATTTCCCCCTCCTTTAGTTGGAACATGTGGTGTGTGGCACATGAACTTTGCCTGCTTTTTATCTGTCCTTCCACAAATAAGGTAGGTCTCTAGGACTTCTCCACAAAGCGATTCTCCACCACTAGCCCCTTCTATTCCCACAACGTGGAATGGATAAACATGCAACCTTTAACCATTTTAGTCTCCTACATCAGCACTTCAAACCTCAAAGCCTTTTTTATTTCTTGTTTGGCCAATTATTTGTGGGTAAGTATTCTAATTATAACAGCAGTGTGATTATTTCCAATTCTCTGAAGATCTCCATAGCGGTGCTAATTCTCCTAAACTGGCATTTCTGTGACTACAGGTTCTTCTTGGGCATATGCCAACCTGGTGACACCAACAACAAGCAGCAGGTCCTGCCAGGGCCCTGAAACAGCTTCCCAAGGATGCCAGCTGCTTCTCATTGAGCAATGGAGTAATAAGAATTAGAAACAACATGCTATTCACTGGATCTGTGTACATGCGACATGTAGCCAAAAGTTCTCTTGCGTAGATGAATTCCTATAGAAAACCAAACTGTGATAAACCACTGGCTAAGACAGAAATGGTTAACATAACAGGACCACAGGTATGTTTGAAGCAGTAACCCTGAGAAGTAGCTGGAGCCATCCAGCATCCCCCAGCTTACTCAGATGCCGGTGTGAGGTTACAGTGGTTCACGATGTCCTATCTTACTCACAGGTCCACAGCATGGTGAGCATCTTCACTGGGTCGAGCTGGTCCTTTTGTATGTGGGCGTGTTTGATCTTTAATTTTCAACCTCAGCAAAAGTTCATCGCATACAAATATGGAATTCTCCTGGCTGTATGGTGCAAATTTATGGTGCCGGCATGTTACATATGAGGGGATGTATAAAGCGTTCCAGAGTTTCAAATTCATATTGTCTCCAAATGCTCTTTTTTCAATCAGTTGCAGTAAACAGATGGCTTAATGCCACACAATTGAATCCTACACCATACATATTGGCAGCGTCGTATTCCATGACTGAACTGGCACCTCACAAATTGCAAGACAGGATCCCAAGCAATATTAGGCACAGGTTTCTTTTCTAAAGCTTGCTCCCTCCAGCTATCATGGATTGGGAATCCAAATTATCTGCCTTATCCAAGTATTTATTACACAAATTTAAAGCTGCCATAACCTAGTTCTGAGGCACCATGACAAAGGTATAATTGATGGTGTATTATGCCTGATTTGGATAATTTCGTTGGTTTTCAAAACCATACTGAGATGGATTCTTTGCTGTAACAAACTCGGGGTACTCCAGCCAGAGTAGCAGTGTGATGGATGTTGACTGCCAGTCAATCAGGAGCATTTGCTGCTATTCTGAGCTAGCTGCAACTTACTCAGCCATTTGTGGTTAAGGTAAAGCCTGGTCCAACCTCACCTGGAAGTATCTAGCAGCCCAGTCCCCCTTGGATCCCACATTTGATGCCACTATCTTTCTGCTGCAAAGAGCCTGTACACCACAGCCATGGGGAGAAGCAGGCCACTGGGTGCTTCGAGGTGAGCCCTAGACAGGCTTCTGCTTAACGTGATTGGCTGGGAAGGTTGCAGCATGCCTGGCAAAGCAGCGTTGTGCCCTACACAGAGGCAGCCTTGCGGGGAAGGGAAGAACTTCAAAGTATTCATATGAAGAACAACTCTGCACTCTACATGTGGAAGGGGCCAGATTGTGCCACTCGTGTAACATTGTCTTGAGTAATCCTCTCCACACCAGAGATGGCTGGCATCCATGCAGCACACCGTGTGACCCAGAGACATTTGTTCTTCACGCGTGACGTCCTTGTACCTTGAAACATAAGCAGCAAAAAGACCGGCAAATTAGGATGCAGCTTAATTTCTCCCTAAACCTCTTCCATCTTTCGAAAGCACTGAGTATTTGTACTATGATTACCTGAATTTTTTTGGCACATGTGACTCCCGTGTAGCCAGGACGACAAGCACATACGTTCGGCAGTATGCATGTACCTCCGTA
Organism: Podarcis bocagei; assembly: GCF_964188305.1. NCBI lineage: Eukaryota > Metazoa > Chordata > Lepidosauria > Squamata > Lacertidae > Podarcis > Podarcis bocagei. The sequence goes on along the minus strand of NC_138137.1, from coordinate 30,441,658 downwards.
TAGGCATTTCCGGTTGCACGTGGCTGAAACATACATGTGTGCATGTGTTTTAATCTGGCAATCAAACAAAACCTGTCTGTCGAGGAGAGAGCCCCTGGGGATTCTGCAGTAACTCTTAGGGTGCACAAGCATGTGTTTACATGCTACAGCTCAGCAAGAACAACAACAAAAAGCATTGGTCAGAAAGGCATCCCTCGTTCAGTTTCCAAATGGCCCATGAATATACAGCAACAAAGCAACGTTTTCAAGAGTGTGTGGCTCTGCTAATGGCCCTGTCATTTGAAGAATGTTGCACTCCTATAAGATGATTTAAAAAATGATATCACACTCCTCAAAGGCTGTGAAAAAAATGTATGTATTCACTTCCTATGACACAGTGTTGGAGATGCTAATTTTAGACATATTTGATGAGGCTGTAGGGAAATACAGAAGTACTGGGCCAAAAGAGATATCAGGGTAAACAGACTGCTAACAAATACAACTGTGTAGCTTTCAGGAAAGCTTGATGGTGCAATCCTGTAAAATGGCAGGTAATATGTGGATTGCAGCCTGTTTGCTAGTGGAAGCAACAGCAAAAGGGAGTAGTGTGGATTTTATTTTTGCCAATAATGAAGACTAGGAAAGGAATACATGGCATAGGAATTTAATGTGTAAGGGTGCAATTTTAACTCCAGCTGGCTGAGTTGCCTTAGGAAGAGCAGGAACCACTGTTCAGCTAGGGAAGATGGAGGGACTGTGCACATATGGAATGACCTGCCACTGGATGTTCCTTGGCAGAAACCTCAGCTCTGCTGATGGACTGGAGAGGGGGAATGAAATGTGTTGGGTGAAAGCATGGAGATGCCATGCTCAAAGCCTCTTCACCTCCCCCAACACACCTGCAGAAATGCTGAGGTTCCGTGCAACAGCCCTGGGCTGGAGAAGTTAATTCCCTCCAGTTGATGACAGGAGGAGGAGGAATAAAGAATGCCCCCTCGTTCACTTCCAGCAGTGAAACAGCAGGGCAATGGATGCAGAGTCTACTGTGCCAGCAGATCTCTTTGCACAATACTGGAATAGAAATGCTAATTGTGAAAATGTTAAGAGGGAGGTGTTAAATCATAGAACTGTGGAGTTGGAAGAGACACCCAGGGTCATCGTCCAACCCTCTGCAATGCAGGAATCTCATACATGGCAGATGGCCACTGGAAAAAAAAAGAAAAGTTTCATTATATTGTTTTAGTTTGAGCTTCAAATATAATGTTAACTTATTCACCAAGGATTTAAAGAGGAACTTTTTTTTAGTTTCAGGTTTTAGATTTATTTTTAATTTTTTAATGTTATGATCTAGTACAGGGGTGGGGAACTGGATCTGACCAGATCCAGAAGTAGCTAGCCCTCCAACAAGCCACTTTTGACAGGTGGAAGGGCTCTCCATCTGTCAGTCACCTGATGTTGTGTATGACATTGGCAGGTGACTGAAAAGTCATGCCTCAGCTGCAAAGAAGAAGCCACCGTTTGAATTCAAAAAGACAGTACTGAAGTAGATTGGCAAAAATCTGGCTGGGTATAGGGCAGTTTCCTACATTCCATGGAACTGACATTTCTGACCATCAGACATAAAAGCCCTATTGTTTTTAAACATGACTGATTACCCTGGGATGAATGGAAGGTGAGGCAAGAGTACTTGATCTCGCAGGGAATGCTCTCTTTCAAGTTACTTTAATAAAGACCAGTTCATATGGTGCAGCTCTGGATGAACAAGCTATTAAAAGTCCTATAAAAACACCTGTGGTCCCCGCCCCGTAATCCAAACATTACATCCGACTCACGTGTTTGACACTGAACTCCTTCCCATCCTGGAGGGCAATGGCAAGTACTTGGTCCAATACATTCGCCCCCGTTCCTGCACTTCTGAAGGCATATAGCTGTAAAAGAAAGGCATGCGTAGAAAGAGAAGTGTGAATACCCTCAATGGCTCAAAATCAGTGCAAACAATGAACAAATGTAACTGGGAACTGTAAGATATACCTTTGCTTAATCTGCCTGCCATATTGATGCGTTCCCACCCTTGATAGTTTTCTGCGAGCTTAGGCAAATTCTAACAACTGTCTGCTACTCTTGGCGATGGCATTTGCTGGCTTTTTATATATGAAATTAATGCAACCTAATGTTGACCTCATTTACATTAGTTTAATCAAGCTACAGCCTCATGTCTTCTGGAGGAGAAATGGGAATTTGTCTCCCAGAACTGTGGTAATGCTTCAAAAAGACTGAGGGAGACATGCTGTTCCAGTGAGATACTAAGTTGAGCATTCAAAGCCTGTTTGCTTAAGAACAAGGAAATCTGAGCATGCCATTCTGGAGCAGAAGGTAAGACCTGCTTCCATCATTTAGACAGGAAAACCCTCAGGGTCACATTAAGCAGCAGTGGAAAGATGCCCTCCAGTTACAAGCAAATCTAAATTAAATGCTACTTATTGCTGTAGCTTGGATGGAGAGCCTTTTTTATATGCCCAATTTAACAGGCTTCTTCTTTTCCAAGCGGCTGAGAGTAATACCTACGAGTGTTACATCTTTTGCCTCTCCAGCCCGATGGGCAGGAACAAATGTTTGGGCCCACGCATCTTCCTCTGTTCATGCATACCGGGTCACAGACACCTGAAACCAAAGAGCAACGAGAAAACGCTCAGCACACGAGACTGAGCTGCCAGAATTGCCCTGAGTTGGCGTGCTGAGATGCGAGAGCATTTTATTTTTTTAAATGAAGCAACCTTACTTTTTTCACACCGTCGGCCACCGTAGCCACCAGGACAGGCGCAAACATTGTTTCTCATGCAGTGGCCGCCATTCTTACAGGCAGGGTTGCAGATGGCTAAAGACAAGAGAGAGAGAGAGAAGTGAGGCAGTGGTTCGAGTGTTGCATAGCAGAGGGGCCTATTATTTTCATTTTCTTTTCTACAGGGAAAAGGCACCTTAGGAAGGGGTGCGGGATGCGGCCCTCAACTCTTCTGTATCTGGCCCTCCAGATTCTTCGCAGGTCACATCCCCTCATTGGCTCCCCTTCATATCCTGTTTTTGCCAGTCTGGAATGTGTCCTTGAACTCTGGTCATGCCTCTGGTTTCACGAGATGGAGGGCACAGAGGGGTCTGTGAGCACAAGCACACTAGTGGCCAAAATTGTGGAAACCTTTTGGGAAAAAGTATATTTCTGAGGTTTGATGGCTCATAACACCTGATTGCCTCTCTAAACACTCATGCTCATTGGCTACATTCAAATGAAGGAAAGCGATTGCATATCAACCTAAGCAAGTTGTGCTTCCATTTTCTGGTCATTTGGCTATAACTTTGTTTTTTTTTTTGTTTTTTTAAAAAACATTTTTTATTGCATTTTTTCCAGATAAAGATACACAGTCAGATATACAAAGACATAAGAACATCAAGAAAAGAAAAGAAAGAAAAATGAATCATTTCAAAACTTTTTTTCAGTCTTCTACCGGACTTCCCCACATCTCCCTCACCGTGCATTCTTAAAAATAAAAGTATCAGCAAATTATAACCTTGTTTCATGTGTTTCTTTTGTACTTTCAGCTAATTGCTTTTTAAGTTTAAATTACTTAATTAATTTACTCCAAGAACCAATATAATGTTATTTTAAACATTTAAACATTAGACCTTTCCATTTGGCTATAACTTTAGATAGAATTGAACAAACTTCATTGCATTACTGTCAGGGAACTGACATCGGAGGGAGAGGCGAAGGGGAGGCTCCCAGATGATGCTGGCAAAGGACCCAGCAGCAGGGGGAGAAACAGCTCAGTAGAGGGGGAAGCCAATCAGTGCAACACCAGGGATAAAGGGGGGCAGATGGGGGAATCGGAGAGAGGGCTCCAGGACTCTTCACTGGACATCAGTGAGGAGAGCCCAGGTCCTCCGCTACCCACGCCTTCCCTGCGCAGAAGACTCCCGCGCAGTGAGAGGAGGAGGAGACTGGGGGTCAAACAACTTTTATGTTGGAAGAGGTTCAAGAAACGCCCACTGACGGATTCTGCCAGTGACTGAGGCAGCCACGATGAGAAGGGGCTGTGCAGTCAGAAAGGTTTAACAAGGCAAATTAACCGAGAAAGGCACCAGTTTACGCACGAGTAACTCATACCCACTACAATTACATTCTTCATTAACTTATCTTTCCATTGATATATAATTTTATGGTATTACTCAAAAAAAGTGTTATGAGCCATCAAACCTCAGAAATACTCTTTGTCCAAAAGGTTTCCACAATTCCACAGCTACCTGTGTGACCCTCAGAAGTGAATGCCGCCCACGGTGTTTTAAAGGTTCCCTACCCCCCTGATCTTGTTAGATCTGAAATTCTCATCATTGAGGGTTGAGAATGGGAGCTGATTGGTTCTCTCCAGCTTCTTAATTAGAAAAGCTAGTGCTGCTCTGAAACCTGTGACTACTGACTGTCCACACTTAGGCCTATTCATTCCCCATCAGCACAATCTGATGAAGATCAAAGGTGGGGCAGTGTCCTCTTTTGTGGATCATGTATAAAGCGGGTTGTATATGATGAATGGTGCTGGTGTTGAGACCTGCCCCCCGCTGCCCTGCCACAATACAGTTAATATGGGAAAGGCTGAAACCTGATGGCAATGAAACCCTCCATCTGGATCCAGCAATGCTTCTGCAACAAATCCCTCTCCTTCAGCTCCTACAAATTCTGACCAAGTGCTTGGGTTTGCCCAATGCTCGGACCACGATAAGCTACATTATCCCCACCAGGAGTGTTTTTAGAGCACTGGTCCATGGCACAAATTTGCATGTGCTAATTATATGTTTTGCCAGCACTGGATTGTGCAGAGTGCCCATAACCGAAATGGGTGGAGGCACAGAAGTTGTGGGGTCCACCACAAAGACACAGGGGACACCACCCCATCGCAGTGCCCTTTGTGCCTGCTATATGATCCATTTGGAGCCATTCTATCAATGTTTATTCCCTTAAAAGTAGAAGTGTGTGTGTGGGGGGGAACCATTAATTATCACACGTTTCTTTTAAAATAGCACAACAAAATTACCATTCTGGCAATAGGCACCGAAGAATCCATGGGGACAAAGGCAAATGTTTGGTTTAATACAGGATCCACCGTTGAGACACACTGGGTCACACACAGCTAGAGAAGACAAGGAGAGAAGAGAAGAGAATTCATTTTAAAGGTTAAGCGGAAACACATTTAAGCATGTGTGCCATGTAGCGATTTCATTTCACTGCACGCAAATACTTTGTTAAGTCACTTAACTAAGTTGTAATGGGAGAAATAACTGAAGCGTAATTTGCTTTGAACTGTTCTTTGGAAGGAGGGCTGCTATTTCTACCGGGCCAAAAGACAAAAGAATAACCTATGCTTATTTGAATAGGTGGCTTATATAAATATATGCTCAGTTAGAAGTGCCTTTTCACAACTAGCACCGAAACTGTAATTAACAACAAAACACCCTCCTTTTTCTGGGAGAACAAAGGAAAACCCTAGTTGGGTAGCTTAAGAGGCCAGGTGACAGTCCTACCCAGTGTTTAAAAAATCAGTGAGAACTACAAGAAACTGCATGAAATATTATTAAAGCTGATCTTGCACACATAAGAGGGTATTTGATTTTCAAAGCTATAGCAACCCCTGACTCCCCCCATACAGCCTCTCTAGAAGGTTGGAACCCACCCTCCCTAAACCCCAGTTTAGGAAGCCAGGGGCTGCTGAGGGGAGGAGCAGGCAAGAGCTCCTGTGGCTTCAGTGGAGAGATCCGAGCAGCAAATTCTTCTTCCATAACTTCCTTAAGTAGGATTGAAACCTTGACTGTTATTCTGCAGAGGAAGGTTGAGCAGAGCTCCACCAAGTAGTTTCTACAGAAGCTTTCCAGACAGAAGTTCTTGTGGGAGCCGCTCCCTCTCCATCCCTACCTTAACCCTGGTGTGAATAAATCTCTTACCACAACCAGCTTAACGCTGGTCCTTCAAAGCCTGCCACTTTTCATATCACCAATCGTGATTTCAGCATTTTTGAGCTGATCTTGTCTCTCTTGGTGGCAACGTGTGTGTATGGTTTTACTGCAAATAAACGGCCTTTGGGGCTATACTTTTTTACCTGTGCTGCATGTGGGTCCATTCCAGCCAACCCTGCACTGGCAGACATCTGGGGCGAGACATTTACCGCCATTTTCACAGTGCCTGTTGCAAACCACTAAACCAAGCAACCAGTGTTTAAGAAACAAAATAAGCAGAAGTTAGTAGAGAAAAAAGGGGTTGCTGTCATAGCTTTATTGCATATCTATATACACCCAAATAATTTCCCAGGTTTTGTCTGCAATTGCCTTTCTGCTATGATATTTATTTAATAAAATTCACACACCAATTGATTATAAAAACAAACAAACCTCATGGTGGTTTACAAAGAGAAAATAACGAGAACTACACCTCAAGATATTTAGCTGAATTGGGACTAAACAGCTAAGCACCTCAAGATATTTAGCTGAATCGGGACCAAACAGCTAAACAGGAGCCATATGTGTATTTTTCCATTTTTTATCATTGCAAAGTATATTGTTGTAACATACTCTGGGACTAAATGGTGAAGAATGGTTATGGAATAAAATAAACAAATGTCCTTCAATTAATTTATTCACTGGCTTAGTTTTGAGGGTTTGGGGTGGTGGTGTTGGCATTGTTTTCATTGTTTTGTTTTGTTTTATGCTGTATTTTGTGTGATATGGTTTAATTTGGGACATTGTTTGTATTATATTATTGATTAGTTGCCTTGAGTTTCTTTGGAAAAACCAGGTGGGTTGATTAAAAAAAAGCAAAATATAATAATTTACTTCCGACAAATTCACCAAGAGGTTATTTTGGGGCACAGAACATCAGAAATGTATAGTACCTCTTATCTATGTGCATCTTGCTACAGCAGGATGCTTTGTTTATATGTTTGTTATGTTTTCCATTACTTACTTGTTTCACAATGTGGTCCCACAAACCCATATGGGCAAGTGCAAAGGTTTCTGGTCAGACAGGTCCCTCCATGTTGGCAAGGTGGCTCACAATGTGCTGGAGGTGGAAAGGGAGGCTGGTCAAGATATCAGTTCCAGAAATCAATTAACATTAGAAACTTTTAAACAAAAGGTGTAAAAATTGAAAGAAAAGATTTCTACAACACTATTTTTGCATTGGTTACTGGCAAAACTATCAGGATGGGTCTATGTCCCCACCTAGTAGTCAAAAGGCAGGACAACAACTTGTGAAGAAGGAGGCTTCCAGAATGCATCTCAGTTCATCCTGCCTTTGAAGAAAACCAGTTTAGATTTGCTTGTGAACAATTTGAAATTGTCACCATCTTGTTAAAAAAACAACTGAAGCTGCTTCTTGGCATATCGAGAATATCCTGGTTTTAGCAGGGATCCAACTTAAGTATGCATATAAATAAGCATCACTCTGATGATATCAACAGAGACAACACTGGTAAACGTCAGTGCTGAACTCAATCTATGTTTGTTTTTGACAGTGGTCTAAGTAGCTTAATGACAGGAAATGTGCTCCATGGCAGATTTAAGACCCCAAGGGCTATTTCATTTATTTCATTATCATCCTGTGCTTCACAGGCAAGCAATCCCAGGGTGAGTTATATAATCCAAGCAGACCGTGTACAGTAAAGCAACACAATATTGAAATGTGTTTTTACAATCTTCCATAACTTACTCCATATCCTCCTTCTCACTATTAAAACAACTGGCCTACTATATTAATCCTCCCCCTCACCAAGAACCTGGAGGTAGAGCTGGGCCTTTAACAGGGCTTTTTTCAGCCAGAACACACCTGAACTCAGTTCTGGCCCCTCTCAGGTGGGCTAAGAGAACAAGGGAGGTGTTCATGGTGAGTTCCGACACCTCTCTTTCCAGAACAATAGCACTGGCCTTTAGATTATCTATTCTAAAGGAAACATTAATTTGGCCATGAGGGATATGTTTCACTGAGTACCGTGCATTTAGACAATATGTCAAAATATCGGCCATCAATAAAATGACCACCATTGACATTCATCTTTATACATATGAACAGGCATGAGAACTATGAGTCTAAAAATATAGGGTCTTTAAGGACAAGTATATGTACAAAACTGTGTGTATGGATATTGTTAAGATGGAGAGTTGGGAGGTATATTCTGAGCAGCATGGGGAGAAATTCAATTTTGTTTGCCTTTTACTGAGAAACTTCCTAATCTGTGCTTTTCAATTCAATACGCAAACCACAATTTGCGTGTCTCCAAATTTTGTGACGCAGTTCTCCAGTCAAATAATGGGTGCAGAAACGAGTGTATTGGGGGAAGTGTGCACACATGATCGAAAATAACATAAGTAAATGCATTACGTTTAGGAAATTTCCTTCCAAAATACATACACTAAAAACTGCATAGGGGGGAAAAATGTATGTATTAGGTGAAATCTGTCCTAAAATGCTAGTGAACTTTCATGAGGATTCTTTTTAAAATGCAAATTGCTGCAGAAAAGTGAATTGGATTTAAAATTGGAAAAAATGAGAAACAAAAATCGACAGATTCATTGATATCCCTACTATACCTTCCCTACACTTTTATCACACCAAAAATATCACACAAAGCTGTGGTGCAGGGTGGAACTAAGGAAGATGGAATAGGACACAAACAGAACTGAGAAGAGCTTGGGGGTGACTCATGCATGCAATTCAGCCACTCTAAGGCCAGTTACACCAGAACAAATCTTTGCACCAGATACATGGTGGCAAACTGTTAGAACAGAACAAGAGCTGCCTGCCTCATGCAGGGTGCCATTATTGCTATTCTCAGTAAAGTTGCAGTTCTTTGGAATACAAGAGTGGCACACTAGAGCTTCTGCTGTTGTGGGAATGCTGTGATAAACACGAAATACAACTTTTTCATTTGTTTCAGCTGTTTTCTGGAAAGAGTGAAATAGCTGACACTGCAACTTCTGAGAATCAATTTTGACACCGACATTCAGCATGCATTTTGGGTCATCCTTTAATTTTAAAAGGAGAGCCCAGTGTTACCTTCATCACAGATGGGGCCACTGAATCCGGGGGGGCATTCACATACATTAGGCTTGGTGCATTTCCCATTGTTTTTGCACTCTGGTCGACACAGAGCTGTATAAAACCAACATTAAATTCTTAGATGTACCATTTAATATTATTAAATGCAGAGGGTGCATAAAACAGGCATCACTCACCAGCCTGACAGCTACGGCCAGAGTAACCAGGCTTACATCTGCAAGTATTGGGTGCCACACATTCCATGTTTTCACCACAGTTATGCCTGCATATCGCTATGAGAGAGAAAAATGGGGGAAATAAGATCAGTAACTCATCTGGTTTGTGGTATTCACTTTCAATACCTAGCATGCAAAATTAGCTAACAGCACTGACCTCGAAAACACTATACTTTCCATCAGTGTGTGCAATTATGAGTATCTGAAGAAGTGTGCATGCACACGAAAGCTCATACCAAGAACTAACTTAGTTGGTCTTTAAGGTGCTACTGGAAGGATTTTTTTTATTTTGACTATGGGAGACAAACACGGCTACCTATCTGTAACTGCAATTATGAAGTTCAAGTTGTTCTGCAACCCCATCACATGTGGCCACCAGCAGATATGGCAAAACGCAATGATCAGTGAACAGAATGTGCATTTGGGGAGCCATTTATGCAATTTCTGTGACCTTGTTGATAGCGTTCCTGCTCCCTTCTCCTTCCCCACCATGACTGTTCTTTAGACACAACTCAGCCATGCAAAGTTTGACATAGAACAGCAACTGCCTAAATTTTTGTATACCCCATGCAGCTTGGAAACAGCAAGCTGTCCATCTCTCTGGTCTGGTTCACACATAACAATAAGCCTTAGCTTGTTTAAGCAAAATCATGAGGTAACCATAAGTTGTTCCACAGATGATCAAACAAAACATGGTTTGTTCCTCCAAAGTTTGTTTCCAGCTGCTCATGCCTCATGTGTTTGTAGTCTGGTGAACCTCTGGAGTGGAGTGCTCAAGCCATGGCAAAGGGTGCTGAGTTCACTTATAATCAAAGGTTCCTAAGTCAACAACATAAACATGGCTTTACATCATGTTTGTTAACAGTAAACCAATGCTGGGCTGGGTTTACACACAAACCTAAGCAACGGATAATAAACCATACTAAACCATACTTTAATAAACCACAGTTTAGCGTTATGTGCATATCAGGCCTCTACTGCCATTGTAAAAGTTCGGCAAGAACATCTGCTGGAAATAGGATTATGTTGCAACAAAATAGCAAAACATATGTTGCCGCAGTACCTCTACAAATAATACCATCTCCGTAATAACCGAAAGGACAACGACCGCATCTGAAGCTTCCATTTTCACTTGGCTCACAAGGAACCCCGGGGAAACAGGGTGACTCTGCACAAGTGAGTAACAGGGAAGCAGTTGACGCAGAGCCTGATTTTCGATCTGTGCCAGGCCTTTGGAGTGTCACAGCAAACCTTTCAAAGGTGGGTTGCAAAGTGCTGTCTTTAGGTTTGCCGAATGCCCTTTGGAATTTGTGGCCACTTCCTCCTCCCAGTTCTTTGCTGGTTATTAGTGTCACGTTAGCTTTGCTGCTCAATGTTATGCGGGCTTCTGGGGGAGAATGGATCTGCTCTCGTGCCACCGTCGTCTTCTCAGGAAATACTGTCTTATTCCTAAGTGGTGTGTTAGATGCAGAGCCTACTGCATCTGCTGCTGACTCTTCCTTTGTGGTGCCAGAATGGATGTTTACAGTACTGGCACCTAATGCATAATCAGGGGATGCGCTACTAACAGGCTTTCTCAACGCTGGGCTCTGGGAAATGAATACATGTGAAGACACAGTTGTTTTGGCTGCAGAAACGGATGGACTGCTGTTGGCTACTTCTGTGGGAATGAAACTTCTGGGAACATCTGTGGGATTAAGAGGGAAGTCTGTGGTATTTGGAACCTCAGCAGTTGACAGTTGCAGGAAACCTGCCAAACAAACAGGAGACAGACACAAGAGCATTATTACAAGATTTACATTTCAAAGAGAATAGTTTTAAAACAGTAAAAAAAGAAAGTAGACTTCTACATATATCTGGATTTTTCCAGTCGTGCTTGCTGCGGTGTACTTAGCATTAGAAGTCTACTAGGAAAACATACAAAAGTTTAAACCCAAACAAGAGCTCCAAGAATTGTCGGCGGGGAGCATAAGACATAAGGGAGAGTTGGCAGGGAGTGTAAAGCATAAACCTGAAATTAATACTCCTTAGCATCTACCTATCAGTAGCCTGCACAAGAAGTGAGCCGCAGCACAAACCCTTTCCATATCCTTTCCTGTTTGTCAGTCCATCTTCCTTTGGATAATACATTCTCCAGAACCTACAGCCGAAGCAAGATGGATAGAAAAACAGAAAAGAGTGAGGCCAAGAGCTTATGCAAAGTAAGAGTAATGAGAATGAGGCATAAAGGAAGACTAGGGACTGCAAAAAGTGTTTCAGTGAGGAACGCACCTGCTCAGGATTACAGCCAGACATGCCTAATAATAATAATAATAATAATAATAATAATAATAATACCCAACCCATCTGGCTGGGTTTCCCCAGCCACTCTGGGTGGCATCAACGAAAGGTTAAAAATACATAAAAACATCAGTCATTAAAAACTTCCCTAAACAGGCTGCCTTCAGATGTCTTCTAAACATCAGATGTTTATTTCTTTGACATCTGATGGCAGGGCATTCCACAAGGTGGGCACCACTACCGAGGAGACCCTCTGCCTGGTTCCCTGTAACTTCGCTTCTCGCAGTGAGGGAACTGCCAGAAGGTCCACATTGAACGATGGGGGGGGGGGGGGGAGAGACGCTCCTTCAGGCAAATGTCATTCTGTTTTCAAAAATGGAATACCCCCAGGAATACACGGCCATTCATTCTGATGTTCAGAAATCAGAAGGAATTCTAATAAGGTTTGCCTCCCACCCAGTTCTTCTATCTTAAATATATATATGAATAACATAAACCTGAGCTCTTTACTTGCCAGAGACATTTTCATCAGTATGGGCACCAGCAATGCTATATCCGTGATTTTTGCCCGCACCGATTTTTTCACTGGGGTCTATTTTGTTATATCCATCTTCTGGAGTCAAATGACCAGAGGGAGCCTTGCTTGTTGGTTTTATTCCAGCTACGACATAAACAAAAGAATGCCCAAATCAAAGGGATGGCAAACCAAAGGTAGCTTATTTAAAGGACACCCAAAGGGTTACATAAAAAGTTGTTAAGCTTTTTGAAAAATGTTCAACATTCCAGGTTACAGCACTGCCAGCCTCACTATTCCAACTGTGGCCAGAAGGATTCTACGCACATCTTCTGCAAGCACACAGAGGAATGGACTGTACAAACAAACATTTAATTGTTTTTGTTGTTTGATTCCAACTCCCATCAGCCCCAGTTAGCTCAGACAATTGTCAGGGATGATGGGAGTTATTGCCCCAAAAATCTGGAAGACAACTGGTTTGGGAAGGCTGACTTAAGTCAATCGTTCAACCTGTCTACCAAAACTTTTCTCATTCAAAACCATGTCTCCTACCCCATATAGACAGAATCAGCTATCAAGCATGAAAGTTCTATGAATTTCTATTATATGGACAGGATTATTAGACAGGTTTCTGCCTTAGGCACATCCAATGTTTTAAGCACCGCTTAGTGCAATGAACAAAAACACTTGGAAATAAAATGAAATATGATTTTTTTGGTGATAGCTTTTTACCATAACATCTTTTCCCATCTCCGTACAGGCCAGTAGGGCATGGACCACAATAATAGGAATCCATAGTATTGAAGCAAGCTACTCCAGGGAAGCATGGTCTGGATTTGCATTCATCAGGGTCTTTTTGGCAATGTCTACCTAAACAGAAAGAAAGATATTCGGGCATGCATCAAAGGCTCTTTGCAAGTGTCTGTTCCTTCTCGGGAACTAGTAGCTCACACACACACAAAAAGCCACAAAGATCTTCAAAACAGAAAGCAAACGTTGGTTCATTGCCTAACTCTTGGGAGACAGCAAGCCCTTGATTTTCCAGAAACAAAAAAATAAATAAATCTGGGATTTTTATGATGTATTTGTTCTATATACATTTAAGGGGACGTGGCCACTTTTGCAGAAAAAAACCTCCAGCCTCAGGAAAAGTTATTTGGGATTGATTTCAAGCAGCTGTGATGGAGATTCTGAGTTTTGATCATATAGATTCATCTGGACACATATCTCCCCTATTTATTCTTAATGTTTGGTTGTTTCAGATAAGACTTAAGACAAAATGATTTCATGTATATATTTATGCGGAATTTTAAAAATGAATTTTATGTAATTTTGTTTGTTCTCCTTCTATGCAGTCTGCGGACTAATTCAATAGTACCCTATCCTGTTCCTATACAACCCTACATCCAAGCCTCATTAAACTCAATTGCACGTACTTCTGAGTAGGCATGTATAGGATTGCACTGTGCTTTCTAACTCCTTATTCTAGCTTCCACTGCAATCCGCAAACCACACAAGCTTTTGCCCCTCTTCCTCATTGGCTTTAACTGGCCTGAAGAGGCGTACGCAAAGATCTAACTCAGTGATGCTTGAAAAATATTTGTTCTGCTTAAATAAACCTCACAGTAAACTGGAGCCTGAAATCATGCATGTAATTGAATTATTGTTATGTAAATGTAGAATAAGTGACAATTCACCCTGCAGCCCAGGTGTACATTCACAGCGGAAGCTATTTATTCCATCAAAACATCTGCCAAGGCCACAGGGGTTGGATGCGCAGTCATTGGCATTCACTTGACAAAGGTCACCTTCAAATCCTGGCATGCAGATGCATAGATATTTCCCACTTCCAGGAGGGAAATTGGTATCGGCCACACAGGACCCTCCATTTAAGCAGTCACATGGTTTCACGCTGACCTGCAAAACATGTCCAATAAACAGCAGGCTATAATTACTCTTGAATGGGATATTCCATTTGCAATGGAGCTCTTGTCATGGCTGCATGATAGCAATTAGAGTTGGCTATTTGACCACAATAGTTATTACCTCGATTGCAACTTTGGTTTCGGCACTGCAGTCATCCGTTATGAAAAAGGTAAGCAGCTCAGGCTTCTTCGACAGCGCCTTCCATATCAGGAGTCCAGCGGGAGAAAGACTGGCACCTGGTGGGCCGGAATTCAATAAGAAAGCGACGGCAGAGCCTTCTGCGTCCGTCGCTGAGAACTGATACACAAAATCCTCCCCATAAAAGGTCTGCAGCCTTTCTTGTGTATTTTGAAATACAGGAGGCTGGTTGTCTGAAAGGAAAGAAAAGGAACAGCCACAAAGTGAGAAATATGAAAAACGGATGACATCAGGAAATTTTTATCTGTTCCCCACCTACTTACATAGCCACTGTTAGGGGCCTATACCAAATGTGCACCTGACTGCAGTGCTTTACTTGATCCCATATCATAGAGTTGTTGGTGAAAGAGAGCATGAGCATCACCTAGTGCAACCCTCTGCAATGCAGGAATCTTTTACTCAATGTGGGGTTCAAATCCACGGCCCTGAGATTAAGAGTCTCATTCTCTACCGACAGAGAGATCATCTTGTGCTTTTTCATTAAGCATTGCAGTAAGTCAGCCTTCCCCAATATGCCTCACAGATATTGTCAGATACCAAGTCCCATCACCCCTGACCATTGGCCATGCTGGCTGAGCCTGCTGGGATTTGGGGGTCCAACTGCACCTGAGGGTTGCCAGGTTGAGGAAAGCTGTGCAACCAGTCCGTGACACTGGCTCTAAGCATCTGCTGAAAGGGATTTCACTGGGGTGTGTGAGTCCCTGCACAAAGTGGTTTCCTGCTTCCCGCTTGCCTGTGCCCATCATGATGGCAGACATTGCTCTATACAAGGAATCAGATACAACTATAATTCCATTTCCTGGAATTTCAATGGGAGGGAGTTAATCACAGGTCGCACTGAAACCAATAGGACTTCAGTTAAGTTAGCCTGGATTCAACTCAAGGCTCTTTAACATTCAGCAGGTCATGAAATGTGTTTCTTCAAGACCTGTTTGCAGGTGCCAATGGATGCAAACAGGTCTTGAAGAAACACATTTCATGACCTACTGACATGCAATAAACATCACCCTTCCCCAAGAGCATCACACCACAGAACAAAATGGCCCAAATCCATCAGGAAAATGAACCCATGATGAACTTTAGCCATCATCCTGGCACAGGCAGCTAGGAACAAAATGAGCTGATGCTAGATATCAAATTCCGTCTGAAGTTTCTGTTTCTTATGAGAAGGTTCACAAGTCATAAAGTCTAGAGAGGTGATGTGCTGATCCAAACTCTCAGGCAAGAATGGACAGCCTGTGGCCTTCCAAGATGGTGTTGGACTCTCAACTTCAATCAGCTCCATCCAGCATGGCCAAGGGTGAAGAACGATGCAGGTTGTAGTCCAACAACATCTGGAGGGCCAAAGGTTTCCCATTCTTGTAGGAGTAACACTTGACTCACTGCCAGCTCCATGTCATATGTATCTTCTCCTCAACTTTCTGGAGATGTGTCTCCCCTTCACAGTTTACTGTAAACATTGGTATGCACATGGAAAACATGCATGAATCTGAGAATACAAATCATTTGTTAGGTTTAGGCATCTGAACCAGTGAGCTTCATAACTAATTAGAACTTACTTTCAGCAACTGACCAAGTTAACTTTGATATTTCCGGTCTGCAGAGTAAGCAAGGGCTTGTAGGATTTGTGTCACCTTCACCATAACAAAGTCCATCTATGTTGCATGTTTTCTCCTTTGCAGAAATAAAACATCATTCATTAAGACTTTGGAATATTTTTCCTGCATGTTTATTCATGTGCCATAAACTGTCAAAGCAGTGGCCTACTAGTTACTCTCACGTGCCCCCAGCCTCAATCTAATTTTTGCATGCTTCAGAGAGTTCACAACTTGTAACAAGCCAGGTCTTCAGAAAGGTATTCTACACCGCTCTCGCTAAAATGAGCAGAACTTGGGCTGGACCGAGTATGGCCAAGCTCTTGCACAAACGACATGCCTTCCAGTGGGGCATTCAGGAAATCCTTTGTAGTCCACACCTGATAGGATTTCAAGGTGCCTTGTTGAAACGACTGAGTTTGGTGTTTCAATTCTTGATCACGCAAAAGGTCCACTATGGGAATCTGAATTATTGGGAGGGATTTGTAGTGGATCACTAAATTCAATGCTGTATTGTATTGTTCTATAGCAGATTGCGAATTTGGGTTGCAAATACTATAGAGATTTGCCTGGGAAGAATTCTTGCTGAACATAGTGGGACTTACTTCTGAGTAAACTTGCACAGAATTACCACATCCTTCCCTGAACTGGTGCCAGCCATATGTTGTTGGACTCCAACTTCCATCAAACCCAGTCAGCATGGCCAATGGTCAGGAATGGTGAGACTTGTAGTCTAGCAATGTCTGGGGGAACCAGGGCAGGGCAGGCATGATTAAATTTATTCATATCAAATTTTTGGTGGATACCTGGTAATACAATACCATTTTGCATCCAAGTAGAAGCTGCCTGTTTTTACTTAGAAAATATCTTTTAAACAAACCATTCTGTGCCTGAGACAATCCATCAATGTTGTGCAGTGTGAAGCTTCCACAAAATCTGGGTTATGCTGATTCAAGGGCTGCTCTGAAGCAGCTCTGCTATTGGTCTAGGGCAGAGTTGGAGAAACGGCAGTCCTCCAGATGTTGCTGGACTACAACTCCCATCATCCCCAGCCACATGGCCAATGAGCAGGGATGGTGGGAGTTGAAGAACATCTGGAGGACCATAGTTTCCCCATCCCAAATTTAGGAGATGTGAGACTCAGTAGCGCACACAAGGAAGTAATATTATCATGGCTGTGATAACCTCTTAGATCTAGAGATGTATGAGACACCTTAAGGACAGGAGGAGGAGGAAAGGCTGAAAGAGAGCACTTTCCCTTCTGGAAACAACCAACAAACACATCAGAAGTTATTTCTGGAATGAATCCAGTCAACCCAGTTGGAATTTGGGAAGCAGCATTACGAGTAAAGTTGGGAAGTAAGGCATTACGAGTAACAGACTGCCTATTTCCAACCTGTGAACCTTAAAAGTTTCATGTTCCTATCACCACTGACTATTGGCCATCCTGGTTGGAGCTGTTAGCCAATGAGGAACTCCCCAGATGCTCCTATCGCTACATATTTAGCTGGGAGTCTCACTTAACTCAGTCAGGCTTGTTTCTGAACAGACATGTCTAGGACAGTATTGTTGGTCCTATGCATCTGATGGTGTGGCCTCTAGTCATGAACACATATGCCATAAATAAACGTGTTGCTCTTTAAGGAAGTAAACCCCAAGGAAAAATCTGTACTCGCTCCCTTGCTGAGGAGCAAACCCTACACAAATCTGGAGTGGAGTCCCCAAGATGGCTGGATCACGTCTTGTACGCCTCCTTCCAGCAACTCCTGCAGCCAGGCTCCTGCCAAACATATTGCTCTGCTTCCCCTTGCATCACATCAGCAAGGCCAAGAGTGGGGGGCTTCTCCATCTGGGCAGCCCAGGACCCCCATTCACACTGCCAGGGCTTACACTCCAGAGAGGTCACTTTGGCACTGCTAATGCAGCAAAAACAACACAGGAGGCAGCAGTTATGAGTTACCGATCTCTGCAGCCACAGCAGGCACTATGATTCTCCAGCGGTTTGGCTTCAGCCCTGGAGGAGACCCTATCATCTCTCGAGACAGACAGATACCAACAACAACTCATTAAGGTGCCACAAGACTCACAGCTATAATGGATTAACACTGTTGCCCCTCCAGAAATTGTGTATTGCATATTTAACTGACTAATTAATTGATCACTCCGCTGAAATTGTACATGATTAATCCATTCCGTTGGCTGCTGTTGTTCTGCCAGTGAGTCTTGGGGAGGACCGCTCCCCCTGCAAGCCCATTCTCCATCTTGGGCCTGGGGGCGGGCCCCATACTCCACCTCAGCATATAAGGCCCCAAGGAGGCCTCGGGACATCGCTGCTGCCGCTTTGCCGGTGAGTCTTGGGGAGGACCGCTCCCCCTGCAAGCCCATTCTCCACCTTGGGCCTGGGGGCGGGCCCCATACTCCACCTCAGCATATAAGGCCCCAAGGAGGCCTCGGGACATCGCTGCTGTTGTTCTGCCAGTGAGTCTTGGGGAGGACCGCTCCCCCTGCAAGCCCATTCTCCACCTTGGGCCTGGGGGCGGGCCCCATACTCCACCTCAGCATATAAGGCCCCAAGGAGGCCTCGGGACATCGCTGCTGTTGTTCTGCCAGTGAGTCTTGGGGAGGACCGCTCCCCCTGCAAGCCCATTCTCCACCTTGGGCCTGGGGGCGGGCCCCATACTCCACCTCAGCATATAAGGCCCCAAGGAGGCCTCGGGACATCGCTGCTGTTGTTCTGCCAGTGAGTCTTGGGGAGGACCGCTCCCCCTGCAAGCCCATTCTCCATCTTGGGCCTGGGGGCGGGCCCCATACTCCACCTCAGCATATAAGGCCCCAAGGAGGCCTCGGGACATCGCTGCTGTTGTTCTGCCAGTGAGTCTTGGGGAGGACCGCTCCCCCTGCAAGCCCATTCTCCATCTTGGGCCTGGGGGCGGGCCCCATACTCCACCTCAGCATATAAGGCCCCAAGGAGGCTCGGGACATCGCTGCTGCCGCTTTGCCGGTGAGTCTTGGGGAGGACCACTCGCCCTGCAAGCCCATTCTCCACCTTGGGCCTGGGGGCGGGCCCCATACTCCACCTCAGCATATAAGGCCCCAAGGAGGCCTCGGGACATCGCTGCTGTTGTTCTGCCAGTGAGTCTTGGGGAGGACCGCTCCCCCTGCAAGCCCATTCTCCACCTTGGGCCTGGGGGCGGCCCCCATACTCACCACCGCCACAACTCTAAGGACACTGCTGCGGCGGCAGCAAATGTTTAAACGTTTTATATATTTTAAAGTGTTTTAAAAGTGTTTTTATTTTTTACTCTGTTGTGTCACCAGAAACGGTGGTTTTTATCCATGTATTTTTATTTTGTTTTGTTTTATTTTGGGTTGGGGTGGGATGGTTGCTGAGTGGGGTGGGGATTGGTTTTGTTTTGATGTAATTGTTTCTTTGTTTGTTTGTTTGCTTTTATAATTTGTAAATGGAGGCGAGTATGAGGCTTGGGATTCCTACTGTGGAGGGGCGAGGGAGGTATGGCGGTGGGGGCAGATGTTATAGGCGAAGGGGATCGAGATACGGATATGCTCGTACCCCTTCCAATCTGCGCCCCATCCCGAGAGACGAGGGTAGGGTGAGCAAGGATTACTCACCTCCGTCACTGGTGTTGTGCAATGCCAGGTCTATAGGCAACAAAACCGCCACCCTGCGAGATTTCATCATCTCGCAGGGGGTCGACCTGGCTTGTGTGACGGAGACCTGGGTGCGCGAAGGGGATACTGTTACCTTACGAGAGATGGCGCCCCCGGGTTTTTCCGTCCTCCACCAGTCACGGACTGTGGGCCGGGGGGGAGGGGTGGCACTATTAATCCGGGAAGATTGTTCTTTCAGGGCTCTACCACCGCCATCGATCCCCGGCATTGAATGTGTTGGCCTAGTGTGGGGCTCCGAGGTGAGCTTGGCTGTCTGGCTGGTGTACCGGCCACCTAGCGCACCAGCAGCCACCCTGTCAGGCCTGCTAGAGGCGGTGGCCGGCTGGGCCTTGGAGTTCCCTAACCTATTGGTATTGGGGGACTTCAACATCCATGCCGATGCCACTCCCTCCTCACAGGCTCTGGACCTGGTGTCTTCCATGGCGACACTAGGGCTCTCCCAGTTTGTTTCGGGCCCCACACATCAAGCAGGCCACACGCTGGATCTGATCTTTGGCGTCGGTATAGATGTGATCATGTTTCCTTCGATGAAGGTGCCATGGTCTGATCACTACGCTCTGAAAGCCAGGATTGATGTTCCACCCCCACCCTGCTTAGGTGGTGAGCCAATTTGGGCTCGCCCGCGGAGGCTGATGGACCCTGATAGATTCCGTCAAGCCTTGCGGGACCTTTCTCCCCCTGGCGACTCATTGACTGAGCTTGTTGAGGGCTGGAATACCCAGCTCCTGGCAGCCATCAATGAGATCGCACCTAAGCGCCCTCTGCGACCCCGCAGAAACCGGGCTCCCTGGTTTACTGAGGAGCTCCGGAAAATGAAGCGGGACCTCAGACGGCTAGAGCGAGTATGGCGGGGTGCCCGTGACGGAGCCTCAAGAACATCTTATAGGGTTTTTATGAAAACCTACGAGATGGCAGTGAAGGCCGCTAAGAAGTCTTACTTCTCGGCCTCCATTGCATCCGCTAGCTCTCGCCCGGCACAATTATTTAGTATAATTCGGTCTTTAACGTCCCTCGAAGGACAGCCAAATTTAAATAACAATTCGACACACAGCTGTGAGGCATTTGCGAGCTTTTTTGCGGAGAAGGTCCTGTCGCTCCGCCATGACCTCCCTGCCAATTTGGATACAATAAAGGAACTGGAGGCCCCTCGACTGTCCTCGGGTCCAGTATTGGACCACTTTGACCGGATATCCCCAGCCGATGTGGACAGATTCCTCCGAGCTGGAAAACCCACCACTTGTCCTCTCGACCCGTGCCCGTCTTGGCTGATTAGAGCGTGTCCAGACGAGGTGCGGGCCCCCCTGGGGGATATCATCAATTTGTCCCTTGGCACCGGGACATTCCCAGGGGAACTGAAGGAGGCAGTGGTGCGTCCGCTCTTAAAGAAAACATCATTAGATCCCTTAGATCTATCCAATTACCGCCCAGTTTCGAATCTTCCATTCCTGGGTAAGGTGATTGAGAGAGCGGTTGTTGAACAGCTTGGTAGGTTTCTGGATGAAACATCGGCTCTGGATCCATTCCAGTCCGGCTTCCGCGCTGGTCATGGGACCGAGACGGCTCTGGTCGCCCTAACAGATGATCTTCGTAGACAGCTGGACCGAGGCGGGTCGGGGCTGCTGATTCTTCTAGATCTGTCAGCAGCTTTCGACATGGTCGATCACGAACTTCTGGACCACCGCCTCGCCGACGTGGGGATCCAGGGCGCAGTCCTTCAATGGCTGCGCTCGTTTCTCTCTGGTCGGGGACAGAGGGTGGCGCTTGGGGGGGAACTGTCATCCCGCCACTCCTTGGTGTGTGGAGTGCCTCAGGGTGCGATTCTCTCCCCGATGCTTTTTAACATCTTTATGCGCCCCCTCGCCCAGCTTGTCCGGAGTTTTGGGCTGGGCTGCCATCAGTATGCTGATGACACCCAACTCTATCTGTTGATGGATGGCCATCCTGACTCGGCCCCAGACACACTGATCAGATGCTTGGAAGCTGTGGCTGGATGGTTACGTGGGAGCCGGTTGAAGTTAAATCCTTCGAAGACAGAGGTCCTCTGGCTGGGACGGGACGATATGGGATTGAGGGGGCAACTCCCATCTCTTGCGGGGGTGCAATTAGTGCCAGCACCGTCCGTTAAGAGTTTGGGTGTAATCTTCGATACCTCCCTCTCCATGGAGGCGCAGATTGCAGCTATAACAAAGGCGGCATTTTTTCATCTCCGCCAAGCTAAGCAGTTGGCTCCTTACCTCTCTCGCCCTGACCTAGCCACTGTGATCCATGCGACGGTCACCTCCAGACTGGATTATTGTAACTCGCTCTACGTGGGGCTGCCCTTGAGACTGACCCAGAAACTCCAGCGGGTGCAGAATGCCGCAGCGAGACTCCTTACGGGGTCTTCGCTGCGGGATCACATTCATCCGGTGCTATACCAGCTGCACTGGCTCCCGGTGGAGTACAGGATCAGGTTCAAGGTGCTGGTTTTAACCTTTAAAGCCCTATACGGCCTAGGACCCTCGTACCTACGGGACCGCCTCTCCTGGTATGCCCCACAGAGGAACTTACGGTCCTCAAATAAAAACATCTTGAAGGTCCCAGGCCTCAGAGAGGTTAGGCTGGCCTCAACTAGAGCCAGGGCTTTTTCGGCTGCGGCTCCAACCTGGTGGAACGCTCTGTCCCAAGAGACCAGGGCCCTGCAGGACTTGACATCTTTCCGCAGGGCCTGCAAGACAGAGCTGTTCCACCAGGCCTTTGGCCAGGGCACAGCCTGACTCCCTCCTTTGGCAATCTTTACAATACTTTAGTTTATGGTTGCCATCAATTTTGATTTTAATTAATTCTTATGATGTTTTTATAATGTGGCACTATTTTAGTGTTGTTAGCCGCCCTGAGCCCGGCTTCGGCTGGGGAGGGCGGGATATAAATAAAATTTATTATTATTATTATTATTATTATTTAATGAGGTGACATCTCTGCTAGATTTATCTCCTAGCCCTAATGAGGTTGTAAGTATTCAAAGCAAAACAACAACAAAAATAAGACACTTGCCTTTAACGTGCAAAATCCATTTGATTGTGGGTCGCATATCTGACAAGCTCCATCAAATAATGTCACTGTTTTAGGGTTGCTATAAGTGAACCCATCATTAGAAATCTGTTTTGACATAGAGCAACAGTTCTGTGAGTTATATAAGCATCCGAAAGGGGATTATGGCGCGTTTCACAATTGACAACATGCACATCCTACCTAGATCCCTACATATTTTAAGCTTGATTCCTACATACTGCAGGGGTAAGCAGAAGATAGAACGGGAAGACTGACAACGGGTAGATCTCTGGGTGACCTATTATAAACAAAGAGCAAAACTTGATTCTTTTGTGCATCCCCCCACCCCCAGTGTGCCTTTTGGTGATTTTTTAAATGGTTTTACAAGTTATGCTCGTGCACCTCCTCAGCTTACTTCTGCAGGATTTGTTTTAAAAATTATCTCAGTTGCTATATGACTATATGAAGTAAATCTCTAGAGATTACCTTAATTTGCCACTTTGCAATGGGTTGGCCATCCACAAGATCCAGACCATCATTCTGGCGTCCTTCAGTGGGAAGTTGGCAATCCACAGTCCTGGTGTTGTGGAAAGTGGCGTGGGTGAATAAAGATTCCCCAAGCACCCACTTGTTATCACTGTACTGAATTAAAGGACCAAAAATGCCTGATTTAGTGACCCTATAAACAAGACGGTGATATACAAATAGATATACAAATAATCTCAACTGAAGCAAATCTCTACAGAGTACCTTAATTTGTCACCTCTTTTGACCCAATTTGGCAGTTCTGGGGGTACAAAATGGGCAAGTATTCTGCAGCACTAGTGCACCATCAAGTCAGAGCCATATAGCATAATGGCAAAAGATCCATTATTGGATCTTCTCAGGGCTTTTTTTTTTTTTTAAAGCAATGGAGGCCCTAATTTAGATTTCGGCTATGACACTTGGCAATAACCAGTTCCCACCCCCCACTGAAGAATACAAGTAGGTTCCAGCTTGTGCGGGTGGGTGTCATTTGGATTGCAAAACCAGTGCAAGAAAGAAAATGGCTTAAACCATTGACCTACACCATCTCACATCTACCTCTAGAGGAGGGACTTTTTTTGCTGCATACCCTGAGATGATTCTCATTCAACCTGCGCAAGCACCTAGCTTTATCCACTGACAATGGGTCACATTTATATTCTGTCAGTGAACTCTTTATTTACAATATAGTGGCTGAAATGTCCATGGGCCACTTAAAGAGTAAAAACCCTTCTGCTTTCTTCTTCAGGATGGTTTCCACTGCTCCCACATATAAGGTAAATTTTTTTTAAAAAAGGTAAAGGACTCCTGGATGGTTAAAGTCCAGTCAAAGGTGACCATGGGGTTGTGGTGCGCATCTCACTTTCGGGCTGAGGGAGCAAGTGTTTGTCCACAGACAGCTTTCTGGGTCATGTGGCCAGCATGACTAAACCGCTTCTGGCACACCGGGACAGAAACTAGAGCACACAGAAACACAATTTACCTTCCCACCACAGCAGTACCTATTTATCTACTTGCACTGGTGTGCTTTCAAACTGCTAGGTTGGCAGAAGCTGAGACAGAGCAATGAGAGCTCACTCTGTCGCGGGGATTTGAACCGCTGACCTTCCGATCAACAAACCCAAGAGGCTCAGTGGTTTAGACCACAGCGTCACCAGCGTCCCTCATATGGAGCAACTCAAACATAATACCTTTCTGAGAAACAACAGAAATGCAAAGTACCGCTCAAGCTTTCACGTTCCCTTAGAACATGGAGTATTCAAGTTGAATGTTAAGCAAAAACACAAAAACAAAAAGGGGAGTCAGAGGGAGAGAGAAATAAAGATGACAGTGGGTAGGCATAGTGAAAAAAGTATGCCGTCTATAAGGTGGATTGCAGGAGCTGTGCAACATAATTCCATGCATACAGGTGCTGAAACAGGTCCCACTGTGTCCAACAGAGCTTATTCCCAGAAAAATGAACATAGGACTGCAGGCCTAATTAGGTCAGGCTGTGCTGTTTGTGAGCAAAAAGATCTCAGGTTGTGCCAGAAGTTATAGCAATGGCTGTTCTTCTCCCTTTGCAAAACATAAAAATTAGACATTATTCAGATCTAATGGACTCACATGGCAACCCAAAACTTTATCTGCTTGATAAAAGGATAGGCCACAGAACCTTTTTGTGGGGGTGGGGGGGGGTGGGAGCATAAGACCAAGAGTGTCGCTGCTGAAAGTGTTATTAAAACCCTCCAGCTTGCAATGAGTGAGGAGTGAGACAGTTCAAGCTGTGATAAGTGAACTCCCAATAATTGTCTCACTAGGAGTTTGGGGAGTAGCTCTTAACTTAATGGAATGTAAATGTGCTGTTGGCTTTCTCGTTTCAAACTGACTTGCTGATGAGAGGATCCATGTTGTGTACAAAGGGAAATCCACAGCCTGCACTGTAATATAACCTGCCAAAATAACCTCAGCATCAGCTGGACGGAGCCAAGTATAAAGGGGCGCTGGAAAAAGAAAATGTTTTCTACTGAGTCGATGGGAAAATTGAATTTCTTATACATGAGGGATTTATTTTTTTGAAAGTTGTATTATATCTCAGAGGCCAGGCGCTAGTTTCAGCTCCTTTAGCTCAGGCTTCTGACATTGGCCAATTGATCAAGGGTCTTGGATAAACTCCAGTTTGAGTAATTGCTTTCTCCCCTACAAAAATTGTCCTGTAAATTTTGCTCGCAGTCTTCATACTCGCAGTAGTAATGCAGAACCAAGTAGCTGCACCCACAAGTCTGAAAGAGACTTTCCAGTTTGTCACCTTTGCACAGGGCCAAAAAATAAAGTTGAGGGGGAAAAAGAAAGAAAACCACGCTGAACTCAGTTTCTCATAGCCTTCTATTTGCAGGTTCTACCACTTGTACCACCTTTGATTTCCTCAGTCAACAACTGCTTGAATATGGAGAATACGGATGCAGAATGGCTTACAGGAACTTCAGGTTCTAAAAACCTGAACGCTGAACCTTTATCAATAATACATAAAATAATCCACCTGCAACTTATTAATTTCACATCTGGGGCCTGGTGACTCCATGAATCCACGGCCAAAAACTCTTACAGTTGTGCAGTCATACTGCTGGACATCACACAACCCTCCATTGTTCAGCTCTGTAATTTCCGGAACCTGATCTTGAAAACGAAAATCAGAAAGTGAAACACACCGAGTCAATCAACTTCATGTAAACAGTATGACAAAGCTTTTGTGCCAACAAATACCTATCAAACAAATATGAAGAAAATAGGGCACTACAGACACAAAACCTGGGCAAAGAAACAAACTAATTTCAACATATTTCACACTGAATTTCTTCAAGAAAATTCGACATACCGAGTTAAAGGAAGACATAGGTTTCACAAACAGTGAGAATGGGGGCACACTTGTCTCTGAACCTCAAATTTCCATTCTGCGGCCGGGGTGTGTGTGTGTGAATAATGTTCCATCCACAAATATCCCCAGCTCTCAGAAAACTAAATGTCAGAGAGAAGTGTTCTTACTTAGATATGCTAATTGTTTCATATGCGCAAAGAATATGGGGAACATAATTAGATCCATTACAATCTGGGTTCAGACCTCGCCACAGAATGGAATCAGTCTGGGTTGCCTTGATGAAGGACGTTTATAGAGAGCAGGACACAGGGAGTGGGACCTTGTTCCTGCATTTTGGTCTCTCATCATCAACCATGGCATCCTCCTGGACCAGCTCTGGGAAATGGGAATTGTGTACACTGTATTACAGTGGTTTTAATCCTCCCTTCAGTCCAGAGAGTAGTATTCAGAGAGTGTCTTTCGGCACCCTGACAGCTATGCTGTGGGGTGCCACAGGGGACTGTCTTATCTCCAGTGCTATTTAATATCTTCATGAAGCTGTTGGGAGCGGTCATGAGGAGTTTCAGTGTGAGTTTTCATCAGTATGCTGATGACACTCAGCTGTATTTCTCCATAACACCTAAAACAGGAGGCCACACAGTCTCCTGGCAGAGGCATAGTGTGGGGGGTGCCAGGGGTGAGCATGGCCCCAGACACACAATTTATGAGGGGCTGTGAACCAGGCAACCCCATGTAGACACCCCCCAGCATGGTGCTCCTCTTCACCCACCAAGGGCTGTGTTGCATTATATAAAAGACCCAACGGTATCTAATAGAAATACCAAATAGAGGCCTCCGGCTTCATTCTATAAGGAGGCTGGAATGTGAAATTGTACTATTTCCCCAAGCTAGTAATTGAGACTAGTGTTCCAGTGAGCAGTGGTTAAATCTGGCACAACAGGAGTCAAATATAATATGACTTACCTCTAGGAAACAGGACAGATGCAGAACAGACTGCAAAGCTGACTGTTTTACAGATTAGAATATAGATGTTGGATAAGGAGGCTTGCTGTGGGGCAGAGAAATAACGCTAGTAACTGTAGCTCGACTCACCAGATGAGGTGCTGCAGTCGTACGAGCTGAAGCCTTGAAAACAAGCACAGCCCCATTCAACGCAGTGACCTCTCCCGCTGCAGAGGTTGGGACACTTCAGCGCTAAAAGCAAGTCATCAGATAATCTCTTGTCTTCTTCTCCAGTGTGGTAATTAACTTCTTCCAAAGCTCTCTTTTCACATTCGTTTTCTAGGAGGGCCAAGCCTGCCTTTGCCCAGCTGAGGTCGTCTTTCAGTTGCAGATCCTTGATGCACAAGTCTACTACATCGCTGACCCGCTGGCCGAGGAGAGCCTTGCAAGCCCTCACTATGCTGGAATTGGCAACTGTCTCCTGGCAAAGGTCCAACGCATCCGACTCAGTGAGGCCAGAAGGCGTAGGCCATGAAGAGATGGGCTCTTGGTATGGGTCAGCCATGTGATCTTCTGGGAAGAAATAGCTAAATCCATCCAGATCTGTTTGGCTTAGGCTCTGGGATGGAAACACAGAAAGGTACTCGTAGTCATGTTGGCGCTTTGGGCGTGAATGTCTTTTGCGGCGCCGCTGGCTGCCAAACTTGTCTGTGTAGCTGTCAGCCCCCCGGCCGCAAACAGCCTGTTTGTGTGTTGTAAATCCTGTCTTGGAGTTCAGAAAGAGAGCTGTGCGTTCTGGGGTTGCTGTCTGAAGAGCTCTTTGATTCCGAGAGCGTCCCTCTCTGGAGGGAACAGCAGAAGAAACCTCCTCCAGCACGGAAGCTCGTTTCCTCAAGCCCCTGATAGGATCAAGCGAGCCGATGTACTCAGTGGTTACATCCAGCCCCGGGATCAAGGAAGGGAGCCAAGCGTTTTGTTTGTTTCTTCTGCAGGGCAAAGACAATTCTGCCTCAAAAACAGAATTCAGTTTATTTGCTGGTTGGTCTTCTCCCACGTCACCAGCATTGCAATTACAGAAAACTATTTCATTGGCTGGAGTTGAACGTTCCGGTATTTGGTCAAACAGACTCTCTCCTGGTGAAATCCTGTCAAAAAAACAACTGGAAAATCTCAACATGGCTGCTATCCAAACATGCAACATGCATGGATGGATGGATGGATGGAGGGGGGGAGGGGAGAACTGTTCATGCCACTGGAGCTTTGTGATACTTGTTACCATAGCAATTTTCCTTTTAGACATTTGGCTGTCCAGCCTCTGTTCCAGCAAAGGAAATCCTACCAGACCTCTAGGCAATTCATTTAAATGTTGAACCAGTCTAACCATCAGGAAATTTATCCTGCCACCCAACCAAAAAGTATCCTCCCATAACTTAATGTCCAGTAGACACAGTCGTGACCTTTGGGGCAGCAGAGAATAAGAGCTTGCTCTCTTCTATGTGACAGCCCTCCAGATAATTGAAGAATGTTCTCCGCTCAGGCTAAGCAGTTCCTTCAAACCCCCTAGGACTTGTTTTCTATACTGTTGAGCATCTCTGTTGCCTTTATGGACTCTAATTTGTCAATATCCTTCTGAAAGTGTGGTGTCCATTATTGCACAGTGTTATATAGCTGGATTTTTTGTGTATGTATATATAAATACACAAATACATAAATAATGGTGACACGCCTGCCATCCCCTCAACCTAGATTGTCTCACTGTACAGATAAAAAGATCAGAGACCTTAAGCTATGAAACAGGACACATTCATAATGACAGGGGAAATTAATTAAATGGAAAATGGATAGATTGTGTAAGTTTGTGCAGTATCTTTTCATTTTTTTTAATGTTATTGAGGAACTAGAGTCCACATCCCCTTCCTGCTGTTATCATTTTCATAATTAACTTTAAGTGACAAGAAGTCAGGGCATTTTGGTACAACATTTCAAAATTCGGTCAGTGCCTGAATGGAAGGCTGGGAACCACTTGTATGTTACCTTGGGTTCCATGACAGAAGAAAGGTAGAACAGAAATAAGTCTGCACTATTGTGAGCCAGTGTGGTATAGTGGTTAAAGCAGGCATAGACAAACTTGGCCCTTCAGATGTTTTGGGACTACAACTCCCACCACCCCTAGCTAACAGGACCAGTGGTCAGGGATGATGGGAGTTGCAGTCCCAAAACATCCAGAGGGCCGAATTTGCCTATGCCTGGGTTAGAGTGTTGGACTAGGACCTGGGAGACCAGGGTTCAAATCCCCACTCAGCCATGGAAATGATCTATAATGAAATGAAAAAGGTACTTAAATGTACCTTTCCTAAAAAACCAGAGGCCTTTCTCTTGGGCATTGTCGACCAATTGGTGTCAAAGAAGGATAGAGCTTTTTTTATGTACGCTACAACAGCAGCAAGAATACTCATCGCAAAGCATTGGAAGACACAAGATCTACCCACTCTGGAAGAATGGCAGATGAAAGTGATGGACTATATGACATTGGCTGAGATGACAGGCAGAATCCGTGACCAAGGAAAAGAGACAGCGGAAGAAGAATGGAGAAAATTCAAAAGTTACCTTAAGGACTATTATAAACTCAATGAATGTTAGAGTGTTTTGGTTCTTAGGAACAAAGGGATACAGTGACATAAGGTTAGAATATAGAGATGACTAAGATGACTGAGGTTGGAAAGTAACAACCGGGAGTTGCTATTAAATTATAGACATTGGGATGCAGAAAGGGGGGGTATGGGGAAGTCCCAGAAAAGAGGTTTATGAAAATATGTTATGAATTTATACGTGTATGTTTGTTTTCTTAAGTGTTTGTCTGTTTTTTAAAATTTGTAAAACCAATAAAAATCTTTAAAAAAAAAAAAAAAACAAATCCCCACTCAGCCATGAAGTTCATTGGGTGACCTTGGCCCAGTCACTGTCTCTTAGCCTAACCTACCTCAGAGGGTTTGTTGCGAAGATAAAATGGGGAAGGCAAAAAACCCACACATGTATGGCACCTTGAGATCCTTGGAGGAGTGGCGGAATATAAACAAATAATTGAATGAATAGATCTCCCCTTTGCAATAATATAAAAGATTACCTCCACTCATTGATAAAAGATGTGTAAGTATCGACTCCTCCAGTGATTTCAGTTCCGTCCACATCGTGGTAATCGTTCTCCACAATGCCATCAAATGTTCCACAGAGGCCCAGCGTGTGTTTATAATCCAAACTGGGGGCCCTGAGAGTTAGACTCATTCCCCATTCACTCACGTCGGCTCGAATAAAAGCTCCAGAAGAAAACGAGATCTAAAAACAAACGGCATCACACCGAGAGAACAGAAAGACCTTTTCAGACTGTGGTTTCCATTTATTGACCATTTTGGAGATGATACAAATTACTGCTTTGCCCTATCTCATCTGACTCCTTTTTTCTGTCTTTTAAGTACAGTAAACCCACAACTTTTGCAAGGAATACATTCCAGGGATGACGCCTAAAGCCAAAATTGTGTCTAGTCAAACACATTGGGCTCGACAGCGGGTGGAATTGCCAATGTCTTTTTTCATTTTCCCCATTCTAAATTTTCTATTTTGCCAAGTGCGTAAAGCTGATTGCACACAAGTTAAATGCCCATAAGTTGCAGGCTTACTGCACAGCACTGCGTTTAAAAGATGCATTTTCAAAGGAAACGAACCCTGTGCAACAACTCCACTTGCAACTGACTGCTATATTCAAGCGACGGAGGCCCTCAGGACAACCAATCATAAATCTGTAAATGGTAGGGAGAATTGTCACTTTGACATGGATACGTAGGAAAGGTTGGCTTATCAACACAAAAACCTCTGTGATGGTTCTCTTTCATCCCTGGACCACTCCCAAATCCATGTCAACCAGATCATGTGAGAGAGGCAGAGGACTGTGACCCAGATTCTACAGATAATATGACCAACAGGACAATAGGTCAGGAGCGTGTACCACTCTCCTCCTCTGGCGTGGTCACAAGGAGATCAGCATCTTTTGCTCCTGCTTTCAATTAACAATAGTTTAGGATTTGGACATAATCTTAACTATGGCTTATTGAAACAAACCTGCTTTATCAATCACAGTTTGAAGTTGGCTTCTTTCAGTAATCATAAAAGCTAAAAGGAAAGGACCCCTGACAGTTAAGTCCAGTCGTGAATGACTCTGGGGTTGCGGTGCTCATCTCGCTTTACTGGCCGAGGGAGCCGACGTTTGTCCGCAGACAGTTTTTCTGGATCATGCGGCCAGCATGACTAAGCCGCTTCTGGCGAAACCAGAGCAGCACAAGGAAACGTCGTTTGCCTTCCCGCCGGAGCGGTACCTATTTATCTACTTGCACTTTGACATGCTTTCGAACTGCTAGGTTGGCAGGAGCTGGGACTGAACAACGGGAGCTCACCCCGTCATGGGGATTCGAACCGCTGACCGTCCGATTGGCAAGCCCAAGGCTCAGTGGTTTACACCACAGCACCACCTGTGTCCCTTTCAGTAATGATAGTTAAGACCAATTGCAGTTCATCAAGGTTTAGACATAACAATTGTAGCTAAGGCTTCTAATTTCCTCATGGCCACACTGGAGTAGCAGAAAGAAGGAATGCAGAAGTCCAAGACTAAGCCATGTTTGTTTAGATAATCATAAATCATGGCTTATCATTAATGTCCAAACACAGCCCATGTATGTTTATTGGATTTTTTAATTTAAAAATCCCTAATGCTAAACTGTGGGTAACAAAAGCTCCTAGTTTCCTCATGGCTAAGTTGGAGGAGAAGGGCTGGGCCAAGCTTCTTCATGCAATGATAAACCATGGTTTATCATTAATGTCTGAAAGTAGCTTATATATGTGCATTGATTAAAAAGGAAACAGGAAACTCCTCCTGAATCAAGTTGCTTTACAATGGATATAAAATGGATCAACACACCGTGACTTTTCTTCCTGAATATGATTCACTGATCCTGACGCCGCTGTCTGCCGAAGCTCTGCTCTTTACAGATAAGTGCGGCTGCGAATCACGTAGCTGACCACTGCACATGTCAAATGCTATTATATCAGCCCCTTCTTGGGCAACAAAACCACAGTTACATGATGCTGGGTAATAGAGGCTCCCACAGTCCCACTGGCGCACGTGGACTTCAAAATCACGGGAAGTACTTCTGTATAGCACAAACGTTCCCGTTTTAAAGTTGTCATACATCCTAGAAAAAAGGAGAGCATGCGAAATTATTTGTGTTTCAAAATTATCATCACTTTTACGAATTGCTATTTTAATGCAGTGCTGATTCATCCAATGTTGTCATTTTTTAATCTAACTTTTTTTGGGGGGGGGGCTGTTCTAACAATTTTTTTTTATAAATCAACCCTATGCATGTTTACTCATAGGTATGTTCTGCCTAGTTTTAAAGGGCCTTGCTCCATGAACAGGATTGCGCACTTCCTCACTGAAATACTAAAGTCAAATTATAGCATTCCGTCGCATGTATATTTTATCCCAGATTTCTTTTTATTTACAAAATATAGCTGGACTACAAACAAAAGCCGAAGGCCAACATTGGGTGGCAGTGATGATTTCTTAATCATTTTCCTTTTTGCATTTCCCACTAAAAATTGCCCCCCCCCTGTGATGGGATGATGAGCTGCTTGTGCGTAAAATCGTAGTCCCTCAGAGTTTGTTCAAGTCCGCAAACCTCTGTCTGTAACGGAGCCCCTTAAGCATGGCTCCGTCAGTCACTGGCAGATTCCGACAGTGGTTGCTTTTGGAATCGCTTCCAACATAAAAGCTCCTTAACGGAAACACGTCTTCTGGACTCTCTGCGTGACAGTTTCCGGCGAGGGGTGGCTGTCCCTATAGGAGGTCCAGAAACCTCCCCACTGTTCTCGATGGAAGTGTCTCTGAGCCATCCCTCCTGCTCACTTTCCCTCAGAGACCCGCCTCTCCCCCTGCTGGTTCCCTCTTCAGCTGCTGAGTCTCTCCCAACCTCCGTGAGCCCTTCCACCACCTGTCTTTCCGATGGCAGTTCCCTGACACCCCCCAAACAATTTTTGCCCTGCCAAGGAAAATATGATGCCTGCATCATTTCACTTGAAGGGTAAAAAGTTAGTGAGGTTAAGGAGTTTTTAGGGTGGAAACTGAATGAGGGGAAAGCATTATGAACACAGACTTTTGTTTACTGCCCCCATAGCTGCATTTTTGAAGAAAAAGAAACTATCAGGGACAAGCTGTATGTGACTGAGGATCGGGTTTAACTTGGCCTTCGTCAGAGGATGTTTCTGGAACTTTCTTTTTCCTTTCAAGGCTGAAGAAAGATTATTGGGGGTGGGGGTTCTCCCCAGGGAGCTGAAACTGCTATAGGAGAGCCACTTTTACTTATGATGTGCAGACTTATTATTATTACCCCCAGAAGAATTCCTGTACAAGGAGAATTGAAAAAAAACACTTTGGATTTGGCTTGGGGTGTTGGATTTTGGACTCAGAGATGCTAAAGTTTCTTTGAGCAATGTGTGCTTTGCTTCGACAGCTCTATTCAAGCAGCTTCCACAATTGTAAGTAGCACGATTATTATCCAGACATGGCAAGCACCCGATCTCCTGTCCTCTAATGGAACCTTACCTTACTCAGGTAATAGCTGCACTGAACTTCCTACTGCTCAGGAAAAGAAAGAAAGTTATTTATTTGTTTGAAAGAGAACCAAACGAGTATGCCTCAGCCTTCGCCAACCTTGTGGCATTCAGATCATTCAGACGACTGCCGTTATCCCCAGCCAGCACTGTACGGCCTGGGGCTGATGGGAATTGTAGTCCCAAACACCTGGATGATAGTAGGTTGGTGAAAGCTATATTCCACAATATTATTTAATCACTCCCTCCCCATTCCTTGGTGTGCTGATGTTCCCCCAACTCCCTAAATAATACCTTTTTATTTTTAAAGGGAAGGTTTAGTGATGACGTGAGAATGGCATGATGGACAGTTTTTTCCAATACCATTCAGGCAGGCCGCACTTACCTGTGCGAATTTCAGGTAGTTGCTAGGAGACTGGGCTGAATAAAAAAATCTCACTGCCTCTTTGCCTAGTCAACGCTCACATAATATGGGTTTTTATAAGCACACACTCGTTCCTGGCTACGCATTGTGGGTGCGGAGCATTCAATGTAACCACCATTACTCATCTCTAGGGACATATTCTGTAGAACTGCTCAGAAGATATGATCAGCCCTAGCTGTGTTTCATTGTGACAGAACAGATTTCCTTCATAAATATAGCAACTGGTGTTACTGAGTTGAAGCAAGTCACTAAAGCCATAGGTTCTTTCTCCCCAGCATTTTGATGGGGTGGGAGATGGTTTTGATTAACAAGCGACAGATAAAAAATATTAATGTATTCATCTTACGATTAAAAAAAAAATCCTCTCTTGAAAAGAAAAAGGGGAAAAAGTAAGTTTGTAAATTACCTGCCATCAAATGTAATGATATGTGGGTCAGTAAAAGAGTAGCAGTAGGCAGAGGGCAGATCTTTCACAGTAACCTTTAAAAGAAGTGAAGACATTAAGGTAAATCAGCTGATCAGGAATCCTTCAAATATATTGACGTGCTGATTACGGAGATTGACTTACAAGTAAATAACACAGCAATGCTTCAATTCTAAGCCTCACTAATTTCAAAGAGACTTACTTGTATCAGGTAAGTGTGTAGAGCAGGCGATGGGGAATCTGTGCCGTTCACAGATGTTTTTGAACTACAGCTCCCATCAGCACCGGCCTGACTGGCCAAAGGCCTGGGATGTTGAGAGTTGTAGGCCAGCAACATTTGGTCACTGGTTTCCCCCATACATGGTGTATAGAGCGGCTGCTTAAGGGGGTCTACCTCATACATACAAAGGAATATGCTAATCATCACTGGCTTTTCAATACGTTTTAGTCATCAATAATGTTTTTAACTAAATTTATCCATCAATTAGACGCTTCTGATGAGGTGGCAAAATGGTTTTAAAATAGCTTTTTAATCAATTAAGATGTCCAAGTGCTGTTTTTATTTCATGTTTTATATATACATGTAAGCCACCTTGGGAGAGCCCTGCCCTGAAAGAATTTCACAAAACAAAACAAAACAAAACGACATGCTGTGCGAATTAGAAATGTCATTATAAATGATGCTCGTAAGTCATTGTTAAAAACGTGCAAAAAGAGAGAAAACCTAGCCAGTTTACATCAACTAACTTCCAAGTGATTTCTTTTTCTTTTATCAAGACTGAACGGAAGGGGTTTCCACCTGAATACTTTCCACCATGTAGCCATTCCACAGGAAGTTGTCGCTAACAATAGGTTCTGCCGCAATTCTGGTTACTCTCACTCCATTTCGGGTGAAATCCATCACCGCGGTGTAATGGATGCTGGCGTGGCCACACGTACCATTGTGGCAGGGATGCTGAAGAAGCTCCACAGAGCAAGAAGAAAGAGCCACGTTTAACCTCTGCGGACCTTTACCTGTTCCAAAGCAGACAGCCATTAGCAAGATTTCTCTTTAAGATGCAACAGAGTTCTGTTTTTAGCATTAGTGATTTGTTAAAATCAAAGCAGTTTTTTGGGGAAGTGGCAGGATATAACTGTCAGGTTGCAAATAAACAGAGAGGCAACTAGTTTAACCTCTTGCAGGATCTTGTATACATTCTATCTCATCGCCCTCTCTTAGCTCCAAAATTTACTTATGTTATCATGTGCACACAAGCATGAAGCAGGGGTGGGAAAATGTGTTATTGGGGTGTCAGGCTGTGTGCCGAGACCCTTCTCACCCCTGGATACAGCAATGTCAGGGAATGGTCTGAATAGGATTGGGAAGTGTATCCTCAGCCAAATCAGCTTCTGTCTGAAGAGGAGGAGGAGGGGAAGGATTCACATCCCTTCTACCGCGCAGTTTCAGTAGGAGAGAGAGAGGAGAATGCTGCGCAGCCTCCGCAGGAGTTACCTAGCTACAAGATAGTTGAAGAAGAGGGGGAAGGGAGGGAACAGCCAGCAGAGACCTCCCTAGAGAGACTGGATGACCCCCTCTCTCCTCGGGCTCATAGGTCTCTCCATATTAGAGAACAGAGGATGCAGAGGGGTGAAACTTCCCGTAGGCGCCCAGGATGTTGCTGGAGATGGAAGGGAAAGGCTCAGAGTAGCCAACAACCTCTCTTTGTGGGGAGATATGGATTATTGCTTTGCAACCAGATGACTGAATAAAAAGGATTATAGAATACAAACTGCTTGTGATTCATGCCTATTAAGTTACCAGGGAAGGAGAGGACTCTCCATGCCTGACAAGTGAGTATTAAAATATAAGTCAGGCTAGCTTCCTGATGAGGTGATCACCTTGGTAATGGACCATTAAGGGAGACAAAGGAAAGGGGCTCTGTGTGAGACAACAAATGGGCAGGGTCCCCTCCTTCAACTCTTGGGGTGTTAATACTGTGAGCCCCTCCATCAGGTTGTACATATATGTGAACAAACCATATATCATAAAGACACCACAGTCTCCACCATGCCTCATTCCCAAAGGAGACATGAACCCTGGGTAAGCATCTGAAAGCCCTAAATCTCACACTGCTTGGAGATTGGGGTGGGGCGCAACATTATCACAACACAGCCAGTGCCAGACACCAATACATCTTATTGCCTTAGGTCAAGAATGAAGAATGGAGAACCTTTGGTTCTTAAGATGCCATTGGCGTTCCCATCAGTCCCGGTCACTATGGGTCAATGGTGAGAAAAGGTAGGAATAAAAAATTCAGAACAGACAAAAGGAATTACTACCAAAGAAAGGCCATAGCTCAGTGAGAGCATTTGCCTTGCATGAAGCTGGTTCCAGGTTCAAACTGCAGCATCTCCAGGTAGGGCATGGAACATCTCCTGTCTAGAACCCTAGAGGGCCATGCTTATTGTCAGTATAGACAATTATAAGCTAGATGGATCAATGGCTGACTCAGTATACGGCAGCTTTCTGTATTCTATGTAGCCCAGTTTCCACACCTGTGACTAAGAAAAAGAACATGATGAACCCTCCTGCAACCACACTGGTTTAATCTTAGTTTAACGCGGGCATTGGCATGGTGTTTTCCACTGTGCCAAAAGGCAGCAAGCTAAGCTAGAGTTCTGAACTGCAACACAGTGCTGGTTCCTCACACAAAGGCTGCCATGCAACCAGCATGCATCACCTGAGCAGGTCAATGCATGAACATGTCAAAATGAGGATAAAAAGTACATATTCAAGGCACGAGCCAATTAAAAAAAAATTGAAGAAGAAATTACCTTCCTCTGTTGTTCTTAATTTTAATGAGATTTTGCAGTCATTTTCCAGCTGACTAGCTTGAGGACAAGGAATGGGAATTTTGCTTTCTATCGTCAGTCTGTATTCCTTTCCATCTTCTGATATTATAAATGCCTCAGGATGTAGCTGAATATAAGAAAAGGAACATGCTATGAACACAAGGTATCTGTGTGGAATTATCTCAGAGTAAATGTTCAGAACAATGCTGAAAAGAATTTAAAGCGAAAACTGGTTTTTACAGCTGTAGAAAACATCAGAAAGGCAATCAATAAGATAACATCCAACTGTAAACCTTGCTGTGATGATGGCAATTAAAAAAAAAAATCCCTTGGACTTAATTTCAGTAATCTTGCAAAATAGATTTCTCCCCCCCCCCATGCAAAAGGAATACAAAAGTAGTTTGCTTTTATAAGGAAACTCCACAGAGTGTGCCTAAACACAGGCTGATTTAAACAAACAAACAAAACGATTGCATGCCAACTCGTTAGTAGAAATAATTTAAATGGTTTGACG